>NC_086173.1:81286165-81589196 GCF_023053635.1 Elgaria multicarinata webbii
GTCCCCCCCCCCCCTATTGAAGACTGAAAACGTTCAGCTCCATGGAAGTCATGAAACTTGCAAAGCTTCATGGAATTCAAGGGGAGGCAAACACTTCAAAGGCAAAGAGGTTTCCTCAGCCAATCCTGGGAGAAAAAAGACAAGTTTTGTCTGTTTCATTTTTTTGTAAGGCAGCCATGTTTTGTGCAAAGATGAATTGGTGTTACTAATTATTGAAGTTGAAAACATTATTTCATCTGTTCCTTGTCAAAACTCTTAAAATCCAATGCAGTGACAGCTAGAGACATGGTGTGCATGAGGCCGAACATCTGAATAGCTGGAACATCCAAAAGGCAGGCCCCATGGTGGCAACTAATAAATCTGTTGCTGAACTTGTTGTCCTCCTGTGTTTCCCCTGGGCTTTTTCCATTTCTTTTCAGACTGCAGAAAATCCAACTTTTTGTGTGGAAAGGGTGGAGTGTAGCATCTTCTCTGCAGGTGTAAAATTGCTTTAGTACTTGAGGTGACCATATGGAAAGAAGGACAGGGCTCCTCTATCTTGAACAGTTGTATAGAAAAGGGAATTTCAGCAGGTGTCATTTGTATGCATGAAGCACCTGCTGAAATTCTCTTTTCATCACAACAGTTAAAACTGCAGGAGCCCTGCCTAGCATGATCAGATACAAAAGATGGAAGGGCTCCTGCAGCTTTAACTGTTGTGATGAAAAGAGAATTTCAGCAGGTGCTGCATGCATACAAATGACACCTGCTGAAATTCCCTTTCCATATGGTCACCTTATTAGCACTGTTTTTCTGTCTTCTTGAAAATGGTAACATGGGCAAGAATTGTCCCTTTTCTGGATATGTCATGCCTACTAGTGTGGATGGAATATAACAGGATATGTACCCACAAAAATTGCAATACCCCTCAAAGTATATGAAATAAATTTCAATTCCACATGATTGGGTGGAATGATTGGGTAATGCTTGGAGCATCCAATCTGGGGGTGACATTTAACTGTTCACATGGTGCCTTTTGATAATGTGCCAGGTAAAGACATAACTTCCATGGTAAGAAACTGGAATTAAATAAACCCATCTCAAGCTGTAACATTTTGGCTTTGGGAAAACATGGGTTAGAATGACATCTACATGATTGATGCATAAATAGTTGCTACTGATTTTCAGTGCTTTACAGAATGGGTGAGATCGATCAGAACAAAATAATCTTCAACATTCATTGTTTCGGGCAGCATTTCAAGTTTTGATATTGATTTGATACCTATTGCAATTTGGGGGTAAATTGCTTAACCACTTCTGTCTGGAAGGGAAACTTTCCTGGTCTGTTTTGCTTGTTCCAGCTGTGAGCCTCCACACCTGCTAGTTCACTATCATGAGAACATGTTGGTCTGCACAGATTCCATAAAGACTATATGGCATGGCAAAGGTTACCTTTTAGAAAACACAACCCTCTCAAAGAAAACACTTACGTAATTTCCCTGCACACAATGACCCCCCAGTTCTGTATATAGGCGGGAAGAAAATATGCTCTTATGAATGTCAATATAACAGAAGGGCAGCTCCTTAGGATATATGGCAAATTCCCAGCTGCCTGAATGAAACATTTTAATATCTCTACATCAGCTTTTTAAATCATTTGTAGAAGAGCCATTGCCAGATGTAGCTGATACACAAATTGATGCCAGCCTGGCCTAGAGGTTATTATATATTTAACAGGATAAAATTGGCAGGATGACCTTGCTGAGCAAAGCAGAAATTATTTAGGATATTAGTTTGTTCAGAAAGTCTACCTTTCACAGATTTTCACCTCCACCAGCAAAAAAGTAGTATCTTGGGACTTATTTTGTAGTGCATGGCAGGATCTACACTACTGCTTTAAAACGGCTTATAACAGTGACAACTGTTGTGGCCCAGGACACACTCCATACACAGTTTTCAAACCATTTTCAAAATGTCATATCCTGCTTGGTGTAGATCTGGCCCTAGACACGCCATTTCAGTCAACGTTCTTTTGCTCCACCTTAAAGATTCAAGTTACCAACATTAGGAACCTAATGTACAAATATTCTCTTTGTATCTTCTACTTTGTGATCCCTTTTCTTCTGGATGGCCACTGCAAAAGATTCTTTTATCTCTGAGGATGGATTAAGTATGATCTTTTTTTCATCTTCTGCAGGATGAATAAGAACCAATGAAAATATGACCCATCAGTTCTGGATATAGGCAGGAAGTATCAGTTGCACAGATAGAGGAGCAGTGATACATGGCTTGACACATGAGAGGGATCTTGGGTAGGACTGAGCAACTTATGACCCACAGGCTGCATCTGGCAGTTGAAAGGGGGAACAATTCCTCTTTAAAACAAGGTGTGCACTCCCAGCATGACTTGTTTTAGAGCTAAATAAGCCCCTTTAAAATTCAGAGCTTCTCTACATTTTTTTAATTAAAAAAAAATCCCGCTGCTTTCTGCTTCCGTTTTCATTCTGAGATTGCAATTGGCTCAAATACATGGGCAGCCACATGGTTTGGATTGAATACTTCTTATCTCTGCATCTTCCGTTCAACCCAATGAAATATCACCATCTAGTTGCAGAACTATAGTACACCCCCATCTTTACATGGGGTAATTTTATGGATTTTTTTAAAAACAAAAAAGGAATGTGTTTTCTTTGTGTTTTCTGACAGTGGGATAAGGGGTGGGAGGATAGCGCAGGAGGCATCCTTGCTGTTCATGACATCATGTAGTTGACCTGCAAACTTCTATGAGTGGCCAGTCACGGGTGTGCTATACATCATTCGTTTAGATAAACCTTCAGTGGTGAATCGCTGCTTTTCTTTTTAAGCACTGCTGAGTCAGAGTTACAGCCCCACGTGGGAGAACATTGGCCCCAGGAACAACAGGAGTTGCCTACCTCTCATCTAGTGGTTTTAGCAGATCATAAGCTAAATAGGAGCCTGCAGTGCAAAGTTAAATAAGAGCCAGCAGCGCAGCTGTAAAAAGGTTGATGCAATTCCAGGTTGCATCAACAGAAACAAAATGTCCACATTGTGAGACGTAATGGTACTGCTCTGTGCTGCTTTGGTCAAACCTCACCTGGACCATTGCTTGCACCAGTTTTGACAGCCTGAAACGTGTCCAAACAATGGCCTGAAGAGGAAAGATTGAGGAAATTGGGTATATTTACCCTGGAGAAAATGGAAGGCAACAGGAAGAGGGGCCAACCAAGGGCAAGATGGATGGATGATATTCTGGAGGTGACAAACTCGACCTTGGGGGAGCTGAGGGTGGCGACGGCCAACAGAAAGCTCTGGCATGGGCTGGTCCATGAAGTCACAAAGAGTCGGAAGCGACTGAACAAATAAACAACAACCCTGGAGAAGAGATGATTGTGCGGTGATAGATTAGCCATCTTCAAATATTTGAAAGGCTGTCATACAGAAGTTGGAGCAAACTTGTTTACAGTTGCTCCACGAGGTAGGACATGAACAAAAGGAGTCAAATTACAAGAAAAAGTGTTTCAGCTAAATATGAGAAAGAATTCCCGGATAGTACAAGCTGTTCATCAGTGAAACAAGCTGTCTCAGAAAGTGGTGGGCTCTCCTTCATTAGAGTTTTTGAAACTGAGGTAGCATGGTCACTTATCAGGGATGCTGTAGTAACAGATTTCTTGCATTGAAAGTAGGTTGGTTCCTTCCCACTCTATGATTCTATGACTTTAGCAAGATTTCCTGGTTCTCCAAACTAGGTAATGAAATCTTTCTAAACTGGGAGCCATTAGAAAGTCCACTTTCTTACAAACAGCTGTCCATCTCTGCTAAACTCAGGTTGGGAACTAGTGGACATGGCCTTTTCCACCCCCTCCTACCCACACCTGCCTCTCCAGCCACCAAAATGCCACAAAGAGATTCAGAAGAAGAGAAGAAGGCTATCAATGGCTACTAGTCCGGATGACTATGTGCTACCTCCAGTATCAGAGCCAGTAAGCCTATATACACCAGTTGCCGGGAAACATGGGTGGGAGGGTGCTGCTTCTCCATGTCCTGCTTGTGTGACTCTGGTCGACAGCTGGTTGGCCTCTGTGTGAACAGAGTGCTGGATGAGATGGACCCTTGGTCTAACCAGCAGGGCTCCTCTTATGTTCTTAAGACCCTACTGAATGGGGTGAGATGTGGTGCAGGGAACAGGGAGATCCTCTGGCAATCTTTCTGTCAATGGAAGGCAGATCCTGGACCCATGTTTTTAAAAATGTGATCGATTTTGCTTCATTCTATGCTTCTACTTCAGCAGGGTTTGGGGTGGAGGATGGAGAAAACATGGGCTGCTTCTGAACTGTTAGCACCGTTGATAAGCATAATGTTAAAGAGCGACAGAATTATTTATCTCTTGCAATTTTTTATTGCTTGTAGGATTTACTATTTCTTAAGCATCTGCAGCAGCTGAGTTTGACAGGCAAGTTAAAATCCAAGAAGTTGGCAAGCAGTAAGTTACAATAACCTGCAGAAGACATTGCAATACTATCACAACCATTTCAGCTTCGTGGTAAGAAAGCACAGGTCACAGTCTAGAGTGAGTCCTAAAATGCTTGCTATGACAATTTTACTGCCTGATAAATACGATTCCTAAGGGAGAACTTAGAATCAAATAAAACTCCAAGGTTATGGGCCATGGATATGGGATAAATAAGATTATCATCAAGGGAAACAAACCAGAAGGTCTGGTAAATGTTTTTTATACCCCTTCTCTCTATAAATTATTCTTCTCATTGTCATCTGTTTAGATGCCTCCAATTTTTCACATGATTTCTTGTTCCTTATTTATGAGAAATTCTGCTTATTATTTATCTTAATGTTTCTACTAGCCTTATTTACAGTTTCCACTTTTGTTTTCCTTATCTTTTATTATACTCTCTGAACTTCATTTGTCCTTTGTGACTGATGTTTCATAGCTCACACATGCTTCTGTAAAACCTGCTTTCCTTTTTTAAAAAAACAAAACCATTTTTACCCTCTGTTGTTTCCCTCTCTTAGCCTCTAGGTTTTCATAGAAGCTAGAGCTGTGCAGCAGCACATTTAAGGCAGATCACAAATATACCTGGAAGCACCAGCCTTGCACTGATTATGTGTGTGTGTGTGTGTGTGTGTGTGTGAACCAAAGCAAATGGCTTTGCACGTTTTAGATCAACACTACAATCCCATGCCTACTCAGAAGAAAGTGCCATTGTGTTCATCAGGGTTTACTCCCAGGTAAATGGGAATAGGATTGCAATCTTGGGCCTAAGCTAGACCTACCAGTATAGTGCGACGGTGGGGTGAGGATCTCGCGATATCCTTTGATTGCGAGATATCTCCCTCTGTTTACACACGGTGCGTGCTGACCTCAGAGGGAGAGGACGTCGCGGCCGCCATTTTCTTAAAGAAGAAGAGTGCACAAGTGCTCATTTGCAAAAGGTAGTTTTTTTTTAAAAAAATAATAATTTAATTTCCCTGCCCCCCCGGATGGGCTCAGAGCTCCTGAGGAGCTCTGCCCCCACCCCGTGCATGGGTCCCTGCTCCTCGCAAGGAACCATGAGGAACTGGGAGGGACCGCGATGCCTGCACACACATTCCACGGTCTCTGAATCAGCCTGAGACTGTGGAAAAAACAGGCTCAAAGGCTAGGGCAAGATCCCGGGGCAAGGGAGGGATCATCCCTCCCTCTTCCCGGGATCCCCTGTGCATCATGTGAACACACAGGGATGATCCCAGGGATCGCCCCTGGATTTCGCCCTGTCTAACTAAGGCTTAAGACAGCTGGTGTCCTATACCACTCAGTGAAAGGAAACAATATTTCATAAAAAGCAAAATAGGAATATTACGACACTGAATAAGCTAAACGACTAAGCCCCTGGGAGCATGCCTCACCAAAGGATTTTTTTTGAAAGAGCAGCAAGAGAACAAAACATGTTTTAACCTTTAGATGCCAAATATCCTCAGGTTTTAGTCACACAGCAGTTCAATTATACATGACTATCCATTGGATCTGATTTTCACATCAAAAATGGCTTTCTACAACATAGATATAGGGAGAAACAGGAAGCGTTTCTGAAAAGGCTGATTTAACAGTGCAGTCACAGCAGCGGTGTAGATAGCTAATTTTAGACCCTGGAATGTGCATTAATTGAGGGCCAAACTAGACTTTATGTTAATTGTGCACTGTATAATTGAGGCTGAGATTTTTTATTTATTTTAATGCAAATGCACATGGCCCCAACTCATATCAGGACCAGTGCATATCGGGAGAAGAGGGTTAAACCTCCCATCAAATCATTTCCCCCCTGGAATGGGAGTGGGGTGGGGCAGTCAAAAGAAAAGAAAAGGAAAGAAAGAAAGAAAGAAAGAAAGAGTGAGTCTCTTTTGGAGTCAATGGAGGCTTTTATGCTTTTTTAACCCCCTGCTCCACTGGGGTAAATGGCTGGATGGAATTTTAAAAACTGTGGTCTGAACTGGTGCTGTGCATTTTTTTTATTATTATTTATTTATATAGCACCATCAATGTACATGGTGCTGTACAGAGTAAAACAGTAAATAGCAAGACCCTGCCGCAGGCCTGTTCACACTTTTTATCTTGCAATTTTACTGGGTTTTCTGCTTCCTGATTCTTTGTGGAATTAAGGTCAGCCCTTACATGCACTTTCCTTCTCCCCTTCCCCATTTTATCTGCGAGTTCTATATGATATACTGCCATTAGATGGCGTTGTTGTTATAGTGCCACTTCCTCTTTACATGGACAAATTCAAAACAATTCGAACCGGATCTTTTTATTACCTCATTATGTCCATTTCAAATTAAGACGCAAAAAGGTCGGCAGACACAGGACAGGTGCTGGAGGTTGACAACGTCATGTAAGGGAACCTATCTCAGTCGTAGGATAAAAGCCCCATCTAGAGAAACCTTCAGCTACACACTACACAATGTCAATTAATCAATGAATCACTTTATTATGGTCCGAGACCAGCACAACATTAATCCAACCATAATTAATGTAATGTGTCGTTTGAATTTATTATTTATTTAATTTAATTTCTTGGCTGCCTTTCAGGGCAGGAGCCCTCACAAGGTGGCTTACAACAATAAAATTAATAAAAACAGTTAAAATATTTAAAACAATAAAACATAATCACAATAAAATGATGTGAATCTCACTTTAAATGCAAAGCACACTATGAACATTGAACAATAAGATAATTTATTTCCCCACTCCCACCCTACGTTTCATGCCTTAGAGGTGCAATGCGCCTGATATATTAGGACAAAGAAAACAGCATTGCTGATAAATAAAAAAAGTTTCTGAGCATGTCCAGAGTTTCATCTTTTAAACTCACTTAACTCATTATTGCACTGTCACAACTATATTTCAAGAATCCCAATGACCAGCAAGAAGTTCCTTAGAAACTGCTGAGTGGTCCACCAGTGGAGCATGGTCTACATGCACTGTTCTACATTATGCCCTGAGATTTTGCTTTCACCAGTCAAGTTGAGAGTTGGACTCAAGTGGAGAGGAATAAGGAATGCTAAGCTTTATGAGCATGGAAGGGAGCATCAGTCCTGTGGATGCAGTGAGAACTTCCCTCATCGAAGAGAGAGAATAAAACTGTCAGAACATTGCCCTGTTTAGATGTGTACAACCATTGCCTATGGACAAAGACAGGCCAAGCTATTTTATTGCCTGAGGAGAGCAAATTCCCCTCGTTAATGTGCATAGTACCCCTGAACTTGCACAGGATTGGCTTTTATTTTATTTTATTAATTTCAGTTCAGTATGAACTGTACTCAACAAGTATGCAAAGGAGATAGCTTGGCTCTCAAAGCAAGCCAAATCTTCTCTCTCGGTCATTTCTTAACATTTTGCTTGGTCTGTCCCCGTCTCCTTTTGAGATAGCTGTCTTATAAGGTTTCATAATTTATGTATCTTCTGTCTTTCTTCTGTCAAAGCTCCCCTTTATGGGTTAAGTCCTGAAGTATTTGCTCAATTTTTCCTTCCCTGAAACCTTACAGTGACACTCCCCTATCTAGCTGAGGCTTCCCAAACGCAAAGCCTTCCAGATGTTTTGGAGCTCAGCTCCTATCAGCCCCAGTCAGCATGGCCAATGGTCAGGAATTCTGAGAGTTGTAGTCCAGAACATCTGGAGAGCACCATGTTGGGGAAATTGGATCTTGACCAACGTTCCTAGTTTACCCATGCTACAGTTTTGTTAATTCCTGCATCAATTCTACCAGACTGACAGCAGCTGCCTTCCATCAGGAATAAAGCCAAGGGTTGCAGAAGGGAAAGGTTCCCATAACATCAGATGTATTCCTCAAACATCCATGGTTCCTCATTGGCTTACTTCCCAAACATGGAAGTAGATTCAAATATGTGTTTCTTCCAACACAGAAAAAGAGAGAGGAGAGACATGTCAGGAGTCAGGGACATACCCTCCGTGGGCCTGGTGGGAGCAACCACCAGAAAACTGTTCTGCACCCTTGTGTTAGAGACACATGTCCTGAGCCAGCATATTAACAACATTGTGATGGCATGTATAGCTAGATCTACATTACTGCTTTATAGCAGCGCTGAAGAGCACTAATAACTGTTGGGGCACATTACACTTTCCATATAGCCCTTTCATTATTTCCTGCTTTTTATTCAGTATTATCCAAAATACTGCAACAAATGTCTTTGTGTGTCCTACGAGGTTTAAATTTGCAAGAGGGATATAGTGTTACTGTGATGGGATTGTGCTGATTTGACACAAGGCGTAGATCTGGCCCATGGTGACTGCTTAGAATGTCAAACCAATGTCGGATTACTGTGGCAATATGGAGGAATCATCTGGTGATATTTCTTCACCCTATCTCAAATTGTTTTTTGAGGGTGGAGTACTTTTATAGTGGAGTTGGCAAAATAATCAATTTGTTCTTTTTGCTGCTGTACATGAATGGCGTGACACATAGAACCTCCTCCCACCTCACACACATGCGCTCACACTGGCATTATCCATTCGGCCTCATTGGAATTGTTAGAGGAAAAGGTGCCTCATTGTTGTACAGCCACAGTGTTGGGATCCATGGTTCCTTGCTGGCTGAGGCTGTTGGGAGTTGTAGTCCAAAACAACTGGAGGGCTACAAGTTGCACACCTGTTTTAAGAACATCATTTATTTGTTTATTTGTTTATTTATTTATTTACAAATCACAAGGTGGTTCACCCACAAAATAACAATAACACAAGCAATAATAAGTCGATGCTATGAAAGCATTTCAAGCTCTAGAATTTCATCAAATCCAAGCAGCCGTGAGATAAAACCTACCAAAGACTGTGGACAGAATGCAATTAAAGTCATATATATATATATATATATATATATATATATATATATATATATATGGTAGCTGACAGGACCCTGCTGTTTCTGTTTGGTCTGGAATTCCAAGCTTAGCTGTACTATGGTGATGCTATTGAATATGCTACTAAACCCAAAGTTTTTAAATGGAAAATAACTTGCCATGAGTTTGAGTACTGTGGGCCTTCATAGTATTTGTATTAGAATGTATGAAAAGGCATCCCACTGGCAATGGGTTTTGGCCTGCCAGATGCTTGACAACCTAGGAAGCAAAGATAGGACGTTCATTGAGTTTCTGGTGGTCTGCCAAAACTCAGCTGGTGGGTTGCATTCAGCTTGGTGAGTCTCAAGTTGGCATCGGTTTTACTTTTGCACTGAGTGCCTTCGCATCATCAGATGTAACACATCAGGAGCCATGGTTTTATTTGGCATGCCTGATAAATCTAGCTGTAATCTGGGGAGTGACTTATTTGTCTCTCCACAGAAACAAATAATTTTGTATGAACTACCACAGTATTTCAAAGACTCTGCCAAGTATTTTAGTTTCTTCCGAAAAAAAAGAAAAAAACCTGTTGTAATTCTTCTGTGCTACACAAGCTCCCACTATAACTTCCAGTTATTTATTCATTGTTATGAATTGCAATTGTAGTCATTTTAACGTTGACTTTGCTATAAATATACTAGAAAAAATGATTCTTTTGGTATTAGTTTTGTTTAGTAAATTACAAAGTAGAGGATTATTTCTTCCTCTCAGTTGAGTAATATAATCAATATGATCGACTGCATCCTTCTCTTTTAAGGGGAAGTGTATAAATAAAGTCCCCGATTTGTTATTATAATAAATTTCACTAAATGTGGATTTTTTCATTCTCATGCTCTCCCTTTTTTCTCACTAAACAAGTATGTCTAGTGCTACTGACCCTTGTGCTACTGACCCCTTATTGCAGTATTGTACATATATGAAAAATTGACCCAAACCCAAGAATGGCCACAACATGAAATGTTGTCCATGTTTACTCTATGCAAAATCCTATGGGCTACCTATAAATTCAATTAATTCTTAGGCAAGGAAATGGCTTGTGTTGGAGCAGACACATGCTCCACTGCATCTGCTAGGGTTATGAGGCTGCAATATTTGAGTAGAAACCATGGGCAGTTACTCGTGGTGGCCCCAACTACCACCAGGCATGCACATCCTCAATGTGCTACAAGTTAAGAGTAACAATTGGACATCCACAAAGAATTCATGAGACGAGGAGAAGGGGGCAGGAGGTGAGAAAGAAGGGGATGATTTTATTCTTTTCAGTCTCCATTTTTGTTGTTGTTGTTGCTGTACCTGCTGCCATGTATATGTTGAAGATGAAAAGCATGTTGGAAATAAGAGGCAACAAACCGAATTCAGCACCACAACTGTGGTTGAGTATACATGGGGATTCAAACACAGGCTTTTAAGAGCTAAGCACTCAAAGCCCTGGCCTTGGTTAGATGGATCAGTCAGTTTTGATTTCTCCAACATTCATATTTTTAAAATCCCACATTCTTTCTGTCCCGAATATATGAAGAAATGTATGAATGTTGGTGAATTCTTGTTAAACTTGAAATGAAACGGAATTCTCAGCCATCCTTAATTATGAATCCAGCACCATTTTCTCCAGAATTTTTTCTCTGGTTTCGAGTGTTGTGTGAAATCTGTGCAGGCACAGTCAGCATTTAACAGAGCTGATACCCAAAGCCAACCAGCCAGCCACTTTGTGTATGCAGGTGCAGAAGGTCTTCAACATTGACTCTTACTTTTGATGAAACTTTTGTTGATTAAAGTAAACTAAACTAGTGTGGTGTACTGTGGACTACAATTGGGGAGACCCAGATTCTTGTCCCCACTCAGCCATGAAGCTCACTGGGTGACTTTGGGCCAGTCACAGACTCTCAGCCCAACCTACCTCACAGGGGTGTTGTGAGGATAAAATGGAGAGCAGAAAGATAATGTCAAAGAGGTTTATAAATGTAATAATTATTGTGTACTGGCCAGAGAGCATTGGGTATGGGGTTGTATAGGTATATAATAAATGAAATGAAATGAAATGAAATAATAAACAAATAAAATAAAATATCCAGGCCAAATAACCTAGAGTGGCATTGTGGTGGGCAGGGAGGAGCTATTGCATATCCAAGTGATCTCTGCCATAGCTGGTAGTATTGGAAGGGTGAAGGGCAGAAGAAAATAGGGCTGTAATCTCAGGGCATAGTTCAATAATGGCAGCATCAATGTGTGCGTGCCAGAAACATAAACTGAGACAGCACTCTCAGAAAGCGGAGAAGTTTTCTTTCCTGAGTACTCATTGCCAAACTTGCACACACCAAGCCAATTCTGAATTGAGCTGAAGGGAGCTCACCCATCACTAATTAATAATTAACAATCTTTGGAAATATGAAAACCTTATTATGCACTACTTATTCGCTATCTTGAAGCAGAAAGGTAGCTTATATTCCACTCTTTCACCCTTGGAGACAACCATGATACTACACAACTTGGCTAAGGATGGTTTTGGGACATCACTTATATGTCAAGATAAAACTTACTATAAATTCTTTCAGCACAAGCGGAACCAAGAGAATCAACAGTATGGACTCTTACTCCTTCAAAGGAACTATTTGGGAATTGGGAGAAGAGCAGATGAAATGGTTCCACAGGTCAGATCACTGAGAAAATATTGTGTGTTGACAGCAATTCCTCCTCCTGAATTCAGATCTTGCATCAGAGGAATCCATTACTATTGATGCCCAAATTGAGCTGGCAGCAACAGAAGCAAAAAATAATGATCCTGGGTGCAGAAGGCACAGTTCAAGTTGTGCATCTGCTAGAGAAACTGAGATGCTTCCAGGGGAGGAATAGAGCCTCTCTTTGCATTCTTGCAGGAAGCTTTTGATTCCCACATAAAGGTTTCCATAGGGCATTATAAACACAGCAACATGGAGCTGTCCCAATTGAATAAACCCCCCTCCTCCAGTTAACTGAAGACCATTATGCATCAGAATTTCTTGTTGTTAAGAAGCATAGTACTTATGAGAGTTATATCTTTTCTTGCCAGACTTTAACCGATCTTCTCTCTGAACACTCAGGCTAATGTGATGATTCTACCATCACACATTAATAAGGCACTGTTTATTGCCCCAGATAAACATTCATCTGCTTTACTATTAGCATAGAAAGGAAGACAAATGGGAGAGTCCTTTGAAAGGGGGAAAAGGGAACTCATTGTCTGAGGCTGTAGGAGTCCATTCCATTAAATACAAGCGATCTTTTCTTCTGTAGCACTAAAGGTAGAGGGTTTTCTCATTAGCAGGGTCGGCAGGAAAGGGATTTTAATTGAAAATGGAGTGACATTCTCCTCTGACACATCAGGGTGAATTCATTAGGACCCCACCTTCTTTCTTACCATTTTTCATTTTTCTCTTTTAAGATTTGTTTACCACCCATCTTCAAAAGCTTGCATCTATTTATTTTATTTTATTTTTAGACGCCTCCTCATACAGAAGCCATGATTAGGGCTCTTCTAGCTGTCAGTTTTCCTTTTGTAGCAGGAGAATGGCAACCACCTCAGCAAATCCCCAGAATAAATTCAATGTGTGACAGAGGAGAAGAATGATCAGTTTTCACAATTTAATTGAGAGTGTACTTGCATTGTAGTGCATTCTCAAAAGCCTGCAACAATTACAATAACATTTTAAACATTTTTTTAAAAAAAATGAATCACCTTTCAGTTAAATTTAGAAGTATGTTCCATGCCCTCATGTTCCTATGTTACATTCTTATAAGTACTTTTTAAATTTCCGCTCCGTCTTCCAGGAGGATGCATTTGTCTAATCTACTTGTAGTTTTAATAAATGCAAGACAGACACAGACACACACACAGACACACACACACACAGAGAGAGAGAGAGAGAGAGAGAGAGAGAGAGAAACTAGGGATATATGAATTTTGTTCAGTCTGTTTCATCTGTGTTTCATGGATTGTTTTTCATTTTGATGTCTGCTCATTAATGCAATCTGATTTGGGGGAATGTATGAGAATTCTGTGCCACATGAGCAAGTACACAATAGAGTTAAATTTGCACAAATTTCTCCCCGAAGTAAAGAAAAATCAGTCCTCTAGGCCACAGAACCTGCGTGACTCAGAAAAAGCTGGTCTGCTGTGGAATCTTGAATATTAAACACCCTGAACTATTTAAAGTAATAATTAGACCTTCACAATTAGATATAACAGCACTAGGAGGCCTGGGGATCACTGTAATTTTACCCAGAACCCATGTTTAACCACCCAGGAGAAGCTAATAACTAATTTAGCTTATTTGATGTGCAATTATGGTATGGCTAAAGGAAAACTGGGTTTTGGCTGAAGAGTTATTTTTGGATCATTCTTACCAAATGGAGGCACTTCAGAAATTATACGAGACGTTACCTCCATCCTTACTTCTCTTTCAGCTCTTTGCATTTCTACCTCAGCAAGCATGACTCAAAATCTGCCAGATTGCTTCCTCATCCCCTTCTTTCTTCATGACACTAGTAACCACATGGCTCCCCACCCAGTTCTAATGGGACTGTGCCACGAGATGGATACACAGATCTCACCCTCTGCCTCCCTTCACTTCTGTAGTGGGCCTCGGGAAATTTACCCTAATTCCTACTTGCTGTATAAGCTTTTCTTCCCCTGTAATTTTCTATTATTAAATAAATGGGAAAGGAAAAGACGATTTTCTCAGCTCCTGAGCGGGCTCAGCTCTCGCAAATGGAGTGACTACAGGGGTGTGAGTTTGAGCATCAATTAATCCCTCCCTCCTTGCTTTCCCTTCTCTCTATTTTTCGTTTGTTCTTTCTTAGGCTTTTCTATCTTTGTATAAAAATGCAATAAAATAAATAAATAAATAAATAAACTTAAAATTTGTTATTTTCCCTCCCCAGCTCCAACTAAGCAGGAGAGTCTTTTCTTGATCACTTTTGCAACCTAAGTTTCAATTGCCTCAGCTCTTCCTCTGATATTCAGTTAAAACTCCTGCAAACACTTCCGTCTTCTTCCTCAGACCTTCGTGATCAGACATCCTGATTCCCATCATCCAAGTATACCAGCAGAGACTAAAACAAGAAAGAAAAAGATTTAACCCCACAACATTTTTACAAAAACCACCCAAAAACCAAAGTAAATGCAGAAATGGGAGACAGCTCTATTCCTTCATGTGACCGTTATGTTGGGCACAGTTGTACCCCCCCTTTTGTGCTTTTTGGGCATGTCAGTGAAGTTTTAAAATTCCATCTCTCTGTTTTATAACAGTAAGTGGAGTAGAAAGTTACTTCCCTTTCTAATATTGCTTTATACACCTGAAGCAACCCCACCCCCAGCCCCCAAATGTCATACTTTGGCTCAATTTGCCATAAATATCTTGCTACAACATCTGAACATTAAGAGAATCCATTTTGAAAATGGGCAACATTGTTACTTTCCATAAAACTAGTTTTTAAGGCAAAAACAAAAGTGATGCCTTTACTTGTAATGGTATACCCTGTGTCAGTGATCAATTATCTCATCAGAGCATTCACATAAATCTTCATATGAGCGATTTTCTCTTTTACAATGGGGTCAAGCTGTGCGGTTTGTGAATGTATAATAGCATGTCCATCTTCATAACAGAGTGTTTCATACCCACTTGACTTTTGCTTATCACCCCGTAACTTGAATCTCATTTGACTTTTGCAACTACTCAGATGCAGAAAAGAGTTTCCCTGAACCCTTCACTTTCTTTCTTTCTTTCTTTCTTTCTTTCTTTCTTTCTTTCTTTCTTTTGCATTTACATATTTTTTCATTTTCATAAAGTTCATAGCAATTCTTTATCAAGGGAATTAATGACTTTGGAGTGCTTATTTCTGATTATTTAAAAACATCACTTTCATGTTTGAGTTATATCCTGATATTATTGATTTATAAAATTTCTATACCACCCAATAGCCAAAGCTCTCTGGGCAGTTCACAACAATGAAATCCAAAAAACAATTTTTTAAAGTTAAAACTACAGTATAAAAGTGAAGCCAAAATAAAACCTTCTAGCAATGCAAAGATTTAAAATACAACAACAGATTTAAAACTAGAATGCCTTGGAAAACAAAAAGGTCTTCAGTTGGAAAGAGCACAATGTAGGTAGCAGGCAAAGCTTTCTGGGAAACTCATTCATTCCACAACCTGGGTGCCACAAGCCTCTTCTTGGTAGCCACCCACCTCTCTTCCTTTGGCAGGGGCTTCTGGAGAAGGACTGCTAAACCTGAACTTTGGGTCTGGGCAGGTACATTTGAGAGGTAATTATCCTTCAGGTAACCTGGTCCCAACCCATTTAGGGCTTTGAACGTTAATACCAGCACTTTGAATTGGGTCCAGACCTAGACTGGCAGCCAGTTCAGATGGATATATTCTAGTAGGGTATTCTGCTTGCTAATAACAAACTTTCCCATCTAAAGCATTTAATAGTCTAACCAAGGTGACGACCAGCAGACTTGTTTGAGGAATTGGAAAGTTTGAACATAGGGTGGCTCTCTTTAGTATCTGGTCACTCAGGGATCCTGCAGTTTTAACTGTTGTTATGAAGAGGGAATTTCACCAGGTGCTGCATGCATTCAAATGACACCTGCTGAAATTCCCTTTCTATACAACTGTTAAAGATACAAGAGCCCTGTCCTCCTTTCCATATGGTCACCCTACAAGAGATCAGAACATAAACTACTTGGTCAAGTATCACATACTAGCTTTGGAACTGCATAGTTAAGTTACCGGGACACAGCAAGAACCAGAAACTAAAGAGTAACAATTGACAGAATGCAAGAAATTAAGAAAGGTAATGGGCCCTGTAGGAAAAGGTCACATTTGCAAAGACACAACTTTTTCCTCATTGGGTGATCATAGCTATGGATGGATATTGTTAGATCCGTTCTATCTGTGTTTCATGGGTTGTCAGGTGTCTTTTGTTCCATTTTCTACTCATTGATGGAATTGGATTTTTTTTAGAGACGTACACAGATTTTGTTTCACTTGCACAAATGTGCATTAGTGTTTGTGCACATTAGTGCAAATTTGAATTTGCGGAAATTCCTCCTCCAAAATTTAAAAAAAATCCAGTCCACAAATCTGTGAAATCTGTCTAGGCCACTGCGGAATCCACAGGCTAGATTCTTAGAAATCCAAACCCATTTGAATCCATTGCGTATTTGTACGACATCCCTACCTGATGTAGATGCAGCTCTAAAAGGAACTTGCAAGGAGGTATGGCATAAGTCATAGAATCATAGAATAGTAGAGTTGGAAGGGGCCTATAAGGACATTGAGTCCAACCCCCTGCTCAATGCAGGAATCCACCCTAAAGTAGAGCCCAAGCAGTAGCCTAGGGTATTCTGTATATAGACAGGGTATAAATCATCATCATCATCTGCTGATAGGTTCACATCCACCACAGCCTGTCGGAACTGTTTTACTTAACCAAACCTCTTCGAACTGTTTATGGCAGAGCTGGGCAACTTGTGGCTCTCCTGGTATTTTGGTCTACGTTTCCCATCAGCCCTAGCCAGCACAGCTAATTGTGAGGGATCATGGGAGTTATAGTCCAAAACATATGAAGGGACACAACTCGCTCCCCCCGGGTTTATGGACATAGAGGGAACCCTTTACACTAGGGGAGTGCAATTTATGGCCCTCCATATATTTTGGCCTACAACTCCCATCATTCCTCACCATTGGCTATGGGGACTATGGCTGATGGGAGTTGTAGGCCAAGACATCTGGAGGGCCACAAGTTGCCCACCCCTGCTTTGCACAATGCAAAAGAGCACGGGGCTCCTGAACCTTTAATATTTGGGTAGAAAAGAGAATTTCAGGTGTAGCTTGTTTTGAAAGCTGAAATGTCTCATTCTACACAACTATTCAAAGTACAGGAAACCAGTTCTCTTTTACATACAGTCATCATAGGGCTCATCTACACCTGCAGCCCTTTGGGGAGTGGGGAGGGATGGAGTTTTCCACTTCAGGGGCCACACACCAGCGAATTGTCCTGGAAGTAAAGAGAGACATTTCGGGGCGCCATTTTTTATTTTTTAAAAAAAGAGATGAGACATTTGTGCAATTGCAAAATTGTGAAGGCACAATCCTGCGCGAAGGCCCATTCTGCCATGCCCGGCAAAGCCTGGGCATGGGGAGGGATTTGTGGGCGGAGCATGGAAGAGACGTGGGGGAGCGACTAAGCAAGTGGCTTGACGCCCCCCATGGCAGGTAGGGAAGGGCATCCAGAGGGAATATAGTGGTGAGCGTCCAAGGCACTGTTACAGTGATAGGTGACTCCCGAGGGCTCCCAGTGTTGAGCCTTGTGGCCAGGCTGGGGGATAAGGACCACCTTTGAGGCCGACCTCTGTCACCCACCTTGAGCCTGGGAGCATGGGTTGGGGGTGACAAGGGAAGGTCTTCCTACCCCACGCAGGGGACGGAGAGCAGGGCGGCGAAACAGAGCACCACTGCTGGGCCAGGAAAGCTCACCCTTCACTTAGTGAGGCCTGAACGCAGGCGTGGCTGGATGCCCGATAGGAAGCCTTTGCAGATCTTGAATAAAAGTGGCCCAGTTTAAATCCAGCATTTGTGTTGTCTCTTATTTCTTGCGTCCACCCCACAAGGAGTGGTTGTTTTTAAAAACACTCACACAACAAATTTGGGGCTTTAAGACACCAAGCACCACCCCATAGATGGCAAAAATGTTCTCCCCCTCTCCCCGATGCCCACGGACTCCCCCCACATAGCTCCATGCACATTTCCTGAGCCCCACTACTTGTGGGGAAGAGGGAGGACTCCAGGAGGGAGAGCCACACTGCCTGTGTAGCTTGGGATGGTCCCAAGACGGCAGAAAAACTGGGGAAAAAGCCATCCCAAATATCCCAGGAGAATTGAGTGCTCGTCCCCGGTTCACCCTAGGATCAGCTGGATGCACAGGGATGACCTCGCAACCATCCTGGGATAAATGGCAGGTGTAGATTAGGCCTTATTTGTATGCTTCCTGGCTTCCTGTACCTGTAACAGATACATAATAGGCAGTTCAAGCAAGTTCAGAGGCTTAGGGCACTGGAGTAAGTGTGGAAAACAGGTCTCTTTGACACTAGAAATGTAACTAAGAGAAAGAAGAGGAGGCCATGTTAAGTTGAATAGAAAGAAACATAAGAAGGAAAGTGAGGATTAAGCATGAAAGGATGTGAAATGGGAATGATCATGATGTATTTCACAGGATTCTTGTGAGGAGAAACAAAATAAACAAACTGGTGACCATGTTTTTCCGAGCCTCCCTCCGCCTTACTTCTGTGAGAGTTGTAGTTGTCAACTATGAGCCAGTGTTGTCAAGTGGAGTGTGATTAGTGTGGGAGTTTGAGCTCATTGTAGACTTGGGCAAACCATTTGTTTCACAGCCTCAGTCCATATCTGTTCAATGCGTCTAATAGTGACCTAATGGTGTCTTGTGAGGGTGCATTCAGTATTCGTATTGTCTTGAAAGAGACCCCTTTGGTTTTGCCACTTTACTGTTGTACTCTTCCTGTATACTGAGGCAGGATCTACACTACTGGTTTATAGCAGTATTGAAGTGCACTGACAACTGTTGGAGCCCAGGACACATTCCATATACCATTTCCAAACCACTTTCATAGTGTTATAACCTGCTTGGTGTAGATCTGGCCAGATAATCAGGCTGAAAAATGTTGTGTGGGAGGTTTAGAAGGGAGTTTTTATGGGTTGGGAGAGATTGTAGCTGCTTGGAGTTGGCTTGGATGCTCTGGCTTCTAACTCCTGCCAACGAGAAGCAGCCAGCCAGCTTCTGAGTTTTCCACCAGCAGCATCTAATATGCTTGGCATTCTAAGCTGTAGCTCAACAGTGTGAGAGTTGTAGCTGGACCACATGTGGCCCTCAATCTAATTTCCTGTGGCCCTCAGCTGAATGTCAAAAGCAATCATTTCAGACCTCTGCCAAGAGTGACCTGTCCCTTCCCTGGCAGGTCCCTGGGAAGGAAAGAGGGAGGGAGGGAGGGAGAGAGAGAGAGAAAGGATGAACCCACCCCCTTTTGACTCTGGTCCTGTCCACTGTTGGCTTGGGCCCCAGTCACCACCAACATGCAGCTTCCAAGAGATTACTCATGAGCAGATGTGGCCACCAACGTATAAAGGCTGCCCACTCCTTGCATAGATGGGAGTGCACGAGCAGGTGGGAGAACACAGCAGAGCAAATGTAACTGGCACAGCTTTCCTCAGCATGGACATGTACGTCTAGTGATAAGAAACTTTCCATAGGTTGAATTTCTACCTGTGATGGAGCAGTTAGAAGGAGAGGAATCTGGCCAGATAAATGATGGTAACCCTCTCCATATGCAAGATTTCTGTCTGCAGCAGGAAGGATTTCTGTTAGTGTTCTTAAAAAAAATAATGCTTTTGTTATCACTAGACCCAATAATACAATGAAATAAATAGAGTTTAAAGAATAATGTTAATTGAGACTGCAATCGCATACACATTAGAATGTAAATCCCATAGAAATCAAGAGAACTAACACTTCAGTAAACAGGTTTAGGAGTAGGAATTGATGTGAGTTATCTGAATGCCTTTTTTGTAAAAAGTCACAGCTTCAGAATTAACAGTTTGCCACTGTTTTCTAGCATGAAGATATTGGATTATGCTGCTCTTTGGCTCACCAGAAACATTTGCTGCTCTTTTGTCCTATCTCCTGTGGATCCTGTTTTAAGACATTTGTCCTGCTCATCAGAAAGCAGTGAGAGTTGATATTGTATTGTGGTCCTGTTCGAATCGCCCGAGACTGCTTTGGACATGATAAATTTGCTTCGGAGTCCTCTGTTCTGACACAGAGGACATTAATGGACACAATAATCAGAAGTACAGATGACCCCATGGCCCAGGGCTCCTGCTGACAAATGCTTCTGTTCATTGTGTCACAGCTGCTATCACAGGAGAAATCTACCCTAACAAGGGTGACTGTTGCTATTGCCATGGCCTGTTCAGTTTCAATGAAGTTGTTGGAATAGAAAAATACTGCTAGATGTTCTGGGCCATCTTTTGTCCAGCTTACGTTGCTGAATGGTCCTGGAACAACTATCCACATCAGTTTTCTAGAGAGCTGGAGACCCACACCAGCATCTCTCCTGCAGGATCTACGCTACTGCTTTAAAACTATAACAGTAGTGACAACTGTTGGGGCCCAGGACACACTCCATATACAGTTTTCAAACCATTTTCAAAGTGTCAGATCCTGCTTGGTATAGATGTGGCCTCTATCCCAATATTTGAATCTATCCAAACTGCAGTTTCTCTAACATAGGTGCAATTCTAGACACACTTAGGCTGTTTCTGCACCAGTCCAAAAATGTGGGCTGGTCACAGCTGAGTCCCTGTGTGTCCAAATGATGCACAGGGACTCCCGGGGGCAGAAGGGGATGTGCACAGGTTTCCCCAGGGATAAATAATCCCTGGGAAAACCCGATTCCTCCTGCGGTCTTGGAATCATCCTGAGACCATGGGAGGTGTGTGGCCACCCATCCCGGCTTCTGTCCTCCTCCCCGTGAGTAGCAGGGAGCAGTAGAGGGAAGGAGCTGGGCCAGGAGGAATCGTGGGTGGGTGGGTGAGCGGGTTTTTTTGGTTTGTTTTTATTTACATTTTGCTGGAGCGCAAGTGTGCTCCAACTCCTGTACCTTTAAAAAGGTGCCACAGGTGCCCTGCCCTCTTTTAAATCTGGTCCCTCTAGTATAGCTCCTGCACCTTTAACTGTTGTGATGAAGAGGGAATTTCACCAGGTTCGCCATCTATACAAATGACACCTGCTGAAATTCCCTGTTCTATGCAACTATTAAAGATACAGGAGCCCTGTCCTCCTTTTCATATGGTCACCCTAAACAATATGAACATCTGAGAGAGAAATCTTGCCTTCCATGCCCATAGATCCAACCAGATATTGAGCTCCCCATCAGAATGGCTACTAGACTATATAAGGAGCTAAAAGGAAAGCCTGCATATCTCTGTGACTATCATTGTGGGGTCCTCTATAGGCAGGTGAACTGTTGAGCTTATTCAGAAAAGTCAAGCCTTCTATTTCTTGGTATAGATCCAGTTTCCCCATTTGTTCTTTTCATGCTTCCTTCTGAGTTACAGTGTAAACCCATAGGGGTCTATCAGATGCATATGGGTTTGCAGCTCTAGTTCTGGTTTTCTGGGCCAGATTGAACTTGATATGTCATAAGTCTTTCAGTAAGTAATCTGTGTGGTTGGTTAAGTCAAGCACATGCTGCAATTTGGTGGTCCAGCTCTCACCAGTGGTGTGACTAGGACTGGACCTTGGAGGGAAAGTACAGGGTTCCAACCCCCCAACCCCAAAATGACCCACCCAGAAAATGGCAGATGATAGGAACAGCAACAAGCAGGCCAAGTGTCAGCACCAGGTCTATCATGGGCATCCTGGGGCTGACACCCAGTCTCCTCATAAGTGAAGCACTGAATAAAATCTACAATGGTCCAGTCTAGACAGCTGCAAGAACATGGCATCAAAGGCTGCAGCTAGCAGCACAGTGACAGTCTTATACAGTAAGTAAATCTGACTGGGGAGGAAGTCTCATGCAAGTCCTTGGCAGATTCCCACTGCAAGCCATTGTACATTTACTTGGAATTAAATCCCATTGATTTCAGTTAAGCTTACTTCTTAGTTGCATAGGGTTGGAGGCTGTGTGTGAGAATCAGCAGTTTGGACAGTTTGGAATGTTGGGTCTGAGAGCGTTGTGAATTTCCAATGGGGCTTATTTATTTCCGGGTAAGTAAGTGTGTAGGATTGCAGTCCAAATTGCTGCATGTGCAGTAGCTGAATGATACTATTCCCTGCCCTATTTCTTATTCATTAAGCTAAAAATAAAGAAATAAAATAAATTGCAAAAGTTTATGTAAATATTGTTCATAGGTTTGCTCTGCTTGGAAATGTATTCTGGTTCCTGAAATGAAAATGCACCCAGGATTTGTATTTGAATTATTTCTCCCTTTTGAATTCCCATCACCTTGTTTTACAAAGCCTGAGTACGCTCAAAGGGCTGGTTGCAAAAAAATATTCAAAAATATACAACACAACAAGCTTGGGTAGGCTTGAGAGCAGGTTTTTTAACACACACACACACACACACACACACACACACACACACACATTATTTATTTATTTGTTTATTATATTTATGTACCTCTCAATACCTAAAGCTCTCTGGGCAGTTCACAAAAGTTAAACCCCCCCAAAATACAACATAACATATCAAAACTTTAGAAGTTTAAAACAGAATAAAACAGAATGTAAAAACCAGAGTGAAAGCCAGCAGCAATGTAAAGATCTAAGAACACAACACATTTAGAATAGGCTGAATGAAGTAATTCATAGGATCAATTGCAAAACTTTATACGGCAATAACACAAGGAACATAAAAGAGCCGTATACCAGAACCGCATCACAGAAGCCCTCCCATAAATGCTCTGCAGAAGAGCAATGGTTTTGCAGCATGTTGACGTGGCCACCCAGACTCCCTTTTGGCAGACATTTTATAACACCAAGAAGGCCCTGTTCATCATGCTCAGCTGCTGCACCTTCAATGGTGTGGGGATGTGGAAAAGGGACTCTGATGTCAATACAAATCTTAAGATATCCCAGTCAAAGGGCATTTAGAGCTTTAAAGTTTGAGACTAGGACTTTGAATTGGGCTCGGAAATGGAATGGCAATGATAAGCAGTGACACCAATAAATTCCAGATTAATATTGCTCAGGACACATAGCGCTTTTGGACTGATGGAAGTTTCGGAACACTTTTCAAAGTTAGCCCCAAAGGATGATGTTAAGTAATCCAATCTGGCTGTTGCTAAAGGATAAATGACAGTGGCCAAGTTTAATTTTTCCAAGCAAACTCCAACTAACTCTAGGCAATCATCACCACCATATACTGTAGCATTTTAGTAGCATCAGTCCCAAGAGCATTCCCAAGCTATGCTGAACCCTATGGGGATCTCTTTGGGTGAGGCCACTGCCTCTGCATGGGAAAGTTTCATGCCCCATTGACTTGGTTTGCAAGGTATGCCAGGTTGTTAAAGTATTGCATGTGCTGGCCGCCATTTTGAATACGGAACCCCTGATCAGGGCAATGGGGGAGTTGCTGTGTCATCCAAACCTGGCTGCTCCTGGTTATTCGAGACTTAAACAACCCTCACAGAATTCATGGTTTGTAGTAGGGTCATAAGAAGGTTGTTAAAACCTTGAATAAGCAACAACGTCTGGGTTGGGATGACATGGCTTGCCCCCGATAGGTGAACTTGTATATTCCAAATGGTACCAGCATGTGCCATGGTTCATTGGGAGTTAAGCAATCCCTGGTGAACCCAGCCTGTCATGCGAACCAAGCCATAGACTTTCAGCCTCAGAATTTTAACAGACAATCTGTTTGGAATGACTAGCTTTATATTTCTTTCAGTGCACTCCTAAGTGTATTTACTCAAAAGGCCATCCGTTGGGATAGTTCATTGGGGCTTATTCCCTAGTAAATGGGTGAGGAATGCTGTCTTAATGTAACTGAGAGGTTACTGATCTTGCAGTTGCGATGTAGCGGATAACTGAATATGTACAATATCTTTTGAAGAAATCTGTGCACTTTTGGATGGATTCTACTTAGAAATGCATTAGGTTTCAATTCCTATGGCTCCTTTGACCGCTTACAGCCTTCTCTTAATTCTTTCATAATCTTTTCATTAGTTTTTGCCAAATAGTTCTGATTGCTATAGCAACTGTAATGAAATCACATCCCTTAAATAGCCGTCCCCATTTCACTGGGTCAAAATCTGCCTTTTCCATCTAATTCTCCACCTTTTGTGAGATTTCCCTCATCTTCTCCATGCTGAAAATGTGCTGTAATGGATATACCAGAAACTATTCATCCATTTCCCCTTTGCTTTTGTCTTAAACAGTATTTTACCATCAGTGTATTAAACTGTGCATATGCAGGGAAAATTTTAAACACCCTCTTGAGATGTAATCATCCTGTTTCATGGCCTGCTATCCTTGGCAGCACTGTATATATTTCACCCTGAAATAAGTGAAAAATTCATCATAACAAGCGCACAAAATGATATAGTGGAGACACTTTAAAATAAAGCTACACAGAGATTTCTTCTCACTATAAAGTATAGATAAGGATGACTCTGAGGACATAACAAGCTTCCTGTTGGTAGATGATGAAAAATGAAAGTCCTGTGGCGAATACAAAAATGCCAACGCCCAGAGGCATGTTTCTGGATATTAATCGAATCATAATATGACAGTACTGCTAGTTTGGCAACCAGTCAACTTTATGCAGAAAAAAGTGGCTAGCTTTCCTCCATATGAGAAACACTTGGAAAGTTTATAGACTGAAGAGTGATACTTCTTTTCATGGGTCAGGAACTATCAAAAGGCTGCAAGGGCCTTGTGAGAAGAGATTTGAAGCTGCCTTTTAACAATTAACAGGGCCTGAACCAGACTGGCAGATGGATTTTCCACTGGGCATTATAGCACAACATGCCTTAGGCCATGGGTATTTCAACCATGCTTTATCCCAGAGATGAGCAACCTGTGCCTCTCCAGATGTTTTGGCCTGCAACTCCTATCATCCACTGACTATGCTGCCTGGGACTGTAGTGGGCCAAAACATCTGGAGGGTTATCAGTTACTCATTCCTGCATTATCCTGATACCATTTCCATACCAGGGGATACTTTTTGTGTGTGTTGCTGAGGCATGGCTCTTTCACAATCTGCAGGAATGCGGAAGGTCTATTGCTGTGGTTCCACAAAGCACTTACTATCATGTTCTGTTCTCCATTACAATCCTGCAATGCCTGTCTCCACAGCAAAAGCAAGTGGGCAATGTATAATTGTGCCCAACAAATACCTACATTTGGTGAGTATCCCCCCACCATTTTGTTTTGAACAAGAGCACTTGCAATTCTTTGTAATACCAAAATGCAAATAAAGCTTTTCTCCCTGTGTGAAAGAACCTGCCAGAAGGCTTTGCTCAGGCATAGACACTGTGCCGACCGCCAGCAGCAGACCACCTTCTCTCCCCCTTCCATCAGTGCAAGGTATGCACTGCTGCTTACAGGACCAGTGTGAGGGGTAGGCATTGTTGGACACTTGTTGAGGCCCACACCCTGACATCGGGCCCACTGGCAGTCTCTGGAGCCTCCTGGTCCTGCGGTTCCTCCTCCCTACTCTCTCCACCTGTTCACCTGCCCTCTCCTAACATACAAATAATTACAAAAGTGAACCAATGGAACAACGCCTTCCATTTCCCTTGTGCTCACCTTCTCTGGGCAGTTGTGAAGATCCTCTCACTGAGGGCACCTGTCCCACGCCCCCTCCCAAACCTGGAGCTGGCACTGCTGTTGTGCCATAAGGCTCCTCCTCCCAGGCTCCTATCTGCCAGTTCCTTACCAGGGAAGTTTTGAAGTTGCTGGCAGTAGCTTTTTTTGCGTGAAAGCAGTGAGCAAGTGAGAAAAAGGAGGAAATGAAGAGGGAAGAGCCATAACATGTGAACCATGTCACTATATATATCCCTAGGAAAAATGGAAGAAAGAAGTGCAGGAAGTTTTATTTTTGGCTGGCAGTCAAATGTTTTCCTGAAAGTTATCTAGTTCTGCACTGAGTGTGGAAGAGAAAATCTCCTTGCTGGACTTTCTCCTGTTGGAACTCAATTTTTACTCACAATCTGATTTTACAATCAAGCTATTCCGCTTTAATTTTACAGTTCCCAATTTGCAGGATAGATTTTTTATTGCACTGATATACATATATAATTTGCTCTATAAAGATTGGACCAAGACTCACTTAACTCATTGTACCTAAGTGGCTAAGTCATCATTCCCTTTCATTGATATTTATTAGATTTGGACTTCTTGTATCCAACGAAAGTGAAAAAGTAACAGGAACAGTCATTGTGAGGCATACAGTCATTTTTTTTAATTTCAGATATTTCCTCTTGTAGATAAGTGATGTCTGTCTGTATATATAGGTGGCAGCCTCTGTTCTGACATTTTGACTTCTAGAATTAAATTGTTTGCCTCAAAGAAAAAATCCTTACCAGCACCTTCTAGTGAAAGACTTTGCAGACTGGGTGCTTTCTTTAAAACATTAAATTTCCTAGGATTCAAGATATGTGATGAAAGTAAGAGATCAGGGCCACAGTAGAATTCTGCATGTTGATTGGCTGAGTGCACAGGAGTGATTTATAAATTCCAGAAGTGTATAAGACTGAACTGTTCCTGAAACTAAATTACCCTCTTCTGCCTGACAAAGAGTTTCTTGCCAAATGAATAGCCTTAGTTGAGCCTATAAATGACAGTGCTCTAATCATAAAAAAGCCACATTTCACAGGTTATAACCAATAGTCAAAGGAAATTCGAAGCAGGAAAAAATCTAGCAAATTGTGTATTAAGATGCTTTGAAATGGGTATTGTGAAACCTCCATTATATCCTCTTACATTTTACATGAAATAAGCCTTTGCTGTTGAATCCACTTGTGTTCTTTCCCCCATCCTTTGGAGCGATGGACGGTATTTTCCCTCAGGCTATAGACTTGGGTGGGTAAATAGTGTAGCAGCACATGGACCTCAAATAAAAAGCTGGCTTTATCAGCATGCTGCCATGTGGCTAGCTTTAAATTATCACTATCGGCCCTACTTTTATGTATGATGACTAAATGCCAATGGTCAGGCTACGGGTTTCATCTGCCTTTGGGTTTTCAAAAGGAGAGTTCAGCACTCAAAGGAATCCTGGAGTGTTTGAGGTACCCAACTCCACTTAGCTTTCTGAAATGCCAGCCATTGTGTGAATGGCTCCGAGACATCTCAGTAAATTTGGGATGTTTGCCATTTGGAGATATAAGCCTGCACACCCAACTAAATCATACATCTGCATTTTCTCCATAGAATCGTATTGCTTTTGCTGTAGCAAAAAGGAACCACCACCCCTTTCTATATATAATCCTGTAGAGGATTTTCCAGAACACAGGTAACCCTCCCAGCATTGGGACAAGAGGTCTCAGGTGAAATTTAATCTCACTGTCCTGCATGATCTGAAAGCACATAACAGAAAAAAGTATATACGGTGGCTGCCTATGGATTACTAAAAAAAGGAGAGAAAATACATCCCCAAAAAAGAAGGCAAAAGGTGACACAGATTTGCATAAACCTTGCATGTGCTGAAAGACATATATCAATGCAAATTTAGAAATAACTGCTGTAACTTAAACAGAAATACAATACATCTCACCATTGTGGGGAAATCCAGTGCGAAGGTGCCTGCTCGGTCTTTTGTCTGGATGTTAACTCAAAAAATACAAGGCCCCTGCTCCCCTTTCTTATGATCCGTTGTGTTTGAGCCAGACTTGGACTGAAAAGGCCTTCAAAAAGAGAATGCCTTCAAACAGAACACTGCCTACTGACAGCCCTTCAAATAGGTGTGTGTGTGTGTGTGTGTGAGGGAGAGAGAGAGAGAGAGAGAGAGATGGGAATGAATTCTACTTCATTGTTAGCAGATCCTACATTTCCTTATTCATCTTGTGAGATTTTCACTAAACACACAGACTTAGAACCATAGCTATAATAACCTAATGTATTGGAAATGCAGACAACTGTTGTATTTTGAAGAGATAGTGACATGGTGGGAATCTACACTGATGTTATTCTAACGTTTTGAATGGGTTACTGTGACGCATAGCATCATGTGACCCTGGGTCTCCAACGTTGTAAATGAGTTCTACTTGCTGGTTCTATTTCTTAGCTGCAGCGCGGCTACAGATTCATGTGCCTCCTTCTACCGGTAATTTCCCTCTTCCTCTTCTCTGAGAGTAGCAGAGCTGCTGGGTTTGCTCCGCCCACTTCCTGTTCTCCTTCCTTCACCCCGTTTGCTATCTTATCTGCTACAGCAGATAAATCACACCAGTGTTATACTGTGCAATCACTGACAATTGCATGCAAAGGACTCAGAAGTTTTCCACCTTAGAATCTGCTTTGATTGTGAAGTACTCCCATGCATCCTGCCTTAATTGTGCTCCTTTTGCAAAAGATTCTCCCAAGCCGCTGCTGTGGGCACAGGAGCAGGATTTTAAAGAAATGCTTACATCTGCGTAAGCTTTATAGATAAAGACACCAAAATTGGCACAGTAATTCAAATACCAAATTTTAATCGAATTGGGTCATCGGTTGATTTTTTATGATTTTTTTTAAACGTTTCCCCCCTCTTTGCAAAGGAGCTGAGGAGCGCTCAAAGGAGCACTGTAGCTCCGTGCAGGAAAATTAACAATAATCTCAACAGCTGACTCAACTTGGTCACGCATCCAAACCCTGACCAGACCCAGCCCATCTTAGCTTCAGTAAAGTGGCTGGCTCCTATGCATTCAGGCTATTCCTGGGGAGTTGTATTATGATGTTTTGGGAGAGAGTTTGTGTGTGCTTATGACTATTGCTGGCTAGGAATGAGGCAGGAAGTGGGCAGAGCAAACCAAGCAGCTTCGCTTACTCTCTCTCAAGGAAGAGGCAGAATGGAAAGGATTGAACCATGTGCCCTGAAGTACTGTTGCAGCTAAACATAAGTAACGCTAGTGTGCCCCGTGATACAGAGAACCACGTTAGAAAGGGACACTAGCAACGTTATAAGACTAGTGTAGATCCGGCCATGATATCATCTTCTTTTATGCCTGCTACTCCTCTTAGGCCGGGATCTTCAGGCCTTGCAAAGAGTTTCAAAGCCTTCAATATTTTAGCTGAATAATCTGCGTCTCAAGGCTGCACCTTCAGTGATTGGAAGCAGGGAGGGGTTCTCTCTTTATCAGCTTGGCTACCGTCCATTCACTTTGAGTAAGATAAGGGAGTACATTAACATCAAGATTGGGGCTTTAGATTGTCACACCACAAGTGTGATCAATTAGGGTGCTGCCCTGAACTGTTCGTAGTCTCATGAAGACTTGTGTATAAAAATCCAACCAGACGCTCATTTTCTTTGAGCTTCAGCATAGACCAGGACCACAGAGGGTGCTGCGCAACTGAACCAGCCATTTAGAGTCACCCCTCTGTCGTTCCATGGGGCTCCTGACAGATTGATTTGGAGACATAAGATCTTGCCCTACAGCTTTGCCTATAATCCTTGTGTTTTATTAGAGTTGTTGTAACCTTTAGCCTGCTAGATAATAAAAGCATTTAGACCTCTTTCAACCATTTTTGTTATTGCTAATAATCTGAACTACAAAGCCTATCAGGCAGCACACCTAAGCATAGTGAATTTCTTCTCTACTCATATTTAGCTACCTGGTCTATCCTGACATATTTCATATGCAAGGATCAGAGTGAGAAGCCACTGCAGATGATTAAAATCAGCAACTCTAGAAGAAACAGAGAAGCTTCTATATGCTATCGAACGTAAAACATAATAGCAGTTGAAAAGAGCTTATGTGATAGTACTGTGAGATTGGACACAGTGAAGCAAACATTTATAAGAAGATAAAGCTGTCCTTTATGACATTACATCCATCCAACAGCTGTTTCTCATAATTTAAACTTTCAAATTAGGTTTCAACAGCTTGTACCCATATGTGTTCCACATTTAGATGCTACCCTAAAATGCAAGTAGTGCCATCATTAACAAACATGCTTTATAGGGATTCGGTAGCATCTTTGAGATTTAAAAAAGAAAGAAAAATAGATGAGATGAAGATTTGAGTCCATTTGTAGAACCAAAACATCTCTTTTCTGGTTACTAGTCCAGAAACACATATCTACCTCTCACACTGGTGGCATGAAGGAAGTCTCTTGCTTACATCTGAGACTTTCAATATCAGTACATTCAACAGATTAAGAGCTCCATCACACCAGCGGTTTATCATACTTTTCTCCTGCCTTATTTACCATTTCCCCCCACGATCCTCACATGATGTCGTCCCTGACCTGCAGTTATCTCGACTTTTCCCCTCCACTTTCTGTGTTTTTCTGGGTGAGGAAGTGTGGTATTCTTTCTCCACACAAGATAAAACTGTCCTTCCATTCCCATGTATTGCTGTCCTCATGCTATGTCACAGAACATCCCTTCTTGGTGTGTGTGTGTGTGTGTGTGTGTTGAAGCATGAACTTGCTGATGAAAGAGAAGGGGGGGGCAGTTCTCCTCCAATCCGTAGAACCACTCAACCAGGAAGGGGGAGGGAGGGAGAGAAGGAGAAGGGAGCATGTTCTCACCTCTAAAGGCAGAAATGGCGCTCAGCCAATGAAACACTAAATTGCTAAAATGCTAGACAACAAAACCAGAGGAGGGGGGAAGGTGCCCACGCCCATCACAATGTCCATCAACGACAAGAACCAATGAACTGGAGGCGGAAGGAGAAGAGGACGAGGTAGGGCAGGCGCAATAGCAAAAGAATGAACAAGTGAAAAGAGGTTTTGCCGATACAGTGGCGATACCAGCAAGGCACGTGAAAGGGACCAGCGCTTGATGTTGTGCTGTATATTCAAATGTAGAGTTAACTATATACAGTTAATACAGTGGACAGCCAGCATCTTCTTCAAACCTGGAGAATGATCCCCACCCCACCCCCAGAGATCAGCTTTAGTGAGGAATTGTTGTGTGGGTTGATCACAATGATGTCTCATTTATTATTATTATTATTATTATTATTATTATTATTATTATTATTATTATTTTATATCTGACCCAATGCTTAATTTTTGTCCAGATCAGTCTCAACAATTCAAGTTTCTGAATCAATCATGCAGACATTAGAATATCTCCCCCCATCCTAATTTCACATGAAAAGATAATGAGGTTGGATCTATACTTAGTCACGCTTTGTCTTAGTTGGAGACACTTCCTAATTCTCAGCTCTCATTTATCTGGAAACTTCACCATACTGTGAGAGAACTACAGATATGCTTTTTCACAAGAAAAAGGCATTCAAGAATATTTTACCCCCTCCCCAGAACAAATGAGCTTCATAAAGTACCTCATCATAGGCCTTTCAGGAAAGTTGTATCTAGCCTTTTAAATAAATAAATAAATAAATAAATAAATAAATAAATAAATAAATGTTAACTCATCACAGATGTCTGGACTGGTAGCAATTAGGAACCCAATTAACCTTGGTAATGAATGCATTCTCTTCTGTGAAGTGACAGATTAGTCTGATCATAAACTCTGCAGCCACTCAACCCTATCAAACACCCTTGCGACTGACAGGGGGTGAAGGTAGGAAACACTAAGCAATAAGCCATTGTGATGTGAAAGAGAATTTAATATTTATAAGACAGGAAAAGCAGAATCTAATACACACATTCTATGCTTAAGAACAACTGTGCAAATTTCCAGCTGGCTAGGTACGGCAAGTAGGAGAGAGAAAAGAACAAGGTATTCCTCTGATCAGCTGCATTCATTTGAAGCCTTACTGAGGTTTCAGTTTATATCCTAAGGATTTACTAACTTGAGTAACTTAATCAAGCTTAAGAGAATATCAAACAAAGACTGTATCCATATTAAATGCTACACACATGGATATATTAAGTCATGGTATTTCTTTTAGGGGTGTGCACGGACCCCCCGCTCCGCTTCACTTGCAGATCCGCCATTTTTCGGAGCGGGTCGCTCCGCCCCGCCCCCGCTCCGCCCACTTCCGCTCCGCTCCGCCCGGAGCTCCGGATCGGATCCGGAGCTCCGTTTTTGCCCCCCCATAGGCTTGCATTGAAAGCTAAAAAAGTAAACAACTTTTTTTCCGTTGAAGTTAGAAACCTCACGTTTGGCACCATGACACCTCATGGGCGTATACACACACACGCCAAGTTTCAAGGCAATCCCATCATCCCCTGATTTTTGGCGAATTTTTGAAAATCGGGCACCCCATTCACACCCCTTGGGATAGCTCCGTCAATTTGCATGTTACAAACCTCAAACTCGGCACCAGGGCAGCTTATCCATGTGTCCACATGCACGCCAAGTTGCAAGCAAATCCCATCATCCCCTGATTTTTGGCGCGGCTCTACCCTCTAACGCACCTCCCATAACCCTAATTCACACCCCTTTAGATAGCTCCGTCAATTTGCACGTTAGAAACCTCAAACTCAGCACCATGATAGCTTATCCACGTGTCCACATGCACGCCAAGTTTCAAGGCAATCCCATCATCCCCTGATTTTTGGGGAATTTATGAAAATCGGGCACCCCATTCACACCCCTTGGGATAGCTCCGTCAATTTGCATGTTAGAAACCTCAAACTCGGCACCAGGAGAGCTTATCCATGTGTCCACATGCACGCCAAGTTGCAAGCAAATCCCATCATCCCCTGATTTTTGGCATGGCTTAACTCACCCCAAATTGTCCCATTCTACAACTACGTCAATTTGCACGTTAGAAACCTCAAACTCAGCACCATGATAGCTTATCCACGTGTCCACATGCACGCCAAGTTTCAAGGCAATCCCATCATCCCCTGATTTTTGGGGAATTTATGAAAATCGGGCACCCCATTCACACCCCTTGGGATAGCTCCGTCAATTTGCATGTTAGAAACCTCAAACTCGGCACCAGGAGAGCTTATCCATGTGTCCACATGCACGCCAAGTTGCAAGCAAATCCCATCATCCCCTGATTTTTGGCGCGGCTTAAACTTTTTAACTCACCCCAAATCAAGTCCCATTCTACAACTACGTCAATTTGCACGTTAGAAACCTATCCTTTGGTCCCATGACAGCTTACCCATGTGTCCCCATGGACACCAAGTTTCAAGGCAATCCCATCATCCCCTGATGTTAGGGGAACTTTTGAAATTTGAACACTCCAGTATGTCAGGGATTTAAAGTTGCAATTGCAGACAGCTCAATGGGGCCAGTTCCAAGGCAATCCCAACATGCCACGAGATAACCCTAAATCTTCTGGCACATTTGAAAAAGGGATTATTGAATTTGATAAAGTCTAAGTGAGCGCAGGAAGGACTTCTCCCCTTAGTCAAAGCAAGACACATACACCATCGCTGCAAGGCGGGAAGGGGAGAATTATTATTATTATTATTATTTATTTATATAGCACCATCAATGGAAAGCAGGCAGGCAGCATGCATTGTAGTGCCGCAAGGATGGCTTGAGCACTAACGCATAGCAAACCAACCCATAAGTGGGCGCAAAGTGAGGCAAAGATGGCTGGTTGTTTCTTTCTAAGCCAGCAGTTACGCCTTGAGGGGCACAGAGGAGGACGATTGGGAGCAAACCAGGCACCAGGCGGGCAGAGAGGCAGGCAGAGTAGGCGAGGAGTCAGTCCTGGCAGATGCCCCACCACAGCAGCACCCCGGGGGAGGCGGGCAGGCAGGCAGGCAGGCTGCGGGCATTTCTGGGGGCACAAGGAAGTGATGGCTGGTTTCTAAGCCAGCATTGCAGTTAGTCACGCATTGCAAACGCAAACCATCCCAGCGAGTCGGTCACCGAGGAGGACAGGCTAGCAGAGGGGCAGGCAGAGTGACATGTCATAGATCTAGTATTGGGGAGGAGTCAGTCCCGGCAGATGCCCCAACACAGTAGCACCCTGGGTGGGCATTGGAAAACGCCATCTTGTGGGTCAATACTTCCCCCACCCCATGTCCTGCAGGGTTGCCTGCCTAACCCTTGTGGGGATGGGAGATGGAGAGCTTAGAGTGGCAGTGCCAGCAGCAGCCTTCGGCTTTCCCCTGGAACCAGTCGCCTTGCCCGCCTCTTTCCCCAGCAAGATCGCCTGGTGCTGCCTATGAAGATGCATCTTCATGCTGCTGGTTCCATAATGCCCTGTCGATGAACCCCTGCTTAGGCTGAGTTTGCAGTGGCGACAGACAGCAAAGCGGGGATCCGCTCCCAACTCAAAGTGGTCCCACACGATGCTTGTCTTTCGTTTCTGTGGTGACACCACCAATTGCCCGCCTGAGCTCTCTGGTGTTGCCACAGAAACAGGGGTGTGGGATGAGACTGGGGAGAGAGCCTCGGCCTGCTGCTGCTCCTCCTCAGCCCCCACATCCTGGAGGCCCACCGCCTCCTCCTCCTCCCCCCCCTCCACTGTGCTGAGGACCTCGTCTAGGTCCATCAGCGGGCTCGTGGGCTGAAAGGAGAATGAAGGAGTTGGGGATACTCCTCCTCCTCTAATGGCACTGCTGCCACGTGCCTCTTGCAAACGGGCACTTTTCCCATTCCCACCCTCAAAAAGAGAACGCCGGGCACAAGTTGCAGAAGAGAGTGGCTCTGCCTGCTGCTTGTCCTGCTTCTGTTTTGGAGCAGTCAGCCAAGGAGTTGCCCGTTTGAGTTTCACAGGAGGAGAGGAAGCCCTGCTGGCAGACTGAGCCTTGCTGCTTTCAGCACGCCTGCTTTCTCTTTTCATGATGACTAACAAAATATTAATACTACTAATACTATGTATAAGGTACTACTAAGAATATGTATAAGAAGAATATAATATGTTTAAATGTAGGGAAATGGGACAAGAACAATAAAATATACTACTACTAATATGTATGAGAATATACTACTAAGAATATCTACAAGAATATAATAATATGTTTTAGAATATTACTAATAAATGTAGGGAAATGGGACAAGAAATGGGACAACCACTACTATAAGAAGAACAAAATATGAATACTACTACTAATATGTATGAGAATGTATACTAATAGACTACTAAGACTATGTCAAAGAATATAATAATAATATGTTTAAGAATAGGGAAATGGTGTGCGTATGCTTTCCCCAAAATGCTCAATCTGTGGCTGCCTGTTGAACTTGACAAAAGCAGCCCACTCCGTCGAAGTTACACAGAGAAGAAAAAGAGAATCCAATTTTTTTGGTATATTTGGTATATAGAAGATAGAAGGAAACACAATCAGGATTTAAGAGAGGGGAGGGGGAAAAAGAACCAACCACTACTATAAGAAGAACAAAATATGAATACTAATATAATATGTATGAGAATATATACTAATGGACTATGTGAAAGAATATAATAAAATATGTTTAAGAATATAAATGTAGGGAAATGGGACAAAAAGTGTGTGTATGCTTTCAAAAGAAAGCTTTCACAAAAGCAGAACAGTCAGGCTTTAATACAGGGAAGGGGGGGGGCAACCAACCCAACCACACACTCCAAAATTCAAAAATAAAGTTTATATTAAATCAAAGTAAGGGGAAAACACAGGGCAAACTAAGCTACAAGTCAGAAAGAAGCAAACAAACACACACACGCGCCAAACTAAACCTATATTAAATTAATCTATCTCCAAAGCAGGAGCACTAGCTAAGTAAGTGTTCCCTCCACGAACGCCAACCCACAAAGAGACACAAAACAGAAAGTTCTCAGGGTGGGTCTGCCTTAGTCCCCCCTCCAACGCTGGGATTGGAGGAGGATGCTTTCTGAGGAGATGAATTCTCATCAGGATTGGGAGTTGAATGTGCCTGTCATCGCTTCCAAAAAAATAATAATAATAATAAAAAAAAAAAACCCAAACCCCGATTTTTAAAAAAATATTGCACGTGAACCACAGCACGCAGAAAGTTGAGAGTGGTCTCAAAATGACCCCCATCCACGACTCTCTGTGCACAAGAATTTTCAGAACGATAGCTTAAACCCCCCCCCAGTTATCCCCGATTCTTTCCCTCAATGCAATCCTATGGGCGAAAAGCCGAAACGCCGTTTGAGCCCTGCGGTTGACCCGATTTTTAAAAAAATATTGCACGTGAACCACAGCACGCAGAAAGTTGAGAGTGGTCTCAAAATGACCCCCATCCACGACTCTCTGTGCACAAGAATTTTCAGAACGATAGCTTAAACCCCCCCCCAGTTATCCCCGATTCTTTCCCTCAATGCAATCCTATGGGCGAAAAGCCGAAACGCAGTTTGAGCCCCGCGGTTGACCCGATTTTTAAAAAAATATTGCACGTGAACCACAGCACGCAGAGAGGTGAGAGTGGTCTCAAAATGACCCCCATCCACGACTCTCTGTGCACAAGAATTTCCAGAACGATAGCTTCAAAAACAACGTAGTTATGCGCGATTATTTGCCGCAATGCAATCCTATGGCGAAATGTTTTCAAGATGGCGACCGGAGCGCTCCGACTGAACTCGGAGCTCCGAAAAATGGTCGCTTCTCTTCGCCTTGCTTCTAGGGGGTCCGCGGTCCGCTCCTACTCCGCCTCTGGGTAAGGCGGAGCAGGCCAATCCGCTACTGCTTCTACGCTCCTAATCGGAGCGGAGCACATCCCTAATTTCTTTCCATTATTAAAATGTACTCATGGTACAATAAAATGTTTGTCTGAATTGATAGTGCCTCTCGCCTTCACCCCTACATACAGTACATGTATAGTCCTACTACAGTTTCACATATCAAATATATGTCTGGCTATATAAGGCTTTTCTATGGCCACTTATTTTTTAGAATGATAATCTAATAAGATGTTTGCCACTATTACTGTCACATCTACGGCTTGCCAAGGAGGAATCCATTCAGGATATGAGACCTGGCACTGAGATTAATTAAGTGAACCAGTGTGGTGTAGTGGCTAGAATGTAAGATTGGGAGTTGGGAGATCCAGGTTCTAGTCCCCACTTGGCCATGGAAACCCACTGGATGACTTTGGGCCAGTCACAGCCTCTCAACCCAACCCACCTCACAGGGTTGTTGTTGTGAGGATAAAGTGGAGAGGAGGAGGATTATGTACGTCACCTTGGGTTCCTTGCAGGAAACAAGGTGGGATATAAATGCAATAATAAATAAAAAATGAAAAAAAAATAAGATTCAAGTTTTTACTCTCTGTTGGTAATGCATTCAATATATTTAAAGTGGCCAGAAACCAAGGCCAGAAACCTAGAAGCAAATAAATCGTTCAAATGGTTGATTGTCAACTTGATGGTTTGTCTAAGATCTTAACGTCTTCTTATATTGTGGTTTGTGTTATGCTGTTTTAATTATTTCTGGCTTATTGGTGAAAGTGGTTAAAACTCCTTTGGTTGACCAATAAAGTGAACTAAAATGGAATAAAGAGATGAGGAAGGAATATGTGATGCGCAAAGAGTCTCTTGTAAACAAGATGTAGAAGATTAGATATATCAGCCTTTTCTAACACTGTGCCCTCCAGATGTTTGCACTTTAATTCCCCCAGCAGCTCCAGACGGTATGGCCAATGGTCACGATAGAGTGTTAGAAGCTGTAGTACAAAGTAACTGAGATATAGTAGAGTAGATACTGTAGCCTAGACATAAGGTGATTGTGGATGTCATGTCTAGCCTTGCTCTCCTTGGGTTGGGGGAAGGTGTTTCAAGTGATAAATCAGAATCACACTCTGAAGTAGAGGAGACAGTGCCAGAAACATGCCAGATTATACCAGTGGGGGAGGCAGTTCTCATGGGTTCTTCACCAACTGGGAATGAACTTTCTCTAGAGCTTATCTCCTCAAAGATAAACAACACTCACTCAGTGGGAAGCCAGTATTCTTCTGAAGGGGAGGGCACAGAGAGGTTAGCCAATATTAGAGTACGCCACAGACTAAAACAGGTGGAGCTAAAACAAAGTGAGAGAAAGTCAGCCCAGCTAGCATCTCACAGAAGCTGCATCATAACCAGTCTTTCTGAAGAACTGCCCAGAGAGCTTCGGCTATTGGGCGGTATAAAAATGTAATAAATAAATAAATAAATAAACAAACAAACACATTTTGGAACAGGGCTTTCCATTCTTCTTCAAAGGACAATTGTCTCACTTAGTTTGCATAGTTTTTCCTAGAGGAAAGTTCCTAGAGATTAGACTCCCTTCAGATGGGAATATATGTTTATAGCTTGAATAAAGCTTTGTAGGTTACTAAGCAGATCTCATTATTGTCTCCCAAGAAGGTGGGAGGTTTTGAGAAACACAACAGTGGAGTTGAATCAAAGCCATAAATTTTAGCAAGTACTAAGGACCACCACAAAGGTGTCTCATAAGCCCTGAAGTGTATTTATTTTTTTAAAAAAACTTTTGTATCCCACCCTAATCACTGCGATGTCAGGGTAGTGTAAAGATAAAATCAGAACAATATAATTGTAAATAATTTACCAGCTAAAAATGTATTAAATTGTTAACAAATTAAAACTGGTTGAAATTTTTTAAAAGCAATAAAACAATTAAAATCAATTAAAACTATATGTAACCATGGAGAATTTAGCCACTGGAGGCTTTGATAAAAAGCCATGTTTTAACTTGGAGCCGAAATGAAGCCAGTGTCGGTGACAGTCGAGTTTCCAAGGGGAGGGTATTCCACAAGTGGGGTGCTACAACAGATAAATGTATGTGGGATGCAGAGGAGGGCTCCTCCAACATCTCAACTCTTGGGCAGGCATATATAGGGAGAAGTGCTCCCTCAAGTACTGAGGTCCCAAGCCGTTTAGGGCTTTGAATGTCATTGCCAACACCTTGAACTCCAACCGGAAGCATATAGGCAGCTAATGCAATTCTTTTAAGACTGGTGTTATATGGTCTGATGGTCCAGTGAGCAGTCTAGCTGCTGCATTTTGCACCAGATACAACTTCTGAGTCATCTTCAAGGGCAGCCCCACATAGACTGCATTGCAGTAGTCTAATCAGGAAGTTACCAGCATATGGATTACCGTTGCTAGGTTGTCCCTGTCGAGGAAAGGCTGTAACTGGCAGATCAGCCAAACCTGACCCCAAGTACTCTGGGCCACCGAGTCCAGCTGGGCCTCCAGTGACAAAGATGGATCTAGGAGTATTCCCAAGCTACACACCTGCTCCTTCAGAGGGAGTGCAGACCCATCCAGAACAGGTCACTTACCCAATTCCCAGACTCAGGCACCACCAACCAACAGAGCTTCTGTCTTATCAGGATTCAGCTACAGTTTATTAGCCCTCATCCAGCCCATTACAGCCTCCAGACAATGGTCCAGCACCTTCACTGCTCCAGCTGACTCCAATGATAAGGAGAAAAAGAGCTGAGTATCATCAGCATACTGATGGCACCCAACCCCAAAACCCGCTAATGACCTCACCCAGTGGCTTCATATAGATGTTGAACAGCATGGGGGATAGAATAGAGCCCTGTGGCACCCCACAAGTTAATAGCCATGGGGTGGAACAGGAATCCCCCAACACCACTCCCTGGAATCAGCCCTGCAATAAGAGTGTAACACAGTGCCTCCTACTCCCATCTTACAGATCTGATTCAGTAAGATACCATGATCAATGGTATCAAAAGCTGCTGAGAGATCCAGGAAGATCAACAGGGTAGCACTCCCCCTGACTTTCATCCGGAGTAGGTTGGTCAGAGCAGCCAAGGTTGTTTCAGTGCCGTGCCCTGGCCTGACACCAGACTGAAATGGGTTCAGATAATCAATTTCCTCCAAGAACATCTGAAGCTGCCCAGCTACCACACGCTCAAGCACCTTGCCTAAAAAGAGGATATTAGCGATGGGGTGGTAGTTCTCACATGCCTCTGGGTCCACGGAAGTCCTCTTCCAGAGTGGGTGCACTATAGCTTCTTTCAAAGCAGCAGGCACCCCCCCTTATGGAGTGAGGCCTTTACCACCCCTTGGACCCACCCAATCAGACCACTTCTGCTGGATTGGCAAGATGGGCAAGGGTCAAGCCTACATGTGGTGGGATGGGCTGATCCCACATTGTCCACATCATCAGGCTGCAACAACTGGAAGTGATCCCACGAAACATGACCAGACACCTCCCCAGGCTCTGTGATAACTGTGGCATCAAGTTCTGAACCAATGCAAGCAACTTTCAGTGTATTATTTATTTATTTGTTTATTTAAAACATTTATATCCCGCCCTATATCAATAAGATGTAAGGCGGTGTACAGATAAAAGCATACAGTATAAAAGAGTAAATGTACACAGCTAAAAACAAATTAAACCATAAACCAAGTTAAAACAATATATAATTTAAAAGCAGTAAAACTTTTAAAACAGTTAATGTATGTAATGTAGCTCTTCGTATAGATGTCATGTTTTTTAGATATAAAATCTGGAAGATATTTAATCTAGTCAAAAGTGTTTAATGTAGAATTTTCTGTAACTGATACTTTTGTATTTTGAATTCTCAAGCGTTTATCTTCTGGGGCACACACCCCGCTATGCATTACAGAAAAGGCAAGGTTCTTGTAACTCCAACAGAGTTGCAAGATTATGTTTTTCAGAATTCAAACATTGTTGCTTAGCTACATAAATAATCAAGAAAAACAAATAGTGCTCTATTAAATGCAGCATATAACATAGTGACAATGGTAAGAACAAACAGCAATGTTTGAATACTGAATATTCAGTCTAGTGTATTTACATCTCTTTTATTTTAAATAGCACTACTGTACAATCAAAATAAAGGTAAAACTCTTTTCATTAGCTTGATTAAAACTTAACAAGAGTTTATTATTATTATTATTATTATTATTATTTATTATTATTATTATTATATTTATTTGTATCCCACCTTTTCCCCAATGCTGGGCCTCATAGGACATTGTTTTGCACATCTAATATTAGTACTGAAGAGAACATTTTCAGGTGAACAAATTTATCGTCTTGAATTTAATTATTTCAGATATTTTTATGTTGCTTTTTAGAACTAAAAGGTTATAGTAAAGCAGCTTACAATTGGGAAATTATAAGGTATAATGCAATTAAAATTCTATACAATGTAGAAATACTCAATTACTCTGATGGCCAAAAAAGCAGCATAAAAGAAATCAAAGATTTATTTTATTTATTTATTTATTACATTTTTTATACCGCCCAATAGCCGAAGCTCTCTGGGCGGTTCACAAAAAATATCAGCTTGGCTACCAGTCCAAATTACCCAATCTGAATTGCTCCAAAACAAAAACAACTGTTAAACCACTCACATCAAAGGCACATCAAAACAAAAAATGTATTCAGGGCCTGCCTCAGCCCCCCCCCCCGGGGCAAACATTTCTGTTTAGGAGAGAATTCTACAAATGGGGTAGCAACACCACAAAGGCCCTGTCTTGCATCCTCATATGCCTAATTATACCTACTGCAGACTGTTACTAAGTCCTCTGTGGTCAATCTTAAGGCCTGGGGGCAGGTGCAAAAGGTCCATCAAGTGTCTAAATATAAGTCCTGCTCCCTTATGCAAAGAAAGCAACAGTGCTTTAAATATGTCCATTAAATGTTGATTTTGGTTTATATTTAAACATTTGATTTGGATACACTCATACCACCTTAAGCTCTTGAGCAGAATGGCCTGCCGAAGAAGACTTGTCAACTTGACAGTCTATTAGCATTCAAGAAAGCTATCAAGACTGATCTCTTCCAGCAGGCCTATCCAGTGGAATTTTAGGATGTTTTTAGAATGTTTTTTAGGATGTTTTAACAATGTATATTATGTTTTAATTCAGTTTTATGTATTTTATATCACTGTTGTTCCCTGCCTTGATCAGAATGGAGAGGTGAGTAAGACATAAATTATTTATTTATTTATTTATTATTATTATTATTATTCCACTCAACATGGATGCCTGCCTACTTCAAAGCATTGAAATAAATGTATTTAACTTTGCATTGCATTTTGGCCCATACTGTGAAACCACACAGGATGACTTGGCTGTAAAAGTGCAATATAATGATTAGGCTTTTCCTAATGGGATCAAATAATATTATATGGTAGGTATGGAAGGGGATTTGCAGTAATCTGACAGGTGTTTGAACTGCTGGCTGCCTATTGCAAAGCAGTTCAAACTAAGCACCTGTCAGATTAGTGGAAAGGTACTTCTGCTCCTTCATTTGTATTGCTGAAAGTTCTCTTCTATCATATCTTTTTCATATTGGATGTAAAGACTGGTTTCATTTTCTTTTTAGATGGACGGAAGGGACAATCTTGGCAGCACCAAAGTCCGAACCTTCCTTGGAGAACAGAAGTAATGGCAGAAGTAATGGCAGGCACCCTGATAAACCTGCCCCCAGATCCCACATTCTGTATGCATTGTCCTCTGGGAGTAGCCGTCTGAACCAGTTAAGAAAGTAGCCAGTTAAGAAAAAAAGGATGATTTGTCATTAAGAATGTAATGACAAATCATCTACACCATCATCCTGTTTCCCACAGTGACCAACCAGATGCATATGTGAAGCCCACATGCAGGAAAGGAGGACTATAACCTATAACCTACTGCTGTCCTTCATGCTGCCTTTGATTTTGGAGGTAGCATATATAGCCACTATGACTAGTAGCTATAGATAGCTTTATCCTCCATTAATTTAATTACCTTTTCAAGCCATCCAAATTGATGGCCATCACCACATCTCATGGTGATGAATTGCACAGTTGAACTAAGCACTCTTGTTTTCGGTCTACAAAGCTATTTTAGTGCATGGCTTGAAATACATTTTTCTGAATAATCACTTCTTTTTTTAAAAAAAAAAAAGATTGTGGGGTCAGGGTATCAGAAGTTAATGAGATGAGTCAAATATAGCAATGAACACAACACAAATATTTTGATCTATTTTCTGCTACTCCAGAAAAGGGATGCAATGCATGTATCTGACCTTTATATGGAACCATATGATGAAGAAGCCACGGCCTCTTTCAAGGATCAGTGGACATCTTTTATTTAAATGAAACAGGACAAAGTAGGTGAACCTCATCATGCTCTTATAATAAACAGGACATGATTATGTGTGTTGTGTCAAGTCAGGACTTGATTTGATGGTGGGGAACAGGTGGAGTGAAAGCTTTTCTCTTTTGCAATATGCATGTATGATGAACTGAAGCAGCAGCAGCAGCAGTTATCAAGCCAGTTATGCAGTCATTGACAGTGACGGCAGCTTTAATTTCTCTTTTCCCACTCCCAATGATTCAGATTGAGCCAGGACTGCTGTTTCCACACTGCTAATAGTGGTGGGAAGCAGTGGTCTTGATCAAGATTGCTATGGGAGATAGATTTTAACTCCCCCTGCAATCCTGATCACTAGCGGAAAGAGCTGTGTGTCTATTTGTGCAAATTGTGTGTGTGTGTGTGTGTGTGTGTGTGTGTATGTATGTATCTGGTAGAGAAAAATGTATGCTTGTGTTTCTGTGTGTGATGGGTGTGTGTGTGTGTATGTCATTGGTTGTTGTGTCTGTGCCTGTCACCGGCCCCACACACCCATGGGTACCCTGGGTTCTCAGCTACTAATGTAGCTCTCCACTGGAGATGGTTGCCAATCCCTGCTGTAGCATAATAATTAGGGCTGATTTTCAAATGGGTTAAGAAATGACAAATCTACTTTATCACTAATTTCAACCCCCAATTTTCTTAGTTGTCACCACCTGTGATTTATCAATTGGACTGATGTCAGAGGGTCATATGCATGTCTTTAAGTGGATGATGTGTGTTAGATGAATAAGACTGGAAACTGGATGATTGCTTTCTTATGAAATCAGTTTGACCTGGTTCCCACATATCTCCAGTTTCTGGGTTAAACAACCCAGGAATTGGCGTGGCTGCATGGAATGGGTGTGCTGCCTCCCACACACTCACCACTTTCACTTTGTGAAACAACTTAGGAATGTTCTGCTCCTGGGTTGTTGTCATAATGTTCAACCTGGCAGTCTGGATTGTTTAGGGTTAAACAACCCAGAGTATTGCCCCAACAACAAACCATAGGTTAACCCTTAAAAAACCCCATCACCACCACCACCACCACCAAAGTTTCCAAAGTAAAAGCAGGTGAGTGGGTGGCAGCCAGCATGCTCACAAACAACCCACAGTTTTTTAATCATGGGTTATTTGAGTGTACAATCTGGGTCTTTGCTTTGCACTGAGCTTCAAATATGAACTTTAGAGTCAAAATAATGATCTGATAACCCATACATGCATACAGAGTATGATGCTTGCATCAGGAAATATTTACTTTTATTTATTTATTTATTTATTTGATTTGATTTTATGGGGCTGCTAAATAGTAATATAAATATAGTAATAACAACAAATACCCCCACCCTATCTGAAGAGCCACAGGAAAGGCTGTGGAGATATGAGCATCATGCCTGGAACTCAACTGAACTGTGCACTCATCCAACACTGCAACACCTTTTCCAGTGGTCACCACAAAGTTGGTGCTGCTACTGGAGAAGTTTAACATTGCAGCAGGTCATGAGATCAAAGACCCATCTACCTCCTGGGCAAAGCTCCAGTGACACCATCAGCACCATACCTGAACTCTGCTGTTTGCCTCACCCTGCCTATTCTTCAACAAATAGTCATCTTGCAAGCGGCTGCCCTGAAAAAGGTATATCCTTTGGATAGCTTTTTGGACTGGTTATTCATGGTGTGTAGGAATGAATGGGGCGCTTTTAGTTTGGCCCATGTCTACTTCACATGTGACCAACGGTATTTGGGTGATGCTGTCATCTCATTTTCAAGTTTTCATCTGGATTGTGCAAAGAAAAAAAAGGATCAAATGCTCATTAAAAATGATGTACTTACAAGTTCACAAGGTGGTCCAAGGTTCGTTCGTTCGTTCTTTCTTTCTTTCTTTCTTTCTTTCTTTCTTTCTTTCTTTCTTTCTTTCTTTCTCTGTTTTTCCTTTTACACTTCATTACTAGTTGCTTAGAGAAGCTACAATGTATAGCAATCCTTCAGGCCACATGGGGTCAGCCACATTTTTTTTCTGGTACAATTAGCCACAAAGTGACAGAACACCATGAGATATTGCCACTTCTAGGAGCATTTTCAGAGGAATTTTGAATGTGTGTGGCAGGCACTAAGCTTTGAAGCTGCTCCAAGTATATATATATATATATATATATATATATATATATATTTCATTCAACAAAAAACTAAGGTTTACAAAACAACATTAAGGCTCTACAGTTTTCAACCAAGTCAGTATGTTCCCTGGTCAGACCAGGTTAGCTGGGCTGATAGAATGACCTGAAGGTGTGTGGCCTGATTGCTCTCAGCAGTTGCTGCAGGGCCTGAAGGGGTATGGTCCGATTGCTCTCAGCAGCTGAGTGCTAGCTGCTGTTTTGAAAGAATGATGTTGAGTTAAGGGGCATGTCCTACCAGAAACAGAATAAAATAATTAGCATCTCAGACTAAGAAACTATGTGTAGCCATACATTAAAATATGGAGGGCCCAAGGTTTATTTAAAACACAAGTTTTAAAAGGCTTGGATGAATGAAGAGGTCATCATCTAACAATGGGGGGTGGGGGGGAACATGAAGAAGATGCCATGCAAGTCTCTCTGAGGAGTCTATTTCAAAGCCAGGGGGCTACCATAGAGAAGGCGTTTACCTGAAGAGCCACCCACATCACTACACTTGGTGAGGATATATGGAGCAGGCCTCCAAAGGGGATCTTAAGGTTTGGGTCAGTTTATATCAAAGAAAGCAGCCTTTCAGATAACTTGGCCCAAAACAAGTTGCATGAAGGACTTCGTAGTTTAAAACCAGCCCTTTAAATAGAACCTGGAAATACAATGGGAGCTAATGTACAGAATAAAGCAAACAGGGCACAGCTAGAAGTAAGAAAACTATGTAAATCTATCTCTGAGCTTTGGCCTGGCTCTCCTTTTATGGAGAGCTTGTGAGTGGTTAAAAAATTTATCAAATTAGGCATACACATGTCCTCCACAGTGGGTCTGAAGCTTTGGGGCCAGCCTACTTCAGCATGGACCGCTTTAGAGCAGAGTAGATTCCATTTGAAGGCAGTCTGAATATCTTGGAATTCACAGCACTAGTAAATATCATTCAAGTCAATGGGACATAGATGCATGGGTGTATATATACTACGGCTGTGCACAGACCCCCCTAACCTGCTTTGGTCTGATTTGCCCTCCTAAGCTACTTCTGATGAATTACTTGTATGTTCATTTTTCTGGATACTGCAGTGGGCATCAGCGCTGGTGGAGAGCCGCCAGCATGAGAGGAGGAGAGGGGCGCTCCTCTCATCCCAGTGGCTAGTCAGCAACAGCAGGGCAGGAGGAGGAAGAAAGACTCTTGTTCTGCCTCCCACTGGTGCTACTGCTACCAACATAGCTAGCATGAGAAGAGAAGTGGTTCTCCTCCTCTCATCCCAATGCCCAGACCAGTCCGAAGTGCTCCAAAGCGATTTGGATAGGTCTGACCTTCTTTGGGACTCTTCAAACCGATCTGGCAGCTTTCTTTGACTCAGATCCAAAGAGGTACACAAATCTCATATATACCTGGCACACGGCAGTCAGACAATGCAGTGTATTGCTTATGAAAGTGCATGCTATGGTAAACTACAATGGCACAATCACAAAACATTTAACAAATCAGTAAGTGCATGCAGCAATTAGCAAACCCAAAGAAGCCAAGTTTTTTTTATTTGCATTTAATGAAGTGCTTAATTATGATGATCATAATGTTGAAATTAAGTTTTCTGTTTCTGTACAGAAAGAAGAGCCTTTGAGGTAGAACACTTCTGACTTCCTTTGAGTCATAGCATTTAAAACATTAACAGGTTGGTGCTGATGTAGTTATAAGCCAGTGGGCTAATTCAGGTATTTATTTTTAACAGCTTTCTCCCAGTTTGTGTCTGAATCAAGGGATTTGATCATCATAGCTGCAGCTGCTGATTCTGCACAGACAATACACAGTTACAGGTGGCTGCACCGTAGGGTTGAGAACTTATTGAACAAAGGCAAGATGTGTTACCCTGTCTCAGGGGTGAGGAATTCCCCCCCCCCGCTAGGGTTGCTTTCCCTCATGGGTAATCTGCTAGGGGCTGCATGCCAGTGGTAGGTAGGGCTGAAACCAGCAGCCCAAGTTAGGTGGAGACAGGGCCAAGAGTGGGTGCAACCTTCCTTCCTTCCTTCCTTCCCTCCCTCTCCCTCTCCCTCTCCCTCTCCCTCTCCCTCTCCCTCTCCCTGCCCCTCCCCTCCCCTTTCTCTTCCTCTCCACCCAGTGGGCTGCTGGAGAGGGACGGTCTGCTTTTTCCAGGGCAGGATCTACACTACTGCTTATAATGGTTTATAATGGTTATGACAACTGTTCAGGCCCAGGACACATTACATATGCAGTTTTCATACCGTTTTAAAAGTGTTATATCCTGCTTGGTGTAGATAGGCCCCAGAGGTCTGAACTGTTTGCTTGCAGAGGACTTTAAAAATCAGTCCAAGGGATGGAAGGTGCCCTAAGGCCGGAGGTTGCTGACCCCTGCTCTGCTACTGGACCGTAGGCTCCCCACAGCATGACTGTGGTTGTGTAGTCAGCTTCACAACATTACTTTGAATAACATGTCTGGCTTACTTAGATTGTATAATGACAAAATATCATTGAATCTCTTTAAATGACAAGGAGGTAATTATGCGGGGAAGAAAATCATTCACTTTGATTGTTTTGATGGGTTGTAACTATAAGTTGTAATCATTGGTTGTTTGGTTGTTCACAATTGCTGTAATCTTATTGTAAGTACCATACCAACACTTACCGAAGATTGATAGCCTGACAGTGTGATCTTATGCATGTTTACTCTGAAGAAAGTCCTATTACATTCAGTGGGAATTACCCAAAGGTAAGTTCATATAGGATTGCAACCATATTCACCTGCATTTGCTAGACAGAAAGGTTTACTCTGTATGCTGCCCTCACATCCTTGTGATATAGGGCAGGATACAAATGTTTTAATAAAGAAATAAAAATAAATACTCTTAATGGGGGGGGGGGGAGGACTGAGCTTGTAAGGAGTGTGGTGAGTCCGATTGCCCCATCTATTGTTACCACATGCAGTTTATGCTTCAGCCCCCAGACTTAGCCTTTTAAATAAATACATTTGCTTTGCAATTGGTAGAATTGAAAATGTCTCAAATAAGTTACAGAAACAAAATATCAAAACAATGCAGCTATACTGTAACAATAGAATATCCTCCCCAGGAAAGCTTGCAGGGCATCTACTCTTACATGTGTCCCCCACCTTCGAAGTGCTAGGCAATTTCTAAATGTAATTTAGAAATAATATATAAAATATATTATTATGTAGAAATTATACAGTACATACAATCTTTTTATTATTCAAAACACTGCAGATATACAATCTCAGCAACGGTAGGCTAGCATTATTATCCTCCTATAACAAGCGATCCTGATATAGTATGAAGATGTGGCAGAGCATATCATTTCTTCTCTACCACATCTTTATCTCCCAAATGCCTTGTTGTTCAGCTCATCCATACCATACCGTGGCTATCTGTGAATAGTGGTGGAATGGTGCCACTAAATCATTTATTAATTAGTTATTCATATTTATTACCCATCTCTTAATAATGCTTTCCTATGCTTCAAGTGACACAAATCAAATAGTACAATAAAATAGCAAGTCAAATAAAATTCATCACCACCACAAAATTACAACCACATTAAAAGGCAAAGTCGAGAGTAACAGCACAATCCTGTCATGGTTCCCATCAGCCTCTGAACTTGGAGGCTGATGGGACTCCTATGTGGAGCAAGAGCAGAGCAGACACAATATTTACTTTGGTGCTCCAGCCCACCCTGCATTACTGCTAGATGGGCGACTTTGCCCATCTAGCAGCAGTGCCCCGGAGAGGGAGGGAAGGAAGCTGCAGCAGCCATAGGAAACAACATCTAGGGGACATAGGATTACTCTCTAAAATAATAATATCAGCTGGAAAATAAAATTTAAACATATAATATTAAAATGTTAAAAGATGTTAAAAGGCCCAGTTAAAACCAAATTATTTGGTGCCCAAAGGATGCCACTGAATGCACTAGAGTGGGGCTCTAATGAGAATGCCACCACTAAGAAAGTCCTATCCCTTGTTGCCCCCCAACAGCAGTTGACCTGCAGTGCAGAGGTGAGAGCAGGTTGCAGTGTCAGAGCACAGGAATAAGAGGACCAGATGATCCTTTGTAGAGCTCTTCTGACTTTTGCATCTCATCCTATTCTCTGCCAAACAGCAGAGCAGAGATTCATGCGATAACTGCAAAAGAGTGGGGCTAAAAGATGTCAATTTTCGCTCGGATTAGCTAGGATAAATTATAGTTTATTAGATTGTGTCATGACTTTACCTACATTTAAGCTTTAGTGTAATTGTCACCATCAGTATCTTTATTCCCTTTATACTCACTGCTTACAAACACTGCCTCTCTCCTCTATACATACACACCGTGTGTGTGTATATATATATGTATGTATGTATGTATATAGGCCAGCTCCTGATAAAACTTAATTCATGTGATGGAGTGGACTCTAGTCCATGAAAACTATAACTCTTCGCTGTTCTTGCTGCAACGGACTGAGGCCCTTTCTACACCTAAAGATTATCCCAGGAAACTGGAGGGATGATCCCTCCCTGCTCCCGGGATTCCCTGTGTGTATTTTGGATGCACAGGAATGATCGTGGGATGATCCTGAGGGAAAAGGCAGGTGTAGAAAGGGCCCAAGAGAGCTTTCGCGCTGGAAAAATAGAGACATTTGACTCCATTTCTTTTTCCTGTTAACTGGCAGTAGTGAGTAGATAATGGTTGGCATGGTTGTGGCTTAGCAACCATTGACTGTTATTAATTCTAACAGTCAGTCAGTCAGTCAGTCAGTCAGTCAGTCAGTCAGTCTCTCTCTCTCTCTCTCTCTCTCTCTCTCTCTCTTTTCAGCAGTTTTTCAGCATGAAAGGGATGTTTCCGTGAGATGGATGTTTGTATGCTGACATTCTACTCACAAGCTGTTTCACAATGACATAATTTAAAATAAAGGTGGAATATCTTACTTTTAAAAACATACTTAAGCTTTTCAAGAAAACAGCAAGGGGTAGAATGGTGTGATATGATCCAAAATATGTCCCCCAAAGTGACACTGTACTTACTCAAGTCTGTTATGGAATTGGAAGATTGCATTCTATTTCCCTTAAGGGGAATTCACTCAGCATATTTATTTGAGGTGTTCTTTGTTGACAGTGACATTATAACTCAACTTCAAATAAAACAGCAGAAAGTTAGTGGCTGAGGAGTCTGAGACATTTCTTGTGGAAAGAAAAAAAATAGTGAGGACTTTACCTCAGTGGATACTGGTGGCTCTGATTTCAGTGGGGCAGTACATCCAGTCCATCCAGTCTGGGTTTCAGTCAGAACTCTAAAGGAGCTATCCAAAGTGCTGAACCCAGTTTGAGAATTGGGTTTAGCACCCTGGATAGCTCCTTTAGAGTTCTGACTGCTTCTGACTGAAATCCAGAGTGCATTTACAGCCCCACTGAAAATAGAGCCACCAGCCTCCAACGTTTCACCTTGTCATTTATTATAATAACTAGGCAGGATCTACACTACTGCTTCAAAGCACTTTAAAGCACTTTATAACAGTTTTGACAACTGTTGGGGCCCAGAACACACTCCATATACCGTTTTCAAAACTGTAATATAGTGCTTTAAAGCAGTAGTGTAGATCCAGCCCTTGAGAACTTTAAAAAATGGTTCAACTGATGTAAATGTGGTGGGAGTGCTATTGCATGGAAGACAGCATCCTGTAAGGGATGTGGCTGCTAACGTCAATATTTGTCTGCCAGAGATTTCTGTAGGTATTGTACTGTTTGTATTCTGCAATTCCCTGCATAGCTCATAAAGCTAACTATCCATCCATCCATCCATCCAGCCAGCCATTTGTGTAGTTTTTAAAATCCATTTTTGGTTAATTTTTATTCCCCCCTTTTTGCCTCTAGTATATGAACAGAAGGGAGATCAATGGCACAATCTTTCAGGATAGATGCCTGCTAGATGTAGCGTTCTGACCTTGGAGCCCTCCACATGTCTTGGTGCCCCACAAGATTCTGTCTTGTACCCTGTGCTATTTAATACATGAAAACACTGCAAGAGATCATCCAGAGCTTCGGAGTGAGATTCCATCAAGATGCTGATGACATTCAGCTCTATTGATCTTTATTACCTGAATGCAAGAAAGCAGTCAACACCCTTGAACATGCCCTAAATTTGATAATGGGCTGGGTGTAGTTGAACAAGTTGAGATTAAATCCAGACAAGCCAGAGGTGCTGTTGGGCAGTAGTCTAGCTTGGGAACTGGGATTCAACGTATTCTGGGTAAGGTTGTGCTCCCCATGGAAGATCAGGTTCATAGCTTGGGAGTGTCTCTATTCTGTCCTTGGAAGGTCAGGTTGCGGGGTGTTGAGAAGCACAGAGCCAGCTTCATAAAGCCTTAAAGGCTCAATTCTGACTCATCGAAGCCTTTATATAACATGCTTTACTAAATAAATTCATGGGAACAATGCATGATCAAGTTGGATCAATTTGTTGCTATTAGCACATTTCCACTTGTAGAAAGGAACAAGAAGGCCGCATTTGAAAAGAGCAGGGAAGAGATAAGAGCCCAATTTTACAATAGTTCAAGGTGAGCAAACAATAATGGTGCAGTCAGTTTGCCTAAAATCAATGAGACAGAAGGAAGGGGAATAATGGTGCTTGACAATCTGCAGCTGAAATGGATCTTTACCCTCCCATTTAGAGCCAAAGGGGAGCAGTGTAGCATTAGAGCAGAAGCAGGGCTAAGATGTTGGTTCAGGAACAACTCTGTGGGTATCAAGGAAGAAAAATCCTCATAAAAATGTTTAGCTTACTTTCCACCACAGTGTGTCTTGAAAAAAATGTTGGTCCAGCTGGTTTAATAAGCGTGTAACGGTATTGTTCAGTACACGAAACTCTGAGCAGCAGCATGCAGAAGTAAAAGGAACTGATACTTAAAAAACAACAACAGCTAAACTCTATGCTATTGTCCCAGCTAGTATTTTTTGGGGGTAGGGGGGGACTATGATTCATCAATCATACATTGAGGCCATTGGGACTGACTTGTGTGGAATGGGTTTATATGCCTTAATCCAGCTGCCTACTTAATTCAAAGGTCAGGAGATGGACTATCAGGAAACTGATTTATTTTTGCTGCATTATACTGGAGGAAGGAGCCAGTGATATATTCATAATAGCACAATTGTCAGTGAATTTGGAATTGGGGATGTCTGAAAGCTGAACACACACACACACTTCAGAAATCCTGCCTGCATTAGAAGCTGAGACAAAAGCTTCTCTGAAGTTCCAGCTTCTAGGAGCGGATCTACACGTCGTACTGAAGGCGCTTGCGTGCGCCTCCAGTGCGCCCCCAAAACGATTGTGTAGATGCTGCAGAAGAGACGGAGGAAGAGGCGGCGGCAGTGGCCCAGCATCGCCCCTCACGAGGAGGAACGGCTCCGAGTGATTGGCATCATTGGGGCCTAGAGCATCCTTGCTGCCGCCGCCACTCACCTCCCCGCCGGCCTCCTGCTGCCGATGAAAGAGCCACCCGGGGTGGAGAGCTCGGCAGAAGAAGCCGCCGCCCCGCCTTCTTCCACCCTGGGTGGCTCTTTCGGCGGCAGCAGGAGGCCGGCGGGGAGGTGAGCGGCGGTGGCAAGGACGCTCTAGGCCCCAATGATGTCAATCACTCGGAGCCGTTCCTCCTCGCGAGGGGCGATGCGGGGCCGCCGCCTCCTCCTCCTCCTCCTCCACCTCTTCCTCCGTCTTTTCTGCAGGATCTACACAATCGTTTTGGGGGCGCATTGGAGGCGCACGCAAGCGCCTTCAGTACGACGTGTAGATGCCCTCCAGGTCTCTTGTGGGTTGACCATGCGCCCTGCTTTACAGAGCCCCATCCTCTATTTGAACAGTAGTCAGCTGACAATCCTTTTTTTTTGAAGGCATCCTGTATTTGATTGGCTGTCCAGTCTCAAGTCTGATTTCAAGATAAAGAACCTTAAGGAAGGAGAGCAGGTCCTTGCCTGTTAGCAGTTGGACAACACACAAGTTGCCTGGTCAGTTTTCACCACAATGTCTATTGCAATTATAGTAATTATTTCCAAATTTGCATTTATAATATAAATTAGCCTATCCACATCTTATGCAAATCAATACCCACTTTTGTCCTCTCTTTTTGGTGATGCACATCCTCTCTTTTGGGAAAGCATAAGTGCCAACTCTAGTCATAGGCTTAATGCATTATGCTCAGGAGCATCATTTTATGGTACGGTGCCTAGCAGTGCAGTTTTCTATGCCTTCTAATTAAATGAATTGGCCCAGGAAGTATCTTATAGGACTGTGATCTGCTTCTCCTCAGACCGGGGAAGCAGAAGCGGATTGGGGGGCTTTGCCTCCCCTTAAGGTGGAGGCGAAGTGGATCGGGGGAGCAGCGGAGCGTCGCAGAGTGGATCGAGGTGAAGGTAGATCCTTCGCCTTGATCTGGAGCTCCGCAAAAAAGGTAAGGGGGATTTACCTGGCCCTGCCACAGCCGCCGCCCACGCGGCGATGGCGGCAGAGCCAGGTAAGGGGGCAAGGGGGAGGAGGGTCTTACCTGCATCTGTCCGCGGTCCCGCAGCTGCTTCAACTGAGCCCGAGGACTCAAACAGGAAGACCAGGTGGCCCAGACTTCCTGTTTGAGTCCTCGGGCTCAGTTGAAGCAGCTGTGGGACTGCAGACAGACGCAGGTAAGGGGGAGGAGTGAAGGGGGTTTACCTGGCCCTGCTGCCACTGCTGCCCATGCGGCGATGGCGGCAGAGCCAGGTAAGGGGGGTCTTACCTGCATCCGTCCCGTCCCATTGCTGGCTTCACTAGAGCCCGTGGCTCAACTCGGAAGTGTAGGCCACAAGTGGGGCCTACACTTCCTGGTTGAGCCACGGGCTCTAGTGAAGCTGGTGATGGGCCAGAACGGATACAGGTAAGGGGGAGGAGGGAGGGGAGAGCAGCAGAGCGGAGCGGACCCTAGGCAGAGCAAGGCAGAGTGCAGCGGGCCCAATCTGGTAGTTGCGAATCGGGAAGAGAAGAGGATCGGGGGGGGGGGTTTCCGTGCACAGCCCTAGTACCTCAGCAGGAAATTATGCTTTGTCCTGAACATACTCAGGGATTTCCATATCTTAAGGATGAAGGCTCTCATATCTGCAAGGGTCTGTTCTCTTCTGCTTACCTCTGACTTGCAAGGATACATTTCTTTTAAGAAGGGGGGAGCTGATAGAAGTTGGATCCAGAATTGTTCCTCTGCCCATGGAAGGATACCACTGGAGGAAAAGATCCCCTCCTGCAGTGTCCCCCAACTGCCTCCCAAATCTCTCCCCCAATCTCCCCATGGCTTGGTTTCCCCATAGCTGTGTGTGTGTGTGTGTGTGTACTTCAGAAATACCAAAGCTTTTCCATAGAATTCTTTGAGAAAACTCAGACAAACTAAATTAATTTCAAAGCAAGCTGTAGGGTGGGTGGGGGGAGAGTGTTTGTCTATCATGAATTCATAATAAACTGAATCAAACATTTGGATTCTAGGGGCATAACATCAGTCTGTAATCAGCCAATTGCTATATTATTGAAATGGGTCTTGATGACTTTGCACCTAGAATGAAATTAAAGGCTTTATATATATATATATATATATATATATATATATATATATATATATTGTTACACATTCTTCAAAAAATATGGATCTTTGTATCCCAACTGTATAGAACTCTGGACCCCCTCTGAGAATCCCTCTTAAGTCCCTCTAAATGTAACTTGTCCCATCAGCACTTAAGTGCAAATAACTCTTTCTGGGCAGCAGCAGCAGGATCAATGCTCCAGTGGGTTGGAAAGAGAGCCTCCTGCTGCTGAGTGCCCTTATCCAGGTGCCCACCAATGCTGGCTTCTGACCCCCAATTCAAGATAAAGTGATGTTGGAGATCCATCGTTCTGAATTTCTCAAACTGCTCTGCATTTTCTCTAAACCGGCATTGTGAACTGGCTAAATATCGTGAAGTCGTAGTTCTGTAGAGGCCTTAATGATCCACTGGATATCTCCGACTGGAGAAGAGAAAGGTCAGAGAAACAAGAATGGGACAGCTTACCAATGAAGCAAATCAATTTACACGAAGCCAATGCAAGGCTTCTGTGACTCCACAATAGTAAGATGAACAAAATCCCAAAGTGATCCCTTCCCAAACTGGGTATGTTTAATTCAGTTGCTATATCGCCTCCACCGGTATAGATTTTACCTCGCTGCTGGTGTTTGTTTATTTCGAACAGAGGCATCAAGGAGCGCTGGGCAAGGAAACTGCCATTCCTGGAACACGTTTGCAAAGGAGGCAGAGAGACTGACAGGAGGGGAGGCCTGGGTCAGAGAAGAGGATGAAATGGGAAAAGTCAGTGTGATTAGAAGTAGTAGTAGTTAAGGAGGACTCTTGGGAGGCAGGATGCCAAGATGCTGCATACAAATGAATGGGAAATTTTGCTGTGTGGAGGTAAAGAATAGAAAACTGGAAAAGGAAAATGATAGAGTCAATTCAACCAAAATAAAAGTGACAAGAGTGAGTGTCATTTCATTTTCTGAATTAGGCCCAGCTCCCCAGTCTTAGGAGGGAGGAGCTGTACAAGCCCTGAGTTACGATGCTGCTGAAACGGAGGCAGTAGAAAGTGAGGCTCCATCAAGGGCCACTCAACCTTTATATATACCATGTAAGTACTCCCACAGCCACATTTTAAATTATGTTGAACCACTAATAAACTTTTTTTTAACGTTCAGAAATGTAAAACAGTAAAAAGCAAGTGAAAAACATTTGATAATAAAGCTACCAGGGCTTCATAAGGAACTACAATGCCCCATCATATGCTGCCAAATGCCTGGGAGCAGAGGAAAGTCTTTACCTGGTACCAAAAATATGACACCATTGGCACCAGGCAGACCTCACTGGAAAGTGTGTTCCATTATGAGGGGGGGGGCACCACTGAAAAAACCCTCTCCCTTTTTGCTACTCTCTGAACCTCGCTCAGAGGAGGGCCTGACATGTTGACTATAGAATGACTTTCGTTTTTCATTTACAGTACTGTACAACAATAGAGACACTATAAAGGTAAAACACTTAAAAAGAATGAGAGCGGTTGTTTGGGAAGGACACTCATTGTAAAAAGATAAGCTAATATTATAGTTGAGGATCATTCTGTGTTCGATAGAGGCATGCACAAGGAGGTTGATACACTGAAATAATAAAATTCAGGCAAATTAATAAAATTCTCAAATAAAAGTTTCCAGATAGGCTGACCAGATCTTTAAATATGAGTCCATATGTTGGAGCCTATTTTAGGAGGCATGTTCAAACATGGAGCGTGTTCTTAGGTCTTTGGTCCATTGATATATACATGGGGGTGCCAGTCTTCCCAGTGCTTCAATATTTCCTGCTCCAATTAAGTTCAGTACTTTGTTATGCAAACACAAAGCTCATTGCGAGAGAGAAGTCAAAGCAAGCAAGCCAAAGTCAAGCACAGTTTACTAGACAAACATGGATTTTCAAGAAAGAAGTCAGAGATGTAGCCAAGGTCAAATGGACAAGATATAAATCGACCCTAATCAGAGTTCCAAAAGGCAGCATCAGGCAGAAGTCCAAAGGATGATAACACAAAGGTCTAAACAGGAGTCAAAGTCAGGGTACAAAATGCAGGAGCAATGGCATTGTTTCCAGAAGTTCTCCAGTTACAAATGAGAGCTGATCTAGCTACAGGTACTAGAGCCCCATCCAGTGTCCAGGTGCAACACGTTATAGCAGGGGGTTCCAACTTTTCTGGAACTGTGGGCACGCAGGTGAACTTGAGAAATTGCTGTGGGGAGCACCACAAAATGTCTCCCATGGTGGATGTGGCTAGTTACATAATGACCGCTTCAGTGGCCTGGCTAAAAATAAGCTGAAGAGGTGGGGAGAGGGGAAGAAAGTGAAGTCAGAGGCTGGAAAGAAGGGGAAATAGCAAGACAAAGGGGCAGAGAGAAGAGAAAAAGCAAGGCCAGAGGCTCAAAATGGAGAGAGAAGAAACTGCCCTATCATTTCCCAAAGTTTTTCTTTAAAAAAAAAGGGAGGAAGAAGAGAGAAGTTTGTGGGCACCATTGGAGTCCCTACAGGCACTATGGCACCCACAGGTGCTGCTTTGGGCACTGCTGGAATAAGCAAAGCACCCAACAAAAAGTTGGAGTGGGGCAGTGGAAGAAGGAACAACTTGTGACCCAAGCCACTGTTTGGGTCCAGATAGATAGACAGACAGACAGACAGACAGTATTGGTATTCACTGCCTAGGGCATCTTCTCAGAAGGAAAATCAGGTTCTAATCATTATTTGAAATGAAATGTAGCTGGATCAGGCTGGAAAGGCCTGATTATATTTGGCTTTGATAATATATACAATTCATCTATATGATGGACATGCATTATGTCTCCTGAGTTACCCATTATATTCAACTTGTGGGAGGCTGGAGTGGGAAGCCCATTGCACAAATATGCCAGTAAGGGTAATAGAGCAGAGAGGGAGAATAAAACTTATAATTGGTGCAGTCAAGTTACTAGACTGGGGTGCAACTATTAAGATGGGGGTACTAATGTGATTAGCCATATTTTCAATTAATTCTATGCCAGAAGGTGTTTTGAGAGAGACACGTATTTTCAAACAACAAGAATGCTGTGGTATTCATTTTTGTTCCAGTTTTGCTGAGTTCTGAATCTGCAATATTCATTATCCAAATGGTATGTTTCTTTTTTAGAGAAAACAAGCCAATTTATTTTTGGGGTGGGATGTGGGGTGGGAAGTTATTATATGGAAGTAGCCAGGCTCTTTATCTTAAAATACATGCACACATGCAAAAGCCCCTGAGCTTTTGAGAACCATCTGCTGTATATAATGGATGAGAAAATGTTACTGGGTGAGCTGCACTCTCTTCGATTTAAAGCTTTTGTGCTAGCAAGCAAACTTTGATATATAATTTTAATATTTCATTTGAACACAAGCTGCTGAAGGGAGGGGCTGAATTAATGTGTGGTTTACCCTCTCCCCCTGCCCCATATACATCTTACGAACAGAACCAGAGAAGCCCAGGCTAAGGCAGAAAATATTTTTCTTTTTACTCCTGTCCATAACTCCATATTGCAATTTGATGTAGATGCAAAATGAAAGTAACCTGGTTACCATTTTACTCCCTGCAATGCAGTAGGATGCACTGAGTTGATCAGGCTCAGGGTCAATTTGGAGTCATATAAATCAACTTCCATTTCAGGAGCCAGAGAAGTTGGCTAGATCTTTTAATATATATTTATAATGTTCTTGTAAAATTTCAACAAAAGAAAAGAGTATTAGGTGCAGGGACAAAAGAGCAGGGAATAGCCTTCCCCATCACGTCCTTCACAAGAACATCTGGCTGGCCACTGTTAAGAGACTGGATTACTTGGACCTTTGGCCCGGTCCAGCAAGGCAATTCTTCCACTGACTTCAGAGAGGATTATTTCCATGTAGCCATATCTGGCTGAGTGATGTAAGGCCTTGTGTTTAACTCACCTGTCCATCATTTCATTTGTAAGTTCGATTGCCAGTTTGTTTTTAATGCAATAACTCCATTGAGCAGTGGAAAACTGGAGTAAAAATTGATAGAGACGGTCAAGCACGATTCTACATTTTATGTTTGAATCCTCACACCAATGTCCATACCTGTTTTCCAAAGGTCTGAAGAGAAGCAAAATGTAATGCAATGCTATGTGTTTTTCCTGGAGAAAGCTGGTATGCGCATTCAGGACATTTTGTGTTTGAAGGAGGACCCTGATTTGAGCCCCTCACCTATGTTCAAGAGGTGAAGAAAAACAAAGTACAACACAATGCAACTCTTTCCTGGAAGACTGCAAGGCAAAGTATATGGCACCTTTAAGAAGTAGCATGCAGCATTATGATAGTGCTTTTTTCTTAATGAAAAGTAAGCATGGAACCAATTGAGAACCTAGCATGGTTGTGGGTAGGGATATTTTAACCCTTTGCATCCCACTATGGCCTGGATCCAGATTGTGGGACTAGTGCCTGAAATTTCCACAGGGGGAAAACCCCACTTCTATTCACTTGAGTGGGAGCTTCTTTTCCTGTGCAAATTACAGGCAGGGAAACCAAATAGGGAAGGAAAGGTTTAAAGCCCTTTACCCATCACATAAGGCTCCTGATTTGCTCTTTCCTCACCACTCATTAGTCTGAACCAGCATGGCCAATGGTCAAGAACTCTGGGTGTTGTGGTCCACAAGATCTGGAGGGCATCAGTTTGGGGAAAGCTGGTATGGTTGGTAGGGAAACCTTCATTGTAAAGATAATGGAGATTATATATGTGGGGTGCTTTGAGAACATAAAAAGTACTATTTAAGATGAGGCTGTTGAAGTTCTTTCAGCCTGAGGAAAGAGTCCTATTTTGGAGAAGCTCTTGGGAGCCACATTCCAGTGGTGGGCAGGGCTGAAGGCCAAGAGGAAGTGCCAAAAAATACACCCCACCCCAGCATAGTTTAGCATAAATCTCTTACTCCCAATAACTTAGGAGAGGCATTTCAGTCCTTTAGAATGGGAAAAATTATTTATTTATTTGAATTGTACCCAGGCATTCTACTGAGGGATGAAACCACCACACCTTCAGTGGTTGGAGGAAAGAGGGTGAGGCCAAATTGGGACACCAGGACCACAGCTAGACCTAAGGTTTATCCTGGGATCATCCAGGGTTCGCCCCTGCCTGACCACTGGATCCCCTGCGTGTCACCTAGGTGAACAGGTTTGACCCCTGGACGATCCAGGGATAAACCTTAGGTCTAGCTACGGCCCAGGAGGATTGGATTTGGCCTCTGTGCCTGAGGTTCTTCACCCCTGATTTATGACAGAAATAACAACATTTTGCTTACTTGCTTGATTCTGGATATAATTCATCTTTTTATGGGTTGATTGTGTTGGAGTCTGTTTCTGGTTATTGGCAACCAATAGTCTGCGTTTCACATACTCAATGTCGTGTTTTGCTATCTATTCATCAGGTAGCCATCTCTAAATACTCAGCTTCATCATGGTTCAGGACTGGCATTCTGTTACAGGGGCATGTTTAACATTTCTTCCTATGGACTGCTCGCTTTTTGAGAACCATGTGCTGAAGAATGTACAGGATGCAGCAACTTGGCTAAAGCCAAGTGGATGTAGGCCTGGTCAGGGCCTGGATGGGTGGGAGACTGCTTGCATTCGGTCATGGAAGAAGGGTGGTATATAAATGTCATACAATAAATAGAATCCCATCCTTAGCCCTCTTTTTGTTTAAATTTCAGATCTCATATTTTTGGGTCTGTCAATGATCTGATGCACAGAAAATGACAATCATGGGATTAAATAAACAAACTGGAAGAAGAGTTGGGAGAATTCCTTGCCAACAGTCCTGAAAAATGTTGCTGGCTCACAGGGGGCAGCCCTTTTTATTGTTGTTGGTCGTGGTGGTGATGAAGGATGTGGTTGGAGAGAACATGAGAAAATTTGCCTGGCAAGCAAACTTACTTGTGTTACACAGTGTTCTAGAATTTGGACTAGGCTGGTGCATCTGCTTGATTAATGGACTTCGAGAAACTGCTGCTTTCTGTGTTTTGCACTCATACCCATCTCTAATTATACTACTAATATATCACTGGCTCTTGTCCTCATCCCAAACAGGCACTCAGCATAAAGTGATTACACTCCGCTTTACCATATTGACAAATTTCAGGAACAAGCTGCAAGGAAAAGCAAACTCCTCCAACTCGGTACGATCTGGTTTGAATGTACCAGAACATGCTGCAAGGGTACAAATAAAATAAATGAACGTGACATATCCAAGCAGCTTTCCCTTGGTGCAAGGAACACCATGTAAATGAATCCATCCCATGGTTTGTCACAAACATAAATCAAGTACTTCTCATTATTATTATTATTATTGGTTATTGATTATTATTAACAACAACAACAGCAACAATTTATTTTATTTTCTATACCATACAATAGCTGAAGCTCTCTGGGTGGTCCACAACAATTCACAAGATACAATACAGCATAAAAAATTTAAATATACACAATTTTAAAATAATTTAAACAGTTCAAAACAAATTCAATAAAATACTTGACCTGGGCTAGATCTACAGTACGGTTTTATGGCGGTATTGAAATGCACTGGTAACTGTTGGGGCACATTACACATTCCATATACCGCTTTCATCATGTTATTTCCTGCATTTTATTCCACATTATCCAAAATACTACAACAAATGCCATTGTGTATCCTACGAGGTATAAATGCACAAGAGGGATAGAGCATAACCATGATGGGATCATAATGATTTGACATAAGGTGTAGACTGGCAGCTGTTCAGACAGCAGACAGTTGCCATAAATGCTCCATCATATGCCATTAAATGCCTGAGAATAGAGGACAGTCTTAACCTGGTGCCGAAAAGATGACAGCATTGGTGCCAGGTGGGCCTCACTGGGGTGATCACAACATAGTTGGGGGGGGGGGATACCAATGAAAATGCCATGTCCCATGTTGCCACCCTCTGAGCCTCCCCTGGAGGTGGCTGTGGCGTTACACCCCACAAGTCAATTCCAAATGTATGTCTGCGGTTTGTAAGTCTGTGGTTTTTAGAATGTTGGCCTGAGTGGGCGGAGTTAGAATGTCTTGGGAGGGGGGAGGAGTGATATATATAAGGGAATGACTGAGGGGATTGAGAGTTCTTGTTCTTGTTCTTTTCAGGAGACCTTTTCAGGGAGACTTGTTAGGTCCTCTTAGAGTCTGTAGTGCTCTCTGTATTTATGGTACTTAAGTTCTGGGAAATTTGAGAGTCAGTGTAGTGAGTGGTGTCTTTAGAGTGTGGCGTGCACGTAGTGGAAGTATATTAATCAATACTGATAGTAAAGAAAGTTCAAGAGTGATTGTGTGAGAAAAAGGAAAGCGTGAATGTGAATGAGTGACCGGATTGTATGAAAGGTTTCAAAAAGTTTTTTACATGTTGTCATTTGAAACAAAGCTTATGAACTTTTAAAAATAAATTTTGATTGTTTGTTTTAAAACTACCACAAAAATCCCACGTGTCTGTTTGGCGTTTATCATCTTAAGTTTACACATATAACACCCACTCTGACAATCATTCACCTAAGCAGATTTAACTCACAGTGCATTATTATATATATTAAAATCCATTCTCCAATTTTAACCCCTTTCTCCACATAGTTTGGAGGAAGGTGGGCTTTATCCCTTGCCTCAGGCGTATCAAGTGGTGGTGCTTGGCTTGAGCAGGGAGTAGCCTCGGCCAAATCTGGTGTTCAGAGCCTGTGTCGTGGCAGTGGCACTTGGAGAAAGGTCTCATAGACCTCAGCTAGACAAGAGGGTCAGAGGGAGGCGATCTCGCAATTTTATGATCATGAGATCGTCGCCCTGGTTTACATGTGGCGCATGACATTGCGGCCGCCATTTGTTTGTTTGTTAAATGGGTACTTGGGTGCAAATGGTGAGTTTTTTTTAAAAAAACTTCCCCCTCCCCCCACCCCACCCCCGATGGGCACAGAGCTTCTGAGGAGCCAGGGCAAACTGCAATGGCCAGCCACACGTTCCGCGCTCTCAGGATCATCCTGAGACCATGGAAAAACTGGGCTAGAAGTGTAGGGCAATATCACAGTGAAAGGGAAGGATCATCCCTCCCTTTTTCTGGGATCCCCTGTGGATCATGTGAATGCACAGGGACAATCCTGGGGCAATCCCTGGGATATTGCCCCATCTAGCTACGGCCATAGTGTCTGAGTAGGTTCAGATCAGGAGAGGCATTCCATCATATCTTGCTTTCCCCAGCTGGTTAACACCAGTACCTTGATGGTACAACTGGAAACTGTAGATGGGCCTCAAACCTTTAGAATGCCCCATGGTGATATTTAGGTACTGACATTTTATGGATGCTTTTATCATAGTATGATCGTTTCACTAATTGGACGTGAATTTCCCCAGTAGTTGGTGTGAGATCTTTTTTTTAATCCTCCCAGTTCCTCTTCCAATTGAAGGATCTAATACTCTAGGCTCTCAGGTGATTGGCGGATCCAAAACTCCTTCCACCTTAACCCAGAGCACCCAGTTTGGGGGCCTAAAACCAGCTATAGCCAGCAGGGAAACTACCACCGGTAGATTTACACCTGCAGAGGCTCCAGGGTGGATAGCCCTGCCCCACACTGGTGGAGTGACATCATCCCTTTCCTAAAACCCTCCAGCCGGTGGATCTGGGTGCTAGAATTGTGCTGGGAGTTACTTCTAATACTGTTGTCGTCACCACCTAGGCTATTGAAGTGCCATCGCAGGCATAACATATAATCTGATTTGGTTCTGAAGCTCCTGTCCTAGATTTCACAGTCTTCAAACAAATTCTGATCTCTTATACACCAGTATAAATCTGATACTTCAGTAGATTTACTGCACTGTAACAGACAAAGAACTTGGTATTTTAGTACTGTACAGGCTTGGTGTACGTTTATATTCTAATAAAAATATCTTATGATAAATGATGCGCCAAACCATTGCAATGGTAGTATTTTACTTTCACATCCTACCAATCCAGATAAACAAGGATATAAAAGTCATGCTTTACTAGTGGCACAAAAAAAGTTCCTAAAGCACCTTCTGCTTCTCCATGTAATTTCATATAATGCTCTGATAATGTAAGAGCTTGTCAGTCTTTACTAGGACATTTTACAAAGCAAGGGAAACAATGGGCATCCTGACTGACTGAATGCAACAGTTCGCTTCACTTTTTAAATATTGTAACATTTTAGACTATGCTATGGCTCTGTATTATATGTAGGGAGATTCCCTACATGGGTTTCAAATTAGGCTGACCATATGAAAAGGAGGACAGGGCTCCTGTATCTTTAACAGTTGCATAGAACAGGGAATTACAGCAGGTGTCATTTGTATATATGGAGAACCTGGTGAAATTCCGTCTTCTTCACCACAGTTAAGATGAAGGAAATGCTAGAGGAAATGCTAGAGTATAGCAGTGAGTTCATATTAACAATCCAGCATATTATATACCTGCACATTTACTGCAGAGGCAATACATTACTAGTCCCTTGCAGGTTGCTGTAGCTTGAAGTAACCTGATGTGATGAATCATTTTATTGGCTTTTTTTTTAAGGGTCCACAAACTGGGAGTATTCTGTAATATTAGAGCCTATGGTTAGACTCTCTAGTCTAAGGGATTGCAGATACCTGGTGTTATTATTGTTTTTAATGTGTTAATGGGATTTTTTATTGCTGTTCTAATGCTTATGTTATTGCTATTCTTATTGTTTTGGTATGCCATCTACTACCTTAGTGGTTTTTACAGGCAGGCAATATAAAAATACTAAAAATACTACTAAAAAAACCATCTTAAGGTAGACATCGAACCACCTGTGGAGGCCGTGCCTGTACCATCTGTTCACATGGTGGGAGAATATGCCACTTCTGTGCCTCTCCAGATAGTTTACTGGGTGCAGACCTGTGGTAAAATGTAGAGAGCCAGTGTGGTGTAGTGGTTAGAATGTTGGACTAGGAGTTGGGAAATTTGGGTTCTAGTCCCCACTCAACCATGAAGCTCACTGAGTGACTATGGGCTGGTCACAGGCCAGATCTACACCGAGCAGGATATAACACTTCGAAAGCAGTTCGAAAACTGTATATGGAATGGGTCATGGGACCCAACAGTTGTTTTAAATTTTGTATATTTGGTTTTAATGTTTACTGTTTTTAACTTTTGTAAACTGCCCAGAGGTCTTCTGCTATGGGGAGGTATATAAATGTAATAAACAACTACTATTAGAAACCATTTTAAAGCAGTAGTGTAGATGTGCCTCAGACTTTCAGTCCAACCTACCTCAGAGGGTTGTTGTTGTGAGGATAAAAATGGATAGGAGGAGAATTATGTGTGCTGCCTTGGGTTTCTTAAGGAGGGAAAAACAGGTGGGATATCAGTGTAATGAATAAATAAATAAATAAAATGTGCTTCAACAAACAAATTTAGAATGCACAGGATCTCCTCCCCGCTTTGGTGGTAAGTTGCCACATAGTGAATGATTTATTTATCCACTCTCTCACACATTCAAATACTAACATTATTATTATTATTATTATTATTATTATTATTATTAATATTAATTTATATAGCACCATCAATGTACATGGTGCTGTACAGAGTAAAACAGTAAATAGCAAGACTCTGCCGCATAGGCTTACAATCTAATAATTCTGGTTTTGAATTGACTCCTGGAAGCAGATGCCTTTTAAATCAAGGACTTAATTATTATTGGGTTTCATGGCTGTATGAAAAATTGTATATTCAGAACTTGCCTCAACCTTAGTGCCAGAAGCACGCTTCTTTACCAGATATATAGAAACTCCTTACTCTGTCAACCATTTAATAGAAGAATATTTGTTATCTTCACAGTAGAGTGTAATGATCGCAGCAAAAGCTGGGAAGGTTACCGGTTACTGAGGAAAGGTAAGAGGATAAGACACTGACAAATAATAGAAAGGGCTGCTTAAGCTTGATGGCTCTCTTCAGCTCAGCTGTAAATTTGCTTTAAAAGAAAACAAGCACAAAGATAGCCTGGATAAAGAAACTTCACTCAATAAGAGGTTTTTGAAAATGGGAGTCAATGCTTACATGAAATGTGTGTGACACTTAATGCTTAATGTGGTTTTTTTTAAGGTAAAGTCTCATAAAATAGAAGGAAATATGTTAAATATACTGCATGAAGAAAGGCAATGGCACCCATCTCATGATGTTTTGAGCTGGAACTTTGCTGATGTTTTAACTAAGATATGCAAATTATAATATGGTTGCATGCGGTTGCTCAGTTTAAGCTTAAAAAGTTGCTGGCTTTTTGTTGCTGTTGTCAATTACTTTTTCTCCTGACAGCCATTGCTCCCCTATTCTCTCGCCCTCCTATTTCAGCAGTCCCCACTCCAGGCAAAAAAGGAAGTCACATATAATAGATACATTATATTGGGAGCCAGTGTGGGGTAGTGATTAAAGTGTTGGACTGGGAGTCAGGATATCTGGGTTTTAATCCCCACTCAGCAGTGGAAGCTAACGGGGTCATGGCTAGACATACCAGGTCTGGCACGACGGAGGGGGGAGGATCTTGCAATATGGTTATCGCGAGATCTCCTCCTTGGCTACATGCAATGCACAACGTCTTAGGAGGAAGAGGACGTCGCACCCGCCATTTTTTAAAGGAGATCGAGTGCATGAGCGCTCGAGCGAAAAACAGTAAGTTTTTTTTAAAAAAATTCCCTGCTCCCCCCACCGCACTCCTGATCGGCATAGAGCTCCTCAGGAACTCTGTGCCCTGTGCCCGGCTCTTCACAGTTACTCACGAGGAGCCAGGACAAACCGCGGCACCTGCCCACACGTCCCGTGGTCTCGGGATCATCCCGAGACTGCAGAAAAAGGGTAGGCTGATATCCTGGGGCAAGGGAGGGATCATCCCTCCCTGCTCCTGGGGTCCCCTGTGCATCATGTGGATGCACAGGGACAATCCCAGGCTGATCCCCTGGGATATCACCCCATTTAGCTATGCCCTGGGTGTCTTTGGGCTAGTCAAAGACTCTCAGCTCAGCCTAACTCACAGGGTTGTTGTTGTGAGGATAAAATGGAGAGGAGGAGGATTATGTATGCTACCCTGGGTTCTTTAAGGAGGAAATAAGGTGGGCTATAAATGAAATAAATAAAAAAATAAATACCTGCTCCTATTCCTTTGAGACTAATAATGAGAGAACAGTTCATAAAAGAAATAAAATAACACCATTTCTGCAAGCGACAAGATAAAGAAGTGAAAATTCAGATGCAGAGCAGAGTGAGGCACCCATCTCAGGGCAGACACTGGAGAGTGTGTAAGTTATATGTTACGTTATGTTACGTTACACTTTATTTCCATGCCACTTTTTGACCAAAAAGGCCCTCTCACAAATATATATATACAAATACAATATTCACACAAAGCAGAACTATCACAACAACTATCACAGAACAATCACAAAGCAGAACTATCACAACCTGGAAGTCCAAACACACCTCCTTCCTGTCCCAAGGCAAAAATGTATCAGCAAAAACACCAAAGGAAAGCTGGAATAATCCCCAGCACCTTATAAGGTTTCCCAAGCAGGGGGGTGGAATAGGGCAGATGAGGGGGGGGGGAATTGTCTTGGTTGGAACAGCATCTCTCCCCTGAAGCAGTGCCTCTTGAAGTGATGGCAAGGTTTTTGAGAACAGAGTGGTGTGTGTCACACAGCCTGCCATATACTCCCCTAAACTATATAGCCTACTGTCCTTGGGTGCCATGGAGGACACTGCTCTGTCATTGGTGTTGAGTACCAGTCCATATAACTTTTGCATATGGCATGGGGAGGGCACCATCTTGTTCTTTGCATGAGGCAGCAAAATATTCAGTTAAGAAAACCCTTTTCAATTTAACGTTTTATTAAGGGCTTTTCATGTTCCTTCACGCTCCAAAATGCTGGGAAATTACAGAAATTGCAGCCCTTAACAGATCTTTCATTTTGATAATACGGATATGGTATGATATCCTAAGCTGTGGCTAATTTCAGCTTCACCACTACCTTGGCTGATGGCTGTCAGTGGCAGAGTGCTGTGCCTATAGTGAGCCCCATCACATCTAGTTCAAACGTGCGGCTCCCGTCACTTCTTCTGTCACTGCTCTGACGTCGCTTCCTCAAAACAGGAAGTAGTAGCCCCATTCAGTCAGGTAGGAGAGAGCAGCAACCGCACTTTATCTAGGTTTTTTGGCGGAGCAACAAACGCCAGAAGGGGTGGAGGATGTGCAAGAGGCAGACGTCGTCGTCTGAGTAATTTGTGAGTGCCCAGTAACGAGTGTGCAGTAAACCGCTTGCCGAATGGAGCTTAATGTCTCAGGTTTCCCTTTTCACTGGAATAGACACACAGAGTCTATGCAATTGAAGCTATCGTGCAAATGAATCTACAATTCCGCATTACAAGTATGCAACTGGCAACTAATACCATCCACATAGAATGATAGAGTTGGAAGTGTGGTGGCCACATATACATTGCCAAAAGAGAGGAAATACGCCACCACCTTCCTTTTTATCCTTCCCTTCCTGTGGCCTTTTTTTGCTACTACTAGGTGGATTTTACCCCCTCTGGCTGGTACCACCAAACCAGGATTAAAAATCTATCTTGGTAACTCAAAATAAATAAATAAAGTCCACAAAGTTTCAAATAATAAAGTTTAAAGTATTACAGAAGAAAAATGGAAAGACAAAAATGGTTTAAAATCTGAATGGACACACACATATACATCACAACATCTCTCCAAATTTCATATGAGGAATAGGGTTCTTCATATGAACCAGGGATAGATGCATCCAGCTAGCCTAATTAGACTGTGTCCCTATTTTATCCAGGTCCCTTCCAAGCAATATTGTAGTGTCATGTGACCTTGGCCAGATCTACACCAAGCAGGATATAGCACTATGAAAGTGGAATGAAAGCGGTATATGGCATGTGTCATGGGCCCCAAGAGTTGTCAGTGCACTTCAATACTGCTATAAAGCAGTAGTGTGGTTCCTGCTTCTTATATACTGCTTTCATACCGCTTTCATAGTACTATATCCTGCTTGGTGTAGATCTGGCCCTGCTTTCTCAATTTGTTCTCCAGTTCCAGCAGCTCTGACTTCTTCTTTCCTCTAGAACTCTGTGCCCAATTCTAACTAATCAGGGTGAAGCTTCTTATTCATTTCTTTATTTCCCAAATTTGAAACTGACTAGCACACGCACAAAATGATTTAACCCCCTAATATCCTAAAACCAAATTAAAGACAAAACAGAAGACAGTTCTTTTCCTTCACAATGTATATAGATGCAAATTTAGAAAGAATGACTGTCATTTCAATATAAATACAATACAATTCACCACAGTAGGGAAGAGTGCGACCAGGTCACTTCTGTGTCTTGCTAATACTGCTGTCCTGGTGCAATGTGTTGATGGACACAGACAACTTCAAGTCTCCTGGGCTCTCTCTTCTTAGAGTTCTTTAAAGACATCTTTTAACCTGACTTGGACTCAGCTCTGGCCTATAGTATCTCACTACCTGAAGTGAGAACATGTGCTGTTGCTGCTGTCTGCCTGGCTGGCTCACTGACGAGCCAGCTGGCCACTGCCTATGCCTCCACCTCCACCACCACTATGTCCCTCAGCTGACTCATGCACCTTCCTGCCTGTAGGGCTCTCATGAGAGCTCACCCAAGTGTCCGACTGAACTCTTTTGAGACTTGTGGCTTCTGTAAAGGGAGGTGGGGGCATGCAGTGTGACACGGAGGAAGGGAGGACAAATGCCATGGCAGGAGAACAGCTGGTGGGACTCTGCAGAGCACCTACTGGAAGTGGTGGTGGGCCCACTTGGTGGGGCAGGGGGAAGTGGCACAATTCACTGCCCTTCCCACTCTGCCGTCTGATGTGAGCACATCTGTCCATGTAATGGTAGGGCTTGCTCTAGTTAGTCTGGACATCTCTTCAAATATTGGACTGTGCTCAGAAAGCCCTTCAATTAGAGAACTGCCCTTTGGAAAGGAGGACACCTAACCACCCTACTTGGAAGGGACCTCAATGTTCATCTGGTCCAACTCCCTGATCAGTGCAGGGTAGACACACTAGTAATGCATTAATCTTTACTCTTCCTCTACAGCACTCACATAGGGTTTTGGTTAATTTTGTAATCCCAACACAAAAATCCTGCACAGTATGTTAATTAGAACTCTGCACATGTTCAAAGGTAATGGTTATTCATGCTTTGCATATCTTAGAGCTGGGTCTTTGGTGCAAGGAATGATTGCCACAATGCTGCCCCAAATCTGGAGTGCAAAACTTTGCGCTACCTTCATGGGCAATGCTGTACTGGAAGTACACAATATTAGTCTCCATCCTACCCATGCTCTCACTTTATTAGATAAAAAGAAAGGATGGTTTTAAATGTTTTACCAGTGCTGGGGATGTACGGATTTTGTTAAATCCATTCCAACTGGGTTTTGTGGATTGTCGCATGCCTTTCTTTCTATCATCCGCTCATTGACGGAATTAGATTTTTGTATTCCTGTTTGCAAATGTATATTTGCCTTAATGCACACTTGTGCAGATGTGTATTTGTGTGAATGCCCCCCCCCCCAAGTAAAAAATCAGTCCATGGAATCTGTGCAACCTGGAAAAAGCCAGTCCACTGCAGGATCTGCAGATGATTCTACATATTTTATTTTCATATACAGCAGGTTATGAGGCAGTGAACCTGACATTCCCTGCAATTAAGGCAAGAGGGACACTTTAGGAATATTGACTTTGCAAGAGGAATGCAACTTCTGGAAGTTCTACATTTTGTCTCAGAGTGCAGCATTAGGGGGAATCAGTAGACGATTCCTCACTGACCTTAAACTTCTGCAATATTGGAAAGGCGCTATCAGGGCATCCCATATGAGGATCATTTGTGTTCCTGTGGTGACGAAGCAGTTGAATTGTTAGGGCATGTTTTTTTCAAATGTAGCCTCTACAGGGAGGAGCGAAATAGACTTCTTGGCCCTTTTATGAGAAAATGCCCTGGAAGGTCATCGGAACAGGTACAAACAAGTCAACAACAGAGTCAGTGGCTAAGTTCCTCTTCTCTGTTCAAAGGTCTTGTAAGACGATTTCCTCATCCTAATTGTGACTTCTATGCTTTTTAAAAATAATCTTTCAGGTGTTTTAACTATGCCCATATATTTTAAATATGTGTATGTTTTACTAACAGTTTTTAGCCTGTTGTATAATGAATTAATGATTGTGTTGTTAAGGTTTTTACAATGACTGCTATTGTCGCTAATGTGTCTGTGAACACATAATAAAATGATGATGATGATGATGATGATGATGATGACGACGACGACCTTAAACTGATGACTCAGTCATGCAACTTGGGGTCCATAACTATATTGATAATGGTAGGATGGTGGTTGCTTGTATGTTAGGCCCAGGTTCTTAGTTTCATAGCTGTGGTGGAACAGCACTGATGGGGATGGGAGACAGGCTGGCCTTGCTTTTGTTTTTAGTCACCTCATTTAGAGGGAGAAAACCTGAAGATTGCCATATTGACCCATTTGAGTGGCGCGGGGACACACAATTGTGTTATGATAATACCTTTTATTAAGAGCACCCCAAATATCCCAAAGTCATGAGCAAGCTTTTGAACTTGTTGGAGAGTTTTGGAGAACTGGACTTTGTGGAATTATGGTTGGTTCTGATAAAGGTTTTGCCATATAGTATTTCCTGGACTTCTGTAAATGTTTTAGTTCTTAAAGGTACATCAAAGACCAACTTGTAAAGGATGCACTAGGCTCATTATTCTTGGATGGGTAAAATCATTAACTCGTGTTTTATTCTCATTTTACTACTGATTTACCCTTGCAATTCTAAATTAGGCTAAGTACGACAAATCTTCATATCGGAACTTTAATAATGTACAGCATGGATCATTTTATTTTAATATTCATGGATTGTTTTCTCCTTTCCTTTTGTCTGCATTAGGTATTACCCCTCCTAACTCTTACTCACCAACAATGAGACACAGCAATAACTCCCCAGCATCATCAACCTGGATTTAAATGGAAGTATGACTAATGAATTGGGCCCTTGAAATATAACCATACCTCTGTGTTCAAGTGTAGTGCTCGAGAATATTGTAAAGTGTGTGTGTGTGTGTGTGTTTTAATATAGTTTGGTTTACAAACCTAATTGCTTCCCAGAAGGATAGGAGAGGAGTACTTGTGAGTCGAGTCCTTCTTTAAGGGATGAAGTTAAATCTGCACATTGGTAAAGGCCAGCCAATGGTTGTTATGCTCTTCAGCTCCAGCAAAGCCTGAAGGGTAACATTTCTCCAAGATGCGGAAGCCAAAATACATGGGATGTGTTTGCAGCCTTTACTGAGAGGATTGATGGTGAGTCTGTTGCTCCAAACAGAATACTAAATGCTTGTAAAGATACAGGGATAGTTTGGGTGGAAAGGGGTGGTGTGAAACACTGCATTGTGTCTGCTCTAGGAAGTTTTTTTTAAATTATTATTATTTTTCATTGGTAAACAAACCCAAATCAATGACTGGTATGGACTATCCTGATGAAGGTGGCAGGTTCACATTCATTCAATGAATTTTGCTTGTTAAGTGTAGATTGCAAATGACTGAACCCTAGAGCATCATTTACATCTTATGTCTTTCAAATTGCACTGTGGTGTCCTATAACATGTCGTGGTTAATGGGCAGTGTTAGGTACTGAAGCTTTCCAATAAAAGATGGGAAATCTTTTATTGGATTTTAGAAATTCAGAAATTCTTCCCATCACAAGGAATGAACAATAACAAGTTGCATGTTGTGTTTACTGAAACAGAAAAATTACAGAAAGCGATCCATAGAAGTGGCATTGCTGCATAGAAGGGAACTATATGCGTCACTGGAAGTTTGCTTGCTTCTGCCATCATTTTTTATTTTTACTTTCACTGATGCAATCTGCCACTAATATTCAAATCCTTGGGCTCCTGTGTATACAGAGCCAACCGTGATACAGAACTGCTGCAGAGTTCCCACTGCCAAAGGGACAAGCCACTTTTACAATTGAAGACTGGCTTCCCTCTTTGACCATGGGGACTGCAGTAGAAAGGAAAACTGAAGCTCCAGCCATGCTCACTTTTTGCACATGTAGCGCTTAGATAACTCTTTCAGGGGCAACTGGAATAGGAAGTCACATGTCCTCAAGTCTTAGGCTGGGTAAGAGGAAAGTTGTCCCCTATTTCTTATCTTTAGATTAGGAATGGGGAATGTGTTGGACTGAACTCCCACCATTCCTCAGTGTTAGTTGTACTGGCTAGGGCTGATGGAAATTATAGCCCAGTAACATCTGGAGGAACAGAAATTACCCACCACTGCATTAGATAGAACATACAATATAATGGCACAACATGAAAACAGTGTGTACTGAACTATATACATTGCAGTCTATTCTACTTGCTGCAGCAGCAGCAGCTCACAATATGTTGTAGATGAAATTGTCCTCAGAATGTATTTTTCTTCAAGTAAGATTATTCCAATGCTGTGTCCTTTGAAATATGTTTCCAAATCACTGATTTGTGGCCATAAACAATAAGTATGTAGAAGCAACAGTCATCTGTCTGACAGTATTATCGTAGGTTATTGGTTTTTGGCCTGATTGTATTTGGTTGAGTGGTGTTCAGACGATCAGATGGGCTGTCAGTTTAATTGGACTTCTTATCAAATCTGTTTCTCTTTTGCCAATGCTATGGCTGAAGAGCACAGTTTTATGACTCCCCTCCATGGAGTTCTGTGCCATAATGGTTTGTGCAGATGGTGATACATGGCTGTGTTATTGCTAATATTGATCTTTGTTTCTTTGCCTTCTGAAGTGATTTGTTGAAAGTGCAGGAAGAATGAGAGATATCCAGGCAAGATGCTTTCCTGCCTCCCCTTTTTTTTAAAAAAAGCACACAAAATAAAACCAGGATCATGTGATGGAGTGCCAGTCACTGTGCACATGCACCCGATTTCATAACAACTGAAAAACAGAACAAATTACATTATCCATAGTAAGTTAAATAACACACTGATCCAAAAACTGAAATATCAAAACCTAAATCAGAAAATGTGATTAGAATGTTGAGAGGTATGGAATTGAATGCACCTGCTCATAATGTAGATCCAAGAAGAGAATGGATGCTGCACCTTTGAGGCACAATGGACTATCTAGATTAAATTCCTAAACCAAAATGCTTGCGATCTTCATATTCAAATACTATGAAACATAATGACTCCCTGGATCTAATTTCACACTTTCAAAATGAACAAATTAACAAAACAAGGTTGGAAAAGGAAAAAGAAAAGGTAACGTGCACTCTAGAACTCTTCTCCCAATACAAATGTAATATTCTTCTATGGAAGAGATTTCAGCCCTGCGACCTGCAAGAACTAGGGGTGTGCATGGACCCCCCAATCTGCTTCGTGGCCCGATCCGGAAAATCTGGATTGGGCCCGATCCTGTTCGTGCCACTCCGCCCGTCTCCCGCTCCACAGAGCGAGATCCGGCTTCGCCGACGTCACTATATGGATGGCGGCACTGGCGCCGCCGCAAGAGAAACCACCCACCCACCCCGCCCCCTTACCTTCCTCCGTCGCAGGGTTCAATTGAGGCCCCGGTTGAAGCCGGAAGAGGCCTCGGCCTTCACTTCCAGCTTCAACCGGGGCCTCAATTGAAGCCGGCGACGGAGGAAGGTAAGCGTCCCTCCTCCCTGCTCCCTTACCTGGCGCCACCGCAGCTGCATGGACGGCAGCGCCGGCGGCACCAGGTACGCCAGGCCCCTGCCCCAGCCCTCATCCCCGCCCCCTTACCTTCCTCCGTTGCACAAAAGCTTACTGCCTCAAATAATGGAGATAGCACACAACCATCAGGGCTAGCAGCCATTGATAGCCTTCTCTGGGAATTTATCCAACCCCCTTTTAAAGCAATTCCAAATTGGTGGTCATCACTACATCTTGTGGTAGTGAGTTCCATAATTTAACTATGTGCTGTGTGAAGAAGTACTTCCTCTTATTTGTCCTGGATCTCCCACCAATCAGCTTCATGGGATGACCCCGGGTTCTAGTATTTTGAAAGTGGGAGAAAAATGTCTCCCTACCCACATTCTCCACTCCATGCATAATTTTGTACACCTCTATCATGTCTCCCCTTAGCCTCCTTTATTCCAAGTTAAACTAGGCATAGAGAGCTGCATAACTCTGGGGTGCAATGCATATGCAGACTTTCTAATGGAAATGGAAATGAATGGGCTGTGATTCTTAAGGAAGATGTATTACACAACCGCTCTTAGAAAAGAACCACACAGTTGGGAGTTGATAGAAGGCCATCAAATGCAACTCAATTGAAGAATTACTTAATGTGTCAGACAAATCCAGATGGAGTTTGCTCCAAAGAGAGAGAAGTGGAGAAAGTATGTTACGCTAAGATGCTTGCTTGACTGAAAGAGAACAAATCAGCAGTAGCATGGTGAATGGATTTTTGTGTTATGTCTATGGTGCAATCCTATCGTTTACATCTTCGATGCTCGTAAGTCTCTGAACTAGGAGTCTTATAAGCATCCAGTGCAGAGCAGGAGCAGCAGCAGAGGTGATCTTCACTTCTCCAATCTTCCCACTCTGCATTTTCGCTAGATGGGATTTTTTGTTTGTCTTGCTGGAGTGTTTCAGAGAGGAAGGGAAGGAGGCTGGAGAGGCCTCGTGATATGCTTTCCTCTCAGAAATCTATTCATACACCCTGGTATTTAGAAAGGACCATAGCTCAACATTCTGTTAGTTTGACTGTTTATTTTACTAGCTATGACCTGGGAATAATATGTATTTCCTAGCATTTTAAAACAACCGTTTTCCTTTAAATTCGAAAAACAAAATACTTGAGTTTGCATCATATCTGATTCTATATCTTTTGACCGCTACTGTCAGCATCTTTGCTAAACCATATGTTATTTTTCTTGAGTTTGTTTTCTTTGAATTTGTCACTTGCCACAAAGATTAACAGGTCAGAGGTAAAAAAAAAAAAGAAAAGAAAAAGGAAATACAATGAAAACTTACAGTATGTATCTGGCAGAGTAAATGCATTTGATAGAATCAAAATGTTTTCAACTCATGTTCTCTTAGGTTGAAATTCTGTGGTCCCTGGCCTGGTGTCCCAGGGGCCTTTGGGTTGATCAGATCTCCCCCTCTGAGAACAGAAATAGAGGTCAGCTTAGAGGATGTGATCTGATGCTGAATCTCTCCTTCCTGCCCCTATGGAAAGCTCTGCAGCAATCCTTCTCTGATGTCAAAAGGAGGCATGCTGGGCTGGGGAGGTATGTGTTTGGAGAGGGTGTGGCTTTCCTGGCCCCAAGACTCCAATGTGCTGGAGCTGGTGTAAATTAACTCCCTCCCATTGGCTTCAATGGGAAGGAACAGGTAAATGGAAGAGAAACCCACAGCCAGGCAGGGAACACCCCCCGCCAGCAAAATCACTGCTCCACTGTCACTTCTGCACTGCCAGTGCAGACATTCAGACAGCACAATAGTCAGTGGTGGGTTAATAGTCAACTCCATGGTTGATTATCGAGGGGGTACTCCCCACATGACATGATTATAATCAACTGCGGTGTGGATTAAGGCCAGTGTTGAATTGACTATTAATGAACAGTGTGATTGGCACATCCTCTACCCTCTCTCCCCGCCTTAATCCTCCCACTGGTATTCCATCAGCCATTGCAAGTTCTGCCAACTGGACTAGAGTGGCAGCCACTGCCTTTGTCTCTCTTGCCAGGGGACTCTCTAGTCACCAAGAATAATCAACTGTGTACGACAAAATAGTCAACGGTGCCCAACACATGACACAGTAACCAACAGTTGTTCAAATAATCAACTTTGCAAAATGTTGGTTAATTGTGTTGGTTATTTTGGTTGAATAACCAACAGTGGTGTGAAAAATCCTGACAGATGACACAATAATCAACTGTTGACTATTTAACCCACCATTAGTTATTGTGTCATCCAAACTCAGTCAGTGTCAGCTTGAATAAATCAGAGGCGTTGACATCAGAGGTCTCTGAAATCAAGGTCATGTTGCCTTTTAATTTCTTTGATTATTTATATGGAACAATAATAAGGTATAGATAACTAGGGCCTTAGCTAGACCTACCTGGTCTAGTGGGATGGAGGGGTGAAGATCCCGCAATATTTTTATTGTGAGATCTCCCCCTCTGTTCACATGCAGCACATGATGACCTCAGAGGGAGAGGCGTCGCACCCGCCATTTTGTTTTTTTTAAAGGAGAAGATGTGCACGAGTGCTCATGCGCAAAAGGTAAAGTTGTTTTTTTTAAAAAAAATCTCCACTTCCCCCACCCAACCCCCAATGGGTGCAGTGTTCCTGAGGAGCTTTGCACCCCATGCGTGGGTCCTGGCTCCTCACGAGGAACTGCGAGGAACCGGGACAAACCGCCATGCCCGGGGCCGCGGAAAAACCGGGCTCAAAGGGTAGAGCTAGATTCTGGGGCAAGGGAGGGATTATCCCTCCCTGATTCTGGGATCCCCTGTGCATTATGTGAATGCACAGGGACAATCCTGGGGATCGCCCCGGGATTTTGCCCTGTCTAGCTATGGCCTAGGAAGCAAGTTTCACAGATGTAAGAAGCTGAAGAAGTTAACAGATGCACAAGATGCCAGGATGAAAGGGCTTAACAAGAATGCAAAGGCTTCTGGGATTAAAATAAATCTAATAACAACCATAAAAATGCCATTAAATCCATATTTTCTCTGCCATTCATTCCAGCTTGAAAATTTTAGTACAATATTTTATGGCTGCAGGTAGGGTGATTCTTTCCCCTTGGTTTTGGCATGACTGTTCTCTCTGTTTGTGGTGTGATTTCCATGGGTTTAATTTGTTCTATGGAGGTGGAGTAACAGTGTGAAAAATCTTCACTTAGTCTAGGCACTGGAATGCATAACTGCTTGGCCCACTTATTCTGCAAACCAGAAATTAAATCCACTGTCTTCAAGCATCACTTTGAGACTGTGTGTTTGAGTCATCAGAAGCAAAAGTGTTTTTGATTTGTATGTATTGGTTTGTTTTATTATTTGATTGATTCTGACAAGCAAAAATAGATTTGAGAAAGCCTGTCTGTTCTGGAGTTGTACTACAAGGAGAGCCAAGAGTTCAGTAACCCATTGTGACATTTGTTACTTCAAAACTATAGCCTTTTAATTTAACAAGAATTTATTAGGTCCCTGGAAACCATAAAGCTAAAAGACATATTTCTGCTGAGTTAAAGGTCAGAATTAGGGCTAAGGGTTTAAGCTCTGAAAAATTAATGGTAAGTGAATGTAGTACTAAGAGCAAAGGGGGACGGAATCACTTCATAAGAAAGATGTTGGTTAAAACACTGTTAGAAGATGCAAGGAGCCAAGTCATGGAATAACAGTGTTTCTTATCTTAGATGAATGGGAAAAGCTATGTTTCCAAGTTACAATCATTGATTTTAAACACAAGCTTAATCAGCATCTTCTTTACATTCATGTTTTGTATCATTTTCAGAAAAACAGTATGACTCCAATACCAATGCAGGCAACTAGGAATATGCAATCATATTGTTGTTCATCTTCTCCTTAGACTAAAAATTACAATCAAACTTGCAACCACAAGAACATGTGTTTTGCTGTTGTCACTTCTGAAGTTCTAATTTGCTCTTCATTATTTTGCACATGTTTATTTTCTCACTGCTGCTTGGGAATTGTGGTGTGGTGGTGGGGAAAGGCAGCCTGTTGTCTGGGCAACAGTGCTAAGGAGAACAGGTCAGCAGTGGGAACTATGCTTCCTCATGGCTATACTTGTGTACCAGCCAGTTCTTTGGCTTGCACCAACAGGAATCTCTCACACACTAAGATCCCATCATGCAAGACAAAAGAATCCAGCCACTGCAAAAAATGTATGTGAGTCTGACTGAAACCACACCAGACCCAATAGCCAAGGAAAACACACTCACAAAGATGTCATGGAGAAGATAGAGCAATCATAAAATGTTATACAGGAGTTGTTGTTGTTTTTGTTTCCAAACAGTCTCAGACTAGTACACAATTCTCTCATGCATTTTCCCGCCATTTGCATTTGGTTTTGTGAAGGTTAACATGACAAAGATACACCCCCTACTTTTGTAACATACAGGACTTTCTCAAGCTTCCATGTGAAGGGAAGGAGCTTGGTCATATGGGTGACTTGGCTGGTCACCCGGGGTACTCTGCTGTCACCTGGGGTACTGAGCTGAGGGGCTGCACCAAGCAGAGTTGAGGGGCTCAGCAACATCACACCTGCATCAGGCTCCATAAAACAGGCCGCTATTTATTCTAAGGCTGGCCCTGGTTACAGAAGGGATGCCTTAGCTATTGAATGATGGCCACAATAGGCACAAAAGCCAGAAATCAACACAAAATGCCTTGTAATGAATTGTGAACACACTGTGAACATTTAGTGATGTGAGAGTGGGGGTCTTGTTCAACAATAAAACTCGTACTGCCTGCAGATTAAACTGTTATTACAAGTGCATTATTTGTAAACTTCTTTGAGCATTCTTGAAGGCAACATTTTCTGTGTCTTGACCTTGGAGCAGTTTTGGTTCAATCTGGGTCTGTTTGAACTTTACACCAAAATAGATGAATATGTAATACTGCACCAAGGTAAACTACATTCTACTCATTACAAAAAAGCTGAACATTTTAACTCATATAAATACATTAAATGAACCAGATGTGCATGTTTGAGTCTATTTTGTATAACAATTAATTATAAAGACTGATACCCTTCCTTTCTAATACATAGGTATTTCTTAGTGCAGCTTACAATATTAGGACTTGAATATTAGGACTCATCAACCTACAAATAAAAAGTTCAGCATCCTGAGAATTTGCTTCTCCTTTTTTTTCACCTCATTTGGGTGCTTTTCTCTCCCCCTGTTTTTGACACTGTGTGAACAGCATGATTGACTAGATGGATCCTTGTCTGACTCAGCATGGTTCATCTTTGTTCTTATGTTCTAGGTAGTTATGGATGTAGGCAGCGCTTTAAATAACTTGGTCCCATGCTATTAAGGGCTTTCAAATTAATACCAGCATTTTGAACTGGGCCTAGAAGCTAATAGGCAGCCAGACAGTGCAGCTGATGCAGAATTGGTGTAATATACTCTATACATTAAATTTGTATGGAATTCCACAGATCTGCTGAGATCTTTAGCCAGAGATACCACAAAGCTGTGGGGATTCTTTTGAGGGACACACACACACACACACACACACACACGCACGCACGCACGCACGCACACACACACACACACACACACACACACACACACACACACACACAGAGATCATTTATGCAGGTTACTACTGGTGTTCAAGGATCTTCTGTTGCTTAATTACATTTCTTGCCTTCTACTTAAGAGCTCCATATATTTCAAAGGTTTTGTGTTTTCTATCATGCTTGACTTCTCTTCTGCATCCTGATATTGCATCCTGGCAGCTTGCCCTGCTCATCACTCTGTTCTGGACAAGGCACTGGCTCTGCAGCAAAGAGCAACAAAAGGTTCGGCTGGTCTGCTGGATAACAGCTGTGCTATGACAATGGAAGCCATGGAATGCTTCAGAGAAAGATCAACCCCTTCCAGGTAGTGCCAGATCACTCTAATTGAAATATCTTCCCCTTTTTAATGAGCTCTTTGTTTTTGTGATGTAACTATTTCTATGTACATCTGAGACTAAGTTTTAGCTGAAGTAGCAGCAAAGCTAGACTCATCTTTGAGATAGGCTCATTGCCTGTTCTGGATGGGGTTGCACTCCCTCTGAAAGATCAGATTTGTAGTTTGGAGGTATTTTATTTATTTGTTTGTTTATTACACTTATATACTGCTCCCATAGCCAGGGCTCTCTGGGCGGTTTACAGAAATTCTAAAATTGAGATAAAAACAAGTATACAAATTTAAAATTCTAAAACACAGAACATACACACATAAAGCATTAAAGCATGGTACTCTTAGATCCATTTCTGTCACTGGAGGCTCAAGTGGCCATGGCGGCTCGGAGTGCCTTTTACCAACTTCGGCCTCTCCTGGTCAGGGATAGCTTGGCCACAGTGGTACAGGCATTGGTAACCTCAAGATTGGATTACTGCAATGTGCTCTATGTGGGGCTGCCCTTAAAGCTGCTTTGGGAGTTGGAGCTAGTGCAGAATGCTGCAGCTTGGCTGTTGTCTGGAACTGCCCCTTGGAACTCCTCTGCTGAGGGAACTGCACTGGCTGCCTATTAGCTACCGGGCCAGGTTTAAGGTTCTTGTACTTGTGTACAAAGCCCTAAACAACTTGGGACCAGGATACCTGAGAGAGCGCCTTCTGCACTACCAAACCGCCCGGTCACTGAGGTCATCTGAGGGCCTGCTCCTGATGGTTTCTCATAGACCCATCCTCTGATTGGAGTCCACCAGGGGAAGAGTCTTCAGCATGATAGCCCCCTCCCCCGGAATGCCCTGCCTCTGGAGGTCAGGCAGGCATCAACTTTGTATTCCTTTTGGCACCTCCTGAAAATGTCATTGTCCCAGGAAGACTTTCCTTAATGATCAGCCACAGTTCACGGTTCACTTTTCATTTTGCTTCTTTGAAAAATCTGTTTTAAAGTGTTTTATTCTGTTTTTATTTTATTTTATCTTGTACACCACTCCAAAATTTTGAATGGGGAGTGAGCAGTATATAAATATTGTAAAAATAAATAAAATTAATTAATTAATTAAACCCCTGCTGAAGAATGATGCCTTCAAATATAACCCAGAAGGTTAACAAAAAATCCAAAATTAAAATGGTTCCTAGTGGCAAAATGATTATGTGGAGAGCTTTTATAAATAGTTTTCAAAAATTTGTTAGCAAAATTGCCCCTTCATTTATTTATTTCTTTACTTCAACCTCGAAGTTTAATAAAGACAGTCAAGACTATAAAATTCTGTCCCTGTAAAGAACAGAAAGGACATTATAGAAGACAGAAAGGGGAGGACGCATTTATCTTAAAAGATTGCACCCCAGCTATTTTCCTCAGAGGGAATACAAGGAAGCAATCTATTATCAATATCTAAACCAGTCTTTAAAAGCCATATTAAAAACAACAACAAGGGTTTAGATCCGGACTTCCCTGATGTGGTGCCCTTCAAATGTGTTAGACTACAATTCCCAGCATCCTCCATCCAGCATAGGTATTGGGAGAGAACTCAGTCCAGGTATCCCTTTAACCGCCTAACAATCTCTCTGGCCAGGGTATGGGAGGGGTATGCCTTGATTGCTACTTTCATATCTTCAATTTCTGGGGTTTTAATGTACATTTCAGGGGGTTGGGGAAGAGGTTTTAAAATTAAATGTTTTAGGGAGTTGTGAGTGCTGCAGCTTTGCAAACAGTAGGCCCCAGGTTCAGTCCTTGGTATCTGCAGGTAAGATTGTGAAAGGTTCCTTTCCGGAACACTGGAGAGTTGCTGTCAATCAACATTGACGATATTGAGCCAGAAGGACACACGGCTTGGATTATTATCAGGTAGCTTCCTATGCACTGTCTGCAGAGTAGTAGGGAACAGATCGTCCAGGAAAGGTATGTGATTTTTTTTTTTAAAAAAGAGCCTGGATAAACATCTGGCAAGGGTGTTTAATACTATTTGAGGGGAGCTGTTTGAAATAGAATGTTCTTGTGAACATCTTGCAATCCCTGACATTTCTATGATCCCTAGACTTCACAAATTAATGCAGTTTATTTTGCTTTCCCTTTCTGCAAAGCAGATCAGAGTAATCAAGATGGTTATCTTTTACAAATAGGATAATTGTCTTGAATGCAGATCCCAGTGGCTTACTGCTTTTGATCACACAACTCTGTCTAATACTTATGTGCCTTAAGGGAGTTATTGTGCCCTCTGGTAATTTGTATGCATCACTGCATAATTTTGTAAATTAATTACTGCGTGACTAGGGTTGTGGTTTTTTTCCTGGTGCATAGGCAGATGGAAACACTAAAATGAACTATAATAAACAGAAACCTGGGTGGGATTTTACAGGATTTATTTGTGGTTGGTATGCCATTTTCTTCTTTATTGATGTGAAATTTACCAAGATAAAATTTCCTTTAAAATCTGAAAGGTATTGCTCACTATATCACAGAGATTCACAAGCCCTATTCAGCCATTACTCTGTCCATGCAAATATAACCTTGCGGGGCCATGTGAGCTAAGCCTGCTCATTCCCCTCCCATCATGTCCCCTGTTGGCATTGCTTATAATCACAGGCTGAGCGTACATGCATTCAGTGGACTTCCCCATCACATGTAGACAGGATGGGGCAGGGCCATCAATTGTGCTCATAGGCCTTAGCTAGACCTAAAGCTTATCCCTAGATCGTCCCGAGGTCATCCCTGTGCATCTATATGACACACACGGGATCCCGGGAGCAGGCAGGGATGACCCCGGGACCATCCTGGGATAAACCTTAGGTCTAGCTAAGGCCTTAGTCAGTCTCTCTCTCTCTCTCTCTCTCTCTCTCTCTCTCTCTCTCTCTCTCTCTCTCTGTCCATGCAATCTTAATCGCCTGGAGATAATAACTCTGTGTTGTGCATTTGTGGTGGTTTCTACTGGCATTAGGGAAATGAAGCAAAAGCTCTTCTAAGTCTTGCTGATTAAAACATTTATCCTGAGATGATAATTTCTTCTATTCTTTCAACATTAGTGTGGTTAATATATTCAAGGGCTTAACATGAAGCTAAATCAATACATAACATGAACCAACTCTGAGTTTTCTCAACCTTGTTTCACATTAAGACTGTTTCATCATCCCCAACCTGGCACCACCCAGATGTACTGGATGACATACCCATAATTCCAAACCAGCTGGGGTACTGGCTGGGAATGATGGGAGTTGTAGTCCAACGCATTTGGTGAGTACCATGTTGCAGAAAGCTGCCTTGATTTCAAAGCCTGAGAGGATTTTCTGAAGAGCAGGTTATGAAGTATTCCAGATAAAATAAACAAATCCATCAATAAGAAGAACAGAATCTTTCTTTTCAGACCATCAGGGTTATATGCCACACAAAGTAATAACAACTCTTATGCTTGAACCAACAAGAATGGGGATAGGAAAGAATTGGAAAACATGACCAAGTTATACTGTTAATGGATAGACTGGAAGAGTTTGGAAGATAGTACTAGTGGAAAAAATAACATGATTACATAGTTGATTGGATCAGAAGAATGATCAATCAACTATATGCTTCATCCAGGCTACAACAGATTCCGAGGTGTCTTTCTGGACTGGTATATTCACCAAAGAATACTTACTTCATACAGGCAGAAACAGATTTCCACAACCTTGTGCCCTCCAGATATCTTAAATGGCAACACCAATCGCCATCCCTATCGGGAATGTTGTGAGCTGACAGTTCAATACACCAGAAGGCACCTGTTTGAGAATGCACAAAAATCACGGGCATAGGTACTGAGTCAACTGCAAGGTTTCTTTCCTTTTGTTTTGTTGTTACTGTTGTTGCTGTAAGCTGATAAAAGATTTAGAAAGAAAGAAAGAAATTAAGTTAGAATTGCATAGATATTCAAATGATTGTATTTGGAATTGGATAGAATTCATCAGAACACCATGGTGACCAAAGAATAATTCATTAAGCTTGCAATCTTCTATTCAGTTTCCTGGGAGTAGCCCCTATTGAATTTAATGGGATTTACTTTTGAGTAGACATACATGGGATCACACTGTTAGTAAACAAAACAAATAAAAAAATTGAATAAAACACTTGGAATCTCCTGCTCCAATCTATGTTTCCTAAGGGGAAGCTGCTCATAAAAACAAAGAAATTTAAAGATACACCGCTTCTGAAAGAGTTTTGAGAAACCCTGATCAATTGCAGGGAATTTTCAGCAAGTGCTCTCCAAAGTTATGCTACATAGATCCAAACGGAGCTAGGAAGTAGTAACCAATGGGGGTTTGTGAAGTGGATCTTCTCTGCCTTAAAATTTGATCTGGAGCTCAATTGAGATGATTCTCTGTCTCAATTTCAGAGCCCTCCCTCTCTCCGCCTCGTCGAATTACCCATCGAAGAACCGTTCAGTATTCAGGTAACTGGTATTAACAGAAATGCTTACAGATCCCTCATTTTTAAAGATAGAGTTAAACCTTGGCACAATGATAGCTCTTAAGGACGCCTTTAGCTCCGCCAAGTTTGAATCAGATCAGTTCATGCTTTGATTTTTTAGGAATTTTTAAATGGAAATTAACAAAAATGTTTATATCGGCCTAGTTTTTATAGTTAAAGAGATGAAACATGGCAAAATGATAGCTCTTAAGGAGGGCTTTAGCTATGCCAGGTTTGAATCAGATCCATTTATGCCTTCATTTTTTTAAAAAAAACCCACTCCAACCTTGTGCCCTCCAGATCTATTGGCTTCAAGATTATAAGAACCTGGGAAACTCTTGCATTTGCAATTGGAGGGTAGGCAAAGCAAGATAACATCAGCTGGTTTCTATAATGCTGGTTGTTATCAATGAGTGAAGATAGGGAAACAAAAGTTCCGTAGTTGGGATTAACAAATTGTGTCTTGTGTATTTTACTTCAAAGTGTGCGTTTGTGTGTGTGTGTGTGTGTGTGTGTGTGAGAGAGAGAGAGAGAGAGAGAGAGAGAGAGAGAAATGGGGGGAAATATGCAAGCGGTAGGCAAACAAAAGGATAATTCATTTTCTTTGCAAAAGTCTGCTATAGAAACGGAATGGACAAACCTCAATTTCTGTGGTCTCTGAGGTCCCTCTCAACTGACTGAATGTTTTCTCTGCCTTATGCTGCTACTTTGCATTTAGATTTAGAAATGCCCTTCAAACTTCCATGGCCTGTTATCCATCTTTCTGCAACTCGCACTGCCCCTCATGGACCGATAGCGGAGATCAGATTGAAATAAGAGTAGGCAGCTGAGCACATCAGGTTTAATTGCCCAGCTTCTCAATGTAAGGCCTACAAAGTTAATAGCAGTTAAAAGCTGCAAAAGGAAGCCTTTAACCCAATGTTTTGGGGGTGTGGGTGGGGATCGGGAAAAAAGGCTGAGGCTGTGTTGCTCAAACAACTGATGGGACCAGCTATTTCAGCTATCTTGTTCATCGCCAGTAGTCCAAATCTCGCTACAACCTTTCCATAGGATACCCCAGATACAGGGATGGGCAGCTTGTAGCCATCCAGATACTCTTGGACTACAACTCCCATCTGGAAAGCCTCAAGTTGCCCTAGAAGCATGTGCACTCTCATTAGTAGTGTCACCAGTAGATAGAGATGGGATTCCAACTTCAGAAAAAGGTGATGAGTCTTTTCTAAGCAGTGAATTGAGTGGATTGAGTGGCTGACCAGAGATGCCCAATAGACTGACAATGCTCATGTTATAGTTGGTATTCTAAACACACTGTATTAATACTAATTAGCATTGCCACTTACTATTCCTCATATTTTATATTTATTTTTTCTTTCCTTTGCATAACGTTATCTCGTTTTAGGTTTTCATTTTATTATTAGCTCAACTGTACTGCTGGCTTCTTTTTATTTCTAAAACATTCTTTAAAATATTTTCTGTCTCTTCCTGTTTCTTTTTACCACTTGGAAGGGCTGAAATGGCTGAAGGAGCTCAATGGAGGATCCCATGCTTTGAAAGCCCCCCGGTTCAATCCCTGGCATCTCCAGGGCTGGATCTACACTATTGCTTGTTGGGGCTCATGACACATTCCATATACTGCTTTCATGGTGTTATTTCCTGCTTTTTATTCTACACTATCCAAAATACCTCAACAAATGTCACTGTGTGTCCTATGAGGGATAAATGTGTTACCATGATGACATCATAATGATTTAACTCAAGGTGTAGACACATTTACTTGGAAATAATTTCAGTCTGCACTACAGTGACAGCCCTGGAAGGGGGGGACAGGGAGAAAGGGCAAAGTGCATTTCTACAGGGAAAGCTTTGTCCACATGTTAGATTTCTAAAAAAAGAAATAACAGTATGTTTAACTTTAACATTCCCATCCTAAACTAAATTTGACAGTATTAACTTTCAAGTAAGCATGTTTAGGATTGCAGGCAGCCTTATTTTTTTAACATCTAATTTATAATTCAGTTATTTTAATTTTTATGTTTTAAATGTTTTCCCTTTAAGTTACCCCTCAGGAAATGTGGTTAGGATTCTAGCACTGATGAAAACGTTGATGCTATGTCCCCCCTGAAATTCTGATAGTGATAAGTACTACATGCATTGACAGAACTGGCCCTATGATTAGGGAGAGGGCGGCAACCTCCTGAGGCAGCAAATGGTTAATTATTTATTTAGTTATTACTGTATTTTTACTGCTTGGGGTGGAGAAAGGCATTTGCTGTCACATACTGGCTGGCTTTGGGAACTATGCACCTTGACTTGAGTGGCTGGGGCCTGCTGTTTGCTTCTTTGCCTCAGGTAGCAAAACGTCATGGGCTGTGTGTTGATCTTCTGGAACAACTCATGTGTGCCTCTTTTATACTGATGTGAACTCCACTTTTTCGCAGAGCTAGAGAGCTTCATGACTGCCTACCTTTTTCTTAAAGATGGGAACAATGGTTAGGTGCTGAACAATTCTGCCTTCTATTGCAGGATCTACGCTACTTCTTTAATTATAATGGTACTGAAGTACACTGACAATTATTTATTTATTTATTTATTTATTACATTTCTATACTGCCCAATAGCCGAAGCTCTCTGGGCAGTTCACAAAAATTAAAACCATAGTAAGACAACCAACAAGTTAAAAGCACAAATACACAATACAATATAAAAAGCACAACCAGAATAAAAACCATGCAGCAAAATTGATATAAAATTAAAATACAAAGTTAAAACAGTAAAATTTAAATTTAAGTTAAAATTAAGTGTTAAAATACTGGGAGAATAAAAAGGTCTTCAGCTGGCGATGAAAGGAGTACAGTGTAGGCGCCAGGCAGACCTCTCTGGGGAGCTCATTCCACAACCGGGGTGCCACAGCGGAGAAAGCCCTCCTCCTGGACAACTGTTGGGGCCCATGACACATCTACGCCAAGCAGGATATAACACTATGAAAGTGGTATGAAAGTGGAATATGGCATGTGTGGCTCCTGCCTGTTATTTACCTATTTCATACCGCTTTCATAATGGGATATCCTGCTTGGTGTAGATGAGCCCATGTAACACCACAATACTTCTAAGGTGAGAAATGGAGTTCGCATGCCCTTGCTTTGCTTAGAATTACTTGAAGCCTTTCCAGTTGTACTGTTGAATGGGCATTGTTGTTGCTGCTTTTGCAATACCCATTGGTCAAGTGCCATAGCATCCAGTGGAACTCAGAATTGCTTGGGTGAAGGTCCCTACCATGACCACTTCTGCACTGTTGATCAGTATATGAAAACAGACAGCAGTATCCAATTATGAATGTCTTTCATGTTTTGGCCACCTCACAATACCAACTTTCCTCTATTTTATGGTACATTTACTTTGTTGAATCTTCATTTCTAGATTTTTGAGGGTGTGGATGTGTTTGTGTGTGAAGGCTGGTTCAAACAAGTGAGAGCTATCTTACACAATTGTACTGCTTAGTTCTTACATGGGGTGTCACTTGTTTTTAAAACACCCCCACTTAACAAATTTGCCCCTCCCAAAACACCACCTCAGAGAGAAGGCAAGTTTTCAAGCCTTTCCCCCTGAGATGATAAGTTTTGACATGGGCTGTGATATTTCTATGGTGTTTAAAAAAACAGTACTGTCTTGAAACAGAGGTAGTTCAGCCACAAGCAGCAGTAAATACTTGAATTAGCCCTTATTTTAACTGAGTGAAATGAAAGGTAGAAATACATTTAGGAAGAGTGCAGGCATTTGTTACGAAGCAGCAATTCTATTAGCATTTTGCTGTTTTCCAGTTGTTTTTCAACTTAAGAGGAGCAGGGCAACGAGGATAGATTATGCCTCTGAATGAGTGATGTACATAATTTACAAGGACACAACCTTATTGATCAAAATGTTTTTGTTTAGCCAAGTGCAACAGATTTACTCTTTGTGATTTTAAACTCATCTGTCTATAGACTGAGTGAATCATTTTCTCTCTCTCTCCATTGCATGTGATCAAACAGGAGAAAGTTGAAACTAATGAGTGGAGTTCTGGTTTAGAAAATTAGCACTGCAAGTTGTGATGAAGTTTTTGTTTAATCATCACACTGCTCATTTAAACGAAGTGTTTTGTTGATGCTATAAGTTTGAATTTTATGTGAACATGTATTTAATGTGCATAATAATTGCATTTTCATTACAAAACAAGCTGCTGAAATGCCACCATTTTTCATAAATGAGTGTGGCTTGAGCCAGTATTAATCAGAAAATGTCTCTAGGAAAAACAACAGGCGCAGCAACACATAATATACTGGCAGGGTGTGTGGAGTGTACGAGTTGGCAATTATCACAAGGGCCCTGATCCAGCTTTATTCATAGAAAAACAACAGTTAGCCCTGTGTAGGGGTGTATGTCCCCACCTAAATAAATAAAAAATGGATCCAACCAATTCAATAAGGTACAGATAAGCATCACAATACAGATGTTTGTTTGCATTGTACAGATATCCACAGTGTTTCCTTTTATCTGTCCTGAATCTCCCACCAATCAGCTTCATGGGATGACCCCGGGTTCTAGAATATTGAGAGAGGAAGAAAAATGTCTCCTTATCCACTTTCGCCACACCATGCATAATTTTGTACACCTCTATTATGTCTCCCCTTACCCAACTTTTTCTGTAAGCAAAACAATCCCAGATGTTGTAACCTTTCCACATAGTGGGACTGCTCCCACCCTCTGAAAATTTTGGTTGCCTTATTCTGTACTTTCCCCAACTCTACAATATCCTTTTTTAGGTGCAGGGACCAGAATTGTATTCAGTATTTAAGTGTGTTTGCACCATAGATTTATATATATATATAGGGAGTATGATATTGGCAGTTTTATTTTCAATTCCTTCTCTAATTATGCCTCATATTGAATTTGCCTTTTTCAAAACAGCTGCACACTGGGTCTACATTTTCATTGAGCTGTCCACCATCAACCCAAGATTCTTGGTAAGTCATTGTTAGAGATGTGAAGGCCTGGGGGAAAAACTGCAAAAATTGCAGAAAAAAATCCCTCCCCTCCCCCGTTTCCCCCCAAAGTCTTTTTTGTTCTTTTTCTGAAAAATTGGAAAAATTGAAAAAAATGAAGAAAAAATGGATTATGTAATGTTTTATTTTAGCATGATGAATAAAGTGTTTAAGGCAAGGTGTTCAGATATTTACTTCTCCAAATGATTTCTAAACACTATGTACAGTATTAGATTATTATAATTTCTGTGCACCAAGGACAAGCAAGTCCTAGGTTGCAAACTGAGATTACAACTCTCAAATGGAAGAGCAAGACGCATTTCTGCCTCTAGGGGGCGCTGCCATTGAAGCAGAGACTGAAACGGATAGTGATAGCTACAGGTCAGAAAATGAGTCTGATTAAATTTCATGCATATTTATTGGAGCGTTTTCTCAGTTCTTTTTATGGGAATGGGTACTTTATGTCTGCTTGGCACTGTGGAGGACTAGTGGAGATATCAATTATTTTCTTTGTTATTAATGTTGATGGTTTCCTCTGTTGTTGTTTTAAATTATTATTTGCCTGCTCCTCATAAACTGGCAAAACCAAAGAGGTTCCTTATAGTTCAGGTGTTCCTAACAGTTCAGGAGCTTGTAGCTCCATTTGTTAACAAAAAGATTAAAAAATGTTTTTTTTTTTTTTAAAAAGTAAATTCAGTTTGTAATAATTGTTGAATACACTGTACTTTTAATATACCAAATGTAATAATTTTATGCCAAGCCAACTTTGACATAATTACATTTTATGTTTCTAAAGTAACAAAGTGACCTTCAATCTGTAAAAAGTGCTAATATTGCATTAATATTGCCATATAAACTGCCCTGCACACTCAGGTCCTCTGGGATGAATCTACTTCAGTCAGTCAAAGTTAGGTTGACAACTGTTACCCAAAGGACATAAGAACATAAGAAGTGCCCTGATGCTGGATCAGACCAAGGGTCCATCTCGTCCAGCACTCTGTTCACACAGTGGCCAACCAGTCGTTGGTCAGGGATGAACAAGCAGGACATGATGCAACAGCACCTTCCCACCCATGTTCTCCAGCAACTGGTGTACACAGGCTTACTGCCTCACATACTGGAGGTAGCACACAACTATCAGGGCTTCTCTTCTGCTGCTCTCAGACTGTGGAATGGTCTGCTGGAGGAGACTCATCAACTTAACAGTTTATTAGCGTTCAAGGAAGCTATAAAGACTGATCTCTTCTGGCAGGCCTATCCAGTGGAATTTTAGGATGCTTTTAGGATGTTTTAACAATGTATATTATGTTTTAATTCAGTTTTATGTATTTTAAATTTACTGTTGTTCCCTGCCTCGAGAGGTGGGTAAGAAATAATATTTTAAAATTATTATTATTATTATTATTATTATTATTATTATTATTTCATTTTTTCCAAAAAAAAATCCGTTTCCCCCTAAAAAAACACTGGAAAAAATGTTTTTTTCATGGCTTTAATTTTTCAAGAAATTTTACATCTCTAGCTCATTGCTAGCTCAGATTCCATCAGCTTATATATGAAGTTAGGATGTTTTGCTCCAATATGTATCACTTTACACTCACAAATAAATTATCAAGATGTAAGTTCAAGCATTGTGGAGAAACTGCCTACCAGATATGCCCCACCGTAGTGGGCAGTTAACTTACTCTTGGTGCAAAGTTTATTCAGCATGAAGCCTGGGGAGATCAGACTGGGGTGGGGAAATGTTTTATACATTGTTTCCTCTTTGGGGAGAAAATACGAATAGAGGATATGAATAGTACGGAAGCACCAATACAGAACTTTTATACACAAGGCTGTTAATCTGCTATATCAACTTCCAGTTTTATTGCAAAACTGAGATATCCAAGCTTTTCCTTTCCTGCTTTTCCACTAGATCGCCTGTAAGTGGTGCTGTGCCACAGAAGAACAACACAGTTACACAAATAGTAAAATATGCTTCTTTTGCTTTCAGAAATAATGCCCCATTTTTCCTGTTCTAAAAATAATAATCAAGGAACGTGTTCTTAAAAACAGAAGGAAAACTGGAGGGCCACAACATCATCTAAAGAACCTATCAACAACTGCAAGTGAGGAATGATGAGCACAAAATAAATGCTTCATGTAGAAAAACTCTCAGAGTTCTGTGCTCACTGATGCCCAACAGTACACAGCAACACAAGGCTGGAACAGGTAAAGTATACAATTAATGGGGCTAATTAGGAGTTCTAATTTATATCTGATAATTAGAATCAGTAAAACAGTCACTGGGTATAATTCTGTCCCTGGTTGTGTTAGGCCTTTTGATAACTTCACAATACTATTAATATGGGAGAAAACATTGAACCTCAGTTATTATTATATGCAAATTGTTTATTTCCTGGCAGAGCCTGATAATTTCTCCAAGGATCCAAAATAATTAAAATATACTTGTATCACAAATGAGTTGACAAGCATCATCAGCTTGCACTTCAGAGCACTTCCCCATCCTCTTATCCCAATTTAGTGTCTGAACATATTTCAGAATAACAATGTTTACATACAAACTAGGGGAGAGAGGGTTTTCACAGCAGAAAGGACTCACTCGGTTTTCTCATTGTGTGGTGTGCACAGCATTTCATTATTCCTTCCCCCAGCAAAGTTATATGTTTTCACAGTGGTGTATTGGACTTTGAATTCTGATATAGCAGCCATTTCTGCCAAATGGTGGAGTGTGGGTGACCGTATTTGTGATGAATGTGGTATCTGAGGAAAATCATTTTTCTGTTTGCTTTACCACCACCACTTAAAACAAGTCACCATACCAAAGTGGTGCCTTTGATCAGCATGGGGTGATATACCAGTTGCAATCCCATCTGGACAGAAATAGCCTGGTGACAGTATTCCATGCTCAGCTAATCTTCCAGTTGCATTACTACAATGGAGGCTACCTTTGAAGGTGGTTCTGGCACTTTGGTTATTTCAAAGTAGAGCTGCTACGTTACTTACTGGAACTAGCCAATATGCTTATGTGATGCCAGTACCTTGTCAACTCCACTGGCTTTCAGTCTGTTTCCAAAATCTAGTGTCTAAAGTAAGGGGGCAACCTGTTTTTGCCAGGGGGGCAGACTGCCCCCAAACCAAACCCAGTGGTATCATGCAGGTAAAGTTCCTCCCCAAGCCCTGCCCTTCCCATGATGTCATCAGTGCTGCCTCCATCCACCCACGTTTCACCCTGCCCTGTGCCTCTCCAGCTTGCCCCATGCCTTTCCAGTTTGCCCTGCTCACATCCCAATTAGGAAGAGTCTCGGCTGCAACTTGTGGGAGTCAGCTCTGATTGGAGATAAAATGGGGATTTCTCTTCCTCAGGGTTGGGGCTTGGGAGGGCAGGAGTAGGGGTAAGGGCTCATGGGGGATGCTCAACTCTTTGTAGGTTGGATTAGGCCCCATTAGGGCCAGATTTGCCCTGCCAGCTGGGGGTTACCCTCAGCTGATCTAAGAATTGACTCCTCCAGTATCTACATCATTGGACCCTTAGGTCATCTTCGGAGGCTCTCTTCAGGTGGTCCTGTCTAAAGGAATCTCAATTATGGCACCCGGAATGCCCTTGTCAAAGAGGTTCACCTAGTACCTACATTGTTATCGTTTCAGCACCAGGCAAAGACCTTTCTTTTCTCCCAGCCATTTTAGGGCACAATCCTATTGTTTTTGCTCTTGATGATCATAAGCCTTTGAACTTGGAGGCTTCTGATCACCCAATGCAGAGTAGGAGGCACAGTGGAGGCGATCTTGCCTCACCAGCCAGCCATTCTGCATCTTGGCTTGATGGGCTTTTTTTGCCCGTCTAGCTGGGGTGTTTCATGGGGGGAGGGAAGGAAGCTCATAGATGCCCAGGATAGCTCATATCCTGGCCTCACCTGTCTCCTCCCATACTTGCCCACCAAAACACCATCTTTCCTCATCCGCTGAGATTGAGTTCCTGACTTTGGAGAGTAGCTACTGCTGTTCTTTACATGTCAGCTGCAAGGGGGAGGGGGCAGAGTGCAGATTCCCCCATCTGAGGTCAAATATGGGAATTCAAAATATCCTGTCACCCCTCAGATACTGCCTAATGGTCATAGTATGCTCCCTTAGAAACCTAGTTCTTTATTTGTATCGCTATTATTTATTCCTGTCCTATTTGTGGTCTTATTCTTTTAAATATTTGTATCATATTTTATACTTTTAACTATTTTGGTTTTTTTAAATATTTGTAATCCACCCAGAGAATGTTGGTTATTGGGAAGATTAAAAATATAACAAATAAATATTTAAATTAAATTATTAATTAAATAAATATTATTGTGCTTTGAAGAATTTTGTGATGGTGTCCCATTTCCTGCTCTTGTGTATGGCAAAGCAAGATTTGTCATACACAATAGGCACCAAAAAGCTTTGGTGCTTATTGAATCCACCAAGATTCAATAGGCACCAAAAACTTCCAGATGTGGCTTTTATGGTGCCATCACTCTGCCTCATTGATGGGATTTTGTGGGAGTTCCAGACAATGTAGTCTTCGTCTTGTCAAGCTCCTGTGTTTTCCCACTGCTTCTTTTTTTTATTATTATTACCAGGAAAAATCAATTAAGTAAAAAAAGACAGAATAGCTGCACAACGCCTTCTGGGTGTTAGCATTAAGACCCATCCATCTGGAAGTGCCCACGTAAATCATAGGACCATATTGATGGAGGAGACAAGAAGTTAGGAAGTGCAAGATATAGATGAATTTCCATCTTGCAGTTACTGCATAAATAAATACCCTATGCATTCTCAGCAAATGAAGTTTTGTGTCATAAGATGATCTGGAAAATATATGGGTGAGAAACCAAATTAACCGAGACCTTTTTGAATATAGTGTAAATTTCAGTTATTGAAACTCAGACTCTTAATTATAGAGATGGGCAAACCTGCCCATGCTCGCCTCAGACTGATACTGAAATAAAACTGAGTTATTTCAAAACAAATTGGAAATAATTTTAATTATTTTCTGCGTTAATCTAAGGCTCAGAAAACGAAGTGTGTGTGTGGACCCTCTAAGCCTAAGTTTTCCCCATGAGTATGAGTGGGTTTTGGGGCCCAGCTCTTAATTCTTTGGAGACAGCCATTCAAAATGCCCCCTTCGGTATTTGGCTGCTCATTCCAAGACCATTCAGACGGGCATTTGATTTACATTCTCACAAATTCTGATTCAGCAAGTGGTCTACACAGAAATATCTGCTTCCATGAATGGAACTCTCCAGCTGAATTGAGGCACTAGCACTGCACTTTTTATCTGATCAGAGCTCTGAATGTTCACTGACATCGTCACATATAGTTTACAATACATTCCTGTAGCACACTTTATCTTACTTGTATGGTATCCCAAATTAGGGATGGGGACTCTCAGGTGATTTTTAATATCTCCAATAAGCAATGTCACCATAGTTAGGTTATCCTATTTTGATAGGCGCTTGAAGAACACAAGTCCACAGCCATGGTCCTATACCTGTATCAAACCTTCCATGTCAATCCCATTATTGGGTTGATCATTGTGAAACCTAGCTGTACCCTTCCCTTTTGTGTGTGTGTGTGGGGGGGGGGGGCTTGCCTACACCCTTTGAAACTTTCCAAATAGGAAGAGAGATTTCCTTTCCATTTAAGCAATGGCAAAATGTGTGCATGGGGCAGGCAGGCAGGGTTTTTTCATGTGAATGTATGAGCTCTAAATTAGGGATGTCAAAGAAACCAACAATGGAATCAAATGAGTTTTAATTTCTATGACTCTGACTGATGAATTCTGCAGTGCGCCAGTTTTTTTCTGAGTCCCTGGCATCCTCGAGATTTCAGCAGGGCTTTTTCTCTGTAAATAGAGCAAGATGTGCAAATGGAGCTTGTGATTTCTGTATCTCAGGCAAATTATGGCCATGTTCTATGCAATTTGCAGATACAGAAATTGCAGCCACAATTGGCATATCTTGCCCTCCTTTTAGACAAACACACACACAGCCCGCTGAATTTTGGAAGATGTGTTGGCAGGGAGAGCCAGTCCGCTGCAGACACTGACCTCGTTCAAGTCTATGGCGTATTTCTCAAGGATCCCTAGACTGAATTTCGTCATGACTCAGGTGAGTCATGGCACAGTCCAGTTTCTGGGATTGAGATGTATTCTGCAAAAGAAAGAAAAGGGTTCAACAACATCTGCACATTTGAAAAATGTGCAAAAAAAATTACACCCTACATGTCTAAATATGCACAAACATGCTTTAGTCAATGGCGGCATACATCCATGAAAGTATCTATATGAAAAGGGTTCAAAAAATGCATACAGATTTTACCTCTAACCCCCGTAATCCATATGGAACCAGCACAGAATGGAGTTAGAAATGGGGAAAGGAGGCCACCTGTGCAAATGAACTTGATAGATCTGCCCATCCATAGTTTTATTACAACAATCAAAATCCCAGGTGGAATAAAAGTTACTCCTGGTAAGTATAACATACATTTCACCTTTAGGAAGATAAATCCCAAGACCTTCCCTGTGGGTTTTACAGACTTTAAGAAAACATGTTATTTTTCTTGTAGTCTGCGTCTGAGAACAGCACCACTCAACATCTGTCAGAGAGGTTGGAACAGGAGCAAATACCCCCCTTTTGAATGACTTCCTTCCTAAGATATCTTTTTCTTAAAAACCAAGAAATCCAACTACAGTTAGACACGTCTTTCTGTTTATTCCTGCCCGGCTTCTCCTTATCCAATGCACATAAAAGTTCTGTGTACTGCTGGGATATAACAACATACTCGATGTCAAGAGTGTTAGACACCAAAAGCCTAAACTGTCCTTTGAACAAAGCTTGTCCATTTGTAAATGCTTTGGCGGTGTGAATCTCAGTCAGTTTTCATGAACATCAAGCTTTTCTGGAGGATTTGTAAGTGTGCTTCAAATAGGTATTCTTTTGTTTTGTTACATTTATTTATTTATTTTCCCCCAAAAGGCTTTCTTGCCACTTGCTTTGGATTTGCCTGCAAGTGCTGAAAATGCATCTGGCAGCATGGAGGGAATTTAAAAGAGCATTTGATTAATATTGGAGAGGGATGCCTGGTGGTGTTTCTTGTGCTCAGTCTATGCTATGTTTGTTGATATGAAATTGGCTTGCAAAGGATGTTTTTGCTAACCTAATAAAAATATTACCTGATCGTTCAAATTAAGTAGATGCCAGTAAATTATAGGGATGGAATAGATCACTGGGCAATTTACATACTTGCTGGAACAGCTCCCACCATGTGTATGTGTAGTGAGTAGGGATGTAGGAAAAATTTGTTTGAGTTCATTTTTGATCAGGTCATACCTTCCAGGATTTAGCCAGGTCATACCTTCCAGACGAAACACAGACTTGGGCCTTAGCTAAACGGGGCTTTATCCCAGGGTAAACGCTCGGCTTAAGGAAACAGAAATGATATGGTGATAAACCCTGGTGGGTTTCTTTTCTATTGTAGCCGTGGCTCCTTCTGTAAACTGAGTGGCATTATACTGAAGAAGAACCCTCGAAACAGCATAGTAACCGGACTTCTGTTTATATAAAAAAGACGCTTCATATGAATAATTCACTTATGTAGGTTGTATGTGGATATTACAGGCTTTGTGAAATATTGTTGTTGTGCCTGTATTTTGTATATTTGTAAAAATTTGTAAAAATTTCTGAAATATTCATTTATGAAAGCTATTTTGATATCCTTGTGGTTTGAGTGGTATCACTCTCATTATACTGTTGTTATTTTCAAACCACAGCCTTCCATTTTCCGTATAGTCCTGACAGACTAAGCAGCTTGTTAAAACAATATATCAGCTGAGATGAATGCACACCACTCTCCCTGGGTTATGTATAATACATTCCCAAATCCTCTGCAATGAGTGTTTCAGGAGCGAATAAACACACAAAATAAAGCCAGCTTCATGTGTCACATAGTGGCATATGCTGATTACTAGGTGATCTAAATGGCTAAACCTTTACAGAAGAAAAATGCAGTGCATTGGCCTCTCAGTGCTGCGTCAGATGATTTCCTTTTGTGGTGTCTTGAAGCAGGCATAGAGTAGCTATGCATTCATCACTCCTGATTTGATATGGAATAAAACCAAACAGGTAGGCACACAGGTCTCCTGGTCACAACCTTCCACACTAAGGTGAGATTTACTGTATTCATATTTAAATTCTAATAATTATGTCTACAAGTGTACCTATAGGTGTAGTTAGCTTATGAAAACTGTTACTCAAATTTTTGGCTTCTCTGAGCCAACCTCTGTGGCTCATCAGCCATAGAGCTGAAGGACTCAATTTTGGCAGTCCTTGACACTAGTTGAGTTTGGATGCCCCAAAACATGCAGTAACTTTAATTCAATATATATATATATATATATATATATATATATATATATATATTGTGTGTGTGTGTGTGTGTTAAAGTTCTAATCCTGAAAGGCAGTAGGTAAACTGGAAGATACAAATTCTGTTAGGATGGCCATGTGTCTGACTTTAAGAACATAAGAACATAAGAAGTACCCTGATGCTGGATCAGACCAAGGGTCCATCTAGTCCAGCACTCTGTTCACACAGTGGCCAACCAGCCAACGACCAGGGACAGACAGGGCAGGACATGGTGCAACAGCACCCTCCCACCCATGTTCCCCAGCAACTGGTGCACACAGGCTTACTGGAGATTCTGGAGACTTTATATAGGACATTCTCCTATTTAAAGTCTACTGTCTTGTCAAAGTCTGGTTTTAAGATAACTGGGATCTTGGGAGGGTACTGGCTGAGGTTTATGTTTGCGGGTAGTGGGAGAATAATGATTTGTGTTGAAAGTGAAACAAAAGGAAATGTTTTCACTACTGTTAAGAAATTTGATAGGAGAAAAAAACATGGGAACAATGTATAAAAAGTGGGAATTCATTATTATTATTATTATTATTATTATTATTATTATTATTAAAAAATTAAATTCTTTTTAAAGTTGACTAAGAAAATGTAGTATTCTTTTGTTGAAAAGCCCCTTAAAACTTTGTTTAGAAGAATGAAGGTGTTGTCCACAAGATACTAATCTTATGGTTAATTTGTTTGTTTTATAGTTCCGGAAGAAGGAGGTAATCCCTCCGAAACGCGTAGAGCATGATAAATTTATTTCTGTCTTGGGCACCGGAGTTTGCTTCCTCCTTTGCCATCGGTCTATGGTGCCTTTCCCTCCACATTTCTTCAAGATAAAGGGCCATAAGACGTGAGAGCAAGGGCCAGGAAGTTGCCCATCAACAACTAGCACCTGGACAGCAGACTGATTAGGCATACTTGTCTCTTGGTCACAGTCTTCCCCACAAGGGTAAAGTGCACTGTATTTCAAATTATAATTGTTTCTAAATTTGAATCCACACACAGATAAATTAGCAGATGCAACATTTATGAAAATCTCTAATTGGCAATGCACTTCTGGTGATGCAGTTAGGTGCCTATATTCATCTCTGTCCCCCTAAAACAAAATGGGCAAGTTACTTATTTTGGGGGTACCCTCATCACAGGCTTTGCAGCTCAGAAACAGAAGCAGCTGAAAAGTGCTATGGAGATGGAGCTATGCAAAAGAACATCAATGCAAGAAACCAAGGCTGAGCTGAGAGCAATGCAATGAGGCGAGCTTATTGCTTTTCTGGCATCGTGCCTACACCATGTGTACGTTACTCATTACAGCAAGACCTGGTTTTCATGATAACCAAATTAACTTATTTTTCAAGAAGAACAAATGTAATGTCTAGCAAAATACCAAAGCAAATGTAATGTCTAGCAAAATACCCATCTGTTTGTAATCTTTAGATAGCACATGTATCCATTAGTGATAGGTCCAACCATCCCGAAGTACACTGGAGCTTAGCGAGGGAAAAGGCTCCCCTTCCAACTCCTGTTGTTGTTGATATTGTCTGGGCATTCTTTTAGTCAAACCACATTTAGGAAATTCCACCTCCCCTTCCTCCGCCAGTTCTGTTTCAGTCTTTTTGCTGACAAGAAAGAAGCAGATGCAAGAAACCTATTATTCATTGTGAGTGAGCAGTTTGTAATTGCTTTATATTTATTTTCAGTTCCTTAAATAAAACACACACACCCTCATTTGCTGGTAGGAACAGATGTTAAATGCAGGGTTCTTGTCAACTTGCTGGTGATACACACAACATTTTAAAATTGGAAGCCTGGCTGAATTTTAAATACACTGTTCCCGATGGCTGGATCTAGATTTACTGAAGTGGTAAACAGCATCTGAAAGAAGGAGCATTATATAATTGACGGCTTCTCTTTTTGTAGGAATGTAAAAAGAGCTCTGGTGGATCAGGCCTATTAGTCAAGAATTCTACTCTTACAACAGCAGCCAATCCGGTTCTGATGGGAAGCCCACAAGTACGACAGGAGTGCAATAGCATCCTCCTTCTCATGCAACTGGTATGCAGAGGCATTCTGCCTCTGTTAACATGTAGCCATAATGACGAATAGCCATTCAGAGCTTTGTGCTCCATGAATTTGTCCACTTGAGTTCATTTCAAAGCCTTTCAAGTTAGCCATCACTGTATGTTGTGCTAGCAGATTTCATATTTTAACTACGGGCTTCATTGGATTCATTTGGTTCTAGTATTTTGAAGGAGGGATAAAAATGTATCCCTATCCACTGTCTCCACACTATGCATAAAAAGCCACCTCTCCCATGTCCCCCCTTACTTGCCTTTTTTCTACATTAAAAAGCTCTATATGACTCCACAGTTTGGCCAAGAACAACTAGGGGTGTTCATATTGGTATGTTTCCAGAACTTGTCCAGGACCTCAACAGGACTGTGAGCTGCTGGTGGCAAACAATGATGGTCTTCCACCCCTGCAAGGGGTAGAAGCAGTATGCCATCCAAACCAGAGCAGCTAATGATCCATCCATGACAATGCAGTCATATTAGGCTTCCCCAAACACAAAGCCACCCATGCTGGAAGACCAGATTCAATGTATGTCCTGCCACATGTTAGGCCAAGTATAATTTGGGACAGGCCCACGGTTGCCATGACAGTCATGAAGTCTTGAGCAGCTTCAGACAAAGCAGGCTCAGCATGGAAAGGTACTTCTTGGGGTCCTCAAAATCACTTGCAAGGCCACCTCTGTCACTTCAGGTGTGGAGACTCTTAGGGCGTTGCTAGACGAGGCCTTAGCGTGCCTTGAGAGCCAGTTTCCCTGCTGTGCTTCCACATGACGCACAGGGGAATCCGGCCCCAGGCCGCACTGAAGCCTCCTCTAACGCGCCATAAGCAAAGTCGCTTATGGCGCGCCTTTTCCCCAGTCCCGGCCTGAAGCGGGGGCTGGGGAACATCTAGCTACTTCCGTGGCTTTTTCCGGCTACTCGCTTACTTGCGAGTAGCTGCAAAAAGCCGCGGACTGGCCACAGCGCTGAGCGCTGTGCCCATCGGCCGGGGGAGATCCCGGGAGGGAGAAGGAGGAGAGACGACACAGGACACACACACACACGGAGGGAGAAGGAGGAGAGACGACACACGGGACACGGAGGGAGAGAAAGATCAGGAAGGGATCAGGAGCGGATGGGGGGCTTAACTAAAAAAACAAACCTTACCTTCTCCACAGTCTTTGGGCCGCACGTGGCCCCTTTAAACTTAAAAAAAAATGGCCGATGCTGCAGGGCTTCCGTCGTCCCTGCGCGTTGTGCGTCTAGGAGGCTGGGCGGCCCACGTTAAAGTTAGTGTGCCGTCACCCCGCCTCCCTGCCGGCTTATCCTGGCAGGTCTAGCAAGGCCCTTAGTCAGCGAGGTAAATAGTCCACCAACAGAATCCCCATCCTGTCTCTAGTAGCCAACACCAGGCTCAAAACTTGATTTGGTTTAAAATGTTTTAATTGATCAATATTTATATTTATTATTATAGATTTTAATATCTGATTTTATAAACTGCTTTGAGGTATTTTTAGATATACTAAGTGGCATATAAATTGATTAAATAAATAAATAAAAGTGGCCTCAGGAGTGGGGGACCTTGTGCCTGGAGGCCACATCCAGCCCTCCCGGCTTCCCCGAGATGGCCCTACTACTCCTTCCCATGGCCCCACCCCCTCCCTTCTGACCACTGATTGTTTGGTGATTTCCCAGTTCTTCTGCAGTTTTCCCATATTCTAAAAGGTTGAAAAGCCTCCCTGGCACCCCCGCTAATTCTAAAACTTTCTATGAACAAACAAGCTATCTTCTCATAATTCATTCCTTTGTGTAGTTTGACCTTGCTGGAGGCCAAGAAAACAATGTGCACAGAGGTATGAACCACAATTCATGAATGTTGTGTTCAAATTCATTGCCCATTCTCTGTGTCAAATTAAGTATTTGTAGTAATACATTTGCCCTTTGAGTTCCTCTTTGTCCCTCACCCTCTACGTTCAGGCAGATACAATGGAAATAGCAGCCCACAAAATTTGAAATTAGACTTCCTTGGAGAAGACCTGCCCCAATGTCATATTTGGGAGGGATGAGAGAGACCTAATATCTGGCTTAAAAACATAAGAGCAGAAGAAGACCCATGCTGGATCAGACCAAAGGTCCATCTAGTCTAGCACTCTGTTCACACAGTGGCCAACCAGCTGTTGACCAGGGTCCAGCCTTTCAAAAAGATGTTGCCTTCAAACAGAGGGTAGTCTTCTAACACCTCTTCAAACAGAAGAATGATTTTTGTAAAGTAGCACATGTGGCCACCTTAAATTTGAAATCCAGATGCTCTTACCAAATGAGCCAGGTAAAACTATCAGAGGACTCACTTTTTGAAGAACCAGTGATAAACAAAGATTTTATTATGAAGAGCAACACAGCATTGATCCATCTTCTGTTTTGGAGAATACATTTATGCCAAGTCTCACAGCTAAGATAAAATACATTTGCCACCTGTATTTCCATTCATTATTGTTTATAGGATAATACAAATAATTAAAAATGGAGAAAGCATGGCAGGATCTACACTACTGCTTATAACGGTTTATAATGGTTATGACAACTGTTCAGGCCCAGGACACATTACAAATACCATTTCCATACCATTTTTAAAGTGTTATATCCTGCTTGGTGTAGATCGGCTCCATGTTTACATACTTCAGAGCTTTTTAGTACTCTGCCCACCCACCACACCACTAGAAGTATGCTTTTTAAACAAAAAAGCAGAGATGGAGCAGAAGTGTTGATGTACACGCACACACACACTGCTGCAGATGTAACCTGTGTATTCCAACTTTTTTTTTCTTTTCTTCCTACCAAATTAAATTAAAATATGTGTTGCTTTGTTAAAGTAACAAAAGGAATGGGCTTAATTAAATTAAAGCTCTCCAAGGCCACAGTAATCCTGGTGAAGCAAAATAAAGGCATTCAGTTGATTCCGACCATGCAGTTAAACAGCTTTATTGGACGCGGAGCATGTCTGCCACTTGAGTGCTATCACGACCCTGATTGGTACTGCAGGATTTCACAGAGGCCAGTTGGTGTTGCCAGCGTGTGATTGGCACAATCAATTGCTTTTGGAGTGCGTGGAAATGAACATAAGAAGTCTTGAATGTTGTCTTAAGTGGTATGAGGGCTGGATGTGTTAGATTGTATCGTCATTGAGGGAAAACAATAAACATGTTTCCTTCTGTAGAAAAGGTGAGTGGCTGCAGGGTAGGGTGTTCTGTGTTTTGTTTTGTTTTTTGCTCTCAAAAATAATTTCTATGTTTTGTTTTGCAATTCTGGGACGTACAGTGGAAGCACCACTTCAGGCCCACGTGTTTGATCGAAACATGATGAAGGGTGACGGGAGCCCGCACAGTCCTTCTGCATGCACAGTTTGGAAACCCTGCAAAATATGGGGTCTTGGATCAAAGAGGCATGCCTACTTTCAGTCTGCACATGTTTGCACAGTCTACTGATTATGTGTAGGTTGATGGCCAGGCTGCCACTATGATGCGGCTCTCCTCGTGTGCATTCAATGTCCTTGTTTGTTGGAATCCACCATTATTTCTTTGTTACATGGAGCAGGCATCAATGTTACATCAGTCCTTGTTATTCTCCCAAATATGAAGCCAACCCCCACCCCCACCCTTATTCCCTTACATTGTCAGGCAGTGGCATAACATTCTGGCTTGGATTTCTAACTTCCCATAAGCAGAACTGGCAGAAGTGAGAGGTGATTAGGGTGACCCTATGGAAAGGAGGACAGGGCTCCTGTCCTGCAGCTTTAACCGTTGTGATGAAGAGGGGATTTCACTAGGTGCTGCATGCATACAATGACACCTGCAGAGATTCCCCTTTCTGTACAACTGTTAAAGATACAGGAGCCCTGTCCTCCTTTCCATATGGTCACCCTACAGGTGATGTTTTCCCTGTAGCCCTCTAAAATCTGGTCTGGAGGGTTGGGAGACTTTCCAGGGAAGTATGGAAGGGGGAGGCTGAAGTAGGAATATGAGGGGAAGTTGAATTGGTGACCGTCATTCGCCCTCCTGCTTCCTCAATGGGAGCCATTGTTGGTTCAGGGTACCCTCTGGAGTGGAAGGAGCCCTTCTATGAACAGAAGAGCCATACAAGATCTGAATCCTTGCCTGTAGTGTAGATGCGTGTGTTTGTGTGTGTGTGTGTTTCAAAGACTCATGAATTTGCAGACTATTTTATTTTGGCAAAGGGGAGGCTGTCAGCTCGTTTTCTAAAATGGTAGGCTTTGGAGTCTGCCAGGTTGGAGGCTTATAGGATTTTTTAAAGTGTTTGAATTACTGGCAAAGTAAAGGTCTCGTTTTTATTTGAAATTGAGGTGAAATTGCCTGGGAAAGAGCTTCATTATATTCTCTGTCATTTTTATGGTAAAAGATTAGTCTCACATTTATACTGCATTATTTTTTAGAATAATAGAGTATGAGACAGTTACTGGTGATGAGGGAATAAAAGTTGGGACCGTAGCAGAGGCAGGGCACTTAGCAAAGCCCTGAAATGAGCTTCGCTACCCTCAGAAATGCCTTCTTCATCCATTCATTTGATTTATTTAATCTAAAACAAGCCTTGTTTTGAGTGTTCAGGGGAAGTTCAATACTTTAAGTTTTACACTGAATATAAGAAGGAGGTCTATCCTTACCCACTAAGGGGTCACAAGCTAAGGCCTGATTCAAACGTGGTCGTGGTAGCCACCCAAAGTTGTCTCCATCGGCAAAGAGCTCTGGCTGGTTTGTGTCCAACTTGACTTTTCTTACACATCCAAACCTGTCATTCTGCTGCTTGCACTATTTTGCCTTCTCTACCTAAGGTTTGCTAATGTGGCAGTGGAGGGAAGGGTGGGGTGGGGTGTGGACAAACCAGTCTAAAAAATGTTCTGGGTTACTTGCCAAACAAAATTTTGTAAACAGGGCCAGCCTTAGGAATGGGCAAGCTGGACAGTCATCCGAGACACCAAACTGAGGGGGAGGGCACCAAGCTGAGGTGAAGGGGATTATGTGTTGCGTAGTGCTCTGCCACAGCTCAGACTTGTATCTTTTACTTCCATGCACAGTCTTGTTTTTGGGGAACAACCTTAATGCTCCTGTTTCTCCGACATCCACTACTACACTGTTTTGTTTTTATTGGGGGAAAAAACTAACCAGTTATTACTTAAGTTGCATTGTAAAACAATCTATAAATTAAGCAGCAAATGCAATTTAACTGCAATCAGCATTCAAGCAGATAATGATGTTTATGAGCCTCACACAGTGTAGAGACACAATACTGCAGAACTCTTGTTATTCCCACCCCATTTTTTGCTGATTAGTTTTGTATCGCTTGCAAAATATAATGGGCATCAGCTAATACGGAACATGAACATTAAAGGAAAGAAAAGACATGAAGAACATTCAGATAAAGCATGGCTAGGTTGAGATGCCTGTTTGGAACTAATTAATTTCAGAAGAAAGACATTTATTAATGTGAGTGATGAACAATTTAAAGCACAGTCACAGAGACCAAGGCCTTAGCTAGACCTACCTGATAGTCTGCGACGGAGGAGTGAAGATCTTGCGTTGCGATTAACGCGAGATCCCTCCTCCGTTTACACACGAGGTGCGACGACCTCAGGAAGAGAGGTGTCGCACCCGCCATTTTTTATTTTTAAAGGAAGAAGAGCGCACGAATGCTCCTGCACTAAAGGTAGGTGCTTTTTTAAAAAATAATTTCCTTTCCCAGTTCCCCCCCACTACCCCTGATGGGTGCCCTGTGTGCGGCTCCTGGACAATGGGCCACATGTTCCGCGGTCTCGGGCTCAGCCCAAAGTGGAGGGCTCTATCCCAGGACAAGGGAGGGATTATCCCTCGCTGATCCCGGGATCCTCTGTGCGTCATGGGATGCACAGGGACGATCCCAGGGTTCGCCCCGTGATAAAGCCTAAGGCCCAAATCTATAACATCAGGACTTTTTGTCTATTTTGCTTTATCATGTTCTACTTATGTTCAAGTGAATGCACCTAGAACTCCTCTTCAGACCTTGGTGCTCAATGCAGGGTGGTTGGGAAATGAGGGGGCAGGGCTTGTCATAAATGGAGTTGTTGGGGTGGGGCCAGCTTATTTATTTATTTACAATATTTATATACCACTCCCCAATCAAATTCTCAGAGTGGTGGACAAATAAAATAAGAATAAAAACAGAATAAAAACACATTAAAAGTACATTTTTAAAAGAAACAATGTGCAAAATAAATCATGGTTGGTCATTAAGGGAAGGCTTCCTGGAACAATGACATTTTCAGGAGGCACTGGAAGGAATACAAAGTTGACGCCTGTGTGACCTTCAGAGGCAGGCAATTCCATAGGAGGGGGGCAATGGAAGGCTCTTCCCCTGGTGGACTCCAATCGGAGGATGGGTCTATGTGGAACCACCAGGAGCAGGCCCTCAGATGTCCTCAATGATCAGGCAGGTTGATAGGGGAGAAGGCACTCTCTATGGTATCCTGGTCCCAAGTTGTTTAGGGCTTTGTACACAAGTACAAGAACCTTAAACCTGGCCTGGTAGCGAATAGGCAGCCAGTGCAGTTCCCTCAGCAGAGGAGTTCCAAGGGGCAGCTCCAGACAACAGCCGAGCTGCAGCATTCTGCACTAGTTCTAGCTTCTGGATCAGCTTTAAGAGCAGCCCCACATAGAGCGTGTTGCAGTAATTCAGCCTTGACGTTACTAATGACTGTACCACCATGGCCAAGCTATCCCTGTCCAGGAGAGGCCATAGCTGATGAACCAGCTGAAGCTTATGCAGCCCTGTCCCTCTACACAGTCATTGGAATATATTTAAATGCCCAGGACATATTTTCTAAAGTCCAGGAGGAAGGTTAATAGGGTTAGATGCCTATAAATGCTGCAAGTTCCTTTTCTAAATACCATTTGCAACCTACTACATGCTGATTTGGAAACGAAAAGGTTTATGGGGGAAAATAAGCACTTAACATAAGCAAAAGGTTATTACACTTACAAATAAATGCACTCTCAGGTTGAAGACTGCAATTACATTTTTTTCAAGGAATTACTCTCTTTTTTTCAGAGCTTTGGAGTCGTGGCTAATACATTACAGAGGGATAATATGATCCAGTACCACTGACAGAAAGTTTACCTTTTGAGCTGTATGACCAAAGCTTATGTCTCATAAGTCTTGAAGACCTGCTCTGCTTTTCAACTTGTTTATAAATGATCTGGAATTAGGAGCCAAGTTTGCCGATGACACCAAAATATTTAGGGTGGTTAAAACAAAAAGAGCTCCAAAAGGATATCCCCAAACTGGGAGAATGGGCATCCAAATCGCAAATGCAGTTCAATGTAAGCAAGTAATGCACATTGGGGCAAAAAATCACAACTTCCCATAAACAGTATGCTGATGGAATCTGAGCTAGCAGGGACAGATTTGGGCTTAATCTATACTACTGCTTCATAGTAGTATTGAAGTGCACAGTAGTATTGAAGTGCATAGTATATGCACATTCCATATACCACTGTTATTTCCTGCTTTTTATTCCATATTATCCAAAATATTATTGTGTGTTCTACGAGGTATAAATGTGCAAGGGGGATATAGCATAATAATTTGACACCAGGTGTAGATCTGGCCCAGGAAAGAGATCCTGGGGTCATGGTGGAAAGCTTGATGAAAATGTCAACCCAGTGTGCAGCTGCTGTGAAAAAGGCCATCACAGAATAGTATGTACACTTCTGGTCACTGCACCTAAAAAAAGACATTTTAGAGTTGGAAAAAGTGCAGAAAGGACAACTCCTGTATGAAGAAAGGTTAAAACAGCTGGGTTTGTTTATCTTGGAAAAAAGGAGACGTGGCAGAGGTGTACAAAACTACATGGTGTGAAGAAAGTGGATAGGGAGACATTTTTCTTCCTCTCTCTTAATACCATGAAGCTGATTGGTGAGAGATTCCAGACAGATACAAAGGAAGAACTTCTTCATACAGCAGAAGATGACTATGGAATTTGCTACTACAAGACATAGTGATGGCCACCAATTTGGATGACTTTAACAGGGGATTAGACAAATTCCTGAAGGAGAAGGCTATCAATGGCTATTAGTCCTGATGCCTCTATGTTACCTCCAGTATCAGAGGCAGTATGCCTATGTACATCAGTTGCTCAGGAATATGGGCAGGAGGGTGCTGTTGTACTCATGTCCTGCTTGTGGTTTCCCATGGGCAGCTGGGCAGCCATTGTGTATATAGAATGTGTATACAAAATGATGGACTAGATGGACTGTTGGTCTGATCCAGCTCTTCTTTTGTTCTAGTGTTGATGATATTGAGCTTATATGGACCACTGGTCTGAGTCAATATTAGGCAGCATCCTGTGTTCCTGTGTTCCTAACAGAAAGTAGCAGAGGTTAAGAATTATAGGCAATGGGTTAGATCCAGCATAAACCTTCCACAGATGGAAGGGCTCCATCTGTGGGAGGATTCTAATCCAGAGACATTTTTGTTGATTCCTCTCCAGTCCTTCATGCCCTCCCAATCTGCTCCAGAGGTTTTGGGGACTCTCTGGAAGTGTGAATGAGCTGAGACTGGGGGCTGCAGATCACCTCTTCCCTCCACTTAAACTGGTGGGAATCTTCTGAGAAACATCTCTCAGAGACTGTTCCTGTAGGTGGAATAAAACTGGAACCAGCCCAGTTGGATAAGCAAGGTAAAGCGTATTTTAGCCCATATTTTAGCCCATATTCTGTCACTGTGAATGGACAGCTTTTCTTCTACTGATTTAATTTATATTCAGGGATGGGTGGAAGGGGCTAGATGATATGCATGTGTTAGATACAAAAAAAAATGTGTTTAGTTTTTAATACTGCCACAAATAATATGCCCTGCATCTGAGAAACTACAACTTGTATGTGACTTCGAAAGTACTGCTGCAGGAGCTCTTTTTACGAATGTTTTTGACACAGATACCTGCTTAATGGTTTAATCCATAGATTCCAATGGCTTCATTTAAAAGGATTCCTCTCCAAGGTAGGAGACGTCACAGTGATAAATTAAACAAGGTAAAAGAAAAGAAAATGTTTGGATTAATGCAAAAACATCTTATTTATCTGAATTTCCAAGGAGCTAAAAAACCTAAGTTGCTAAAGATGAGAGCATTGTAAATCCTATTTATCTCCTCTAAAATTTCCTTATTTTTCCTAACTCTTTCTTCTGGACTCATACATCAAGTCAATGTAGTGTGACTTGCTCTACTAAAGTGGAACCAAAGGTCAAGGTTTTCAATCTCATTGTACTCATGGGGACACCTTTTTTGTGTAACACCTGACTGATTCAAAAATGGAATTCTGGTTACTGAATCCATAAAGGCATGGAACAGCCTAATGCTCAGTCTTGGGGTGTGTGTGTGTGTGTGTGTGTGTGTGTGTGTGTGTGTGTGTGTGTAGCAGTACTGTTTTCATTTGTATTTATATCATCCTGACATTTCTCAATAACAAATTAATGCTGAAAATATATACAGCTAAATAATAATCATATAGTCAACACCTTTAGAATCTGTCTATATATCTGTACCTCCTAAATTGCTTTGTCACTGTGGAAAGAAATGTATTGTTAGAAACTGAGAAAGAGGTGAAGGTAATACATTTTGCAGCCTTTCACCTGAAAACTTTCCAGTGGCCAAGTGATCAAAGTGGCAATGAAGTGGAAAACATGTTTGTACAAATGTATCCTTGTTTCTTGGTTTATACATTTACTTGCAGCAGCAGCAGCAGTAGTAGATCTTGTAACAATCATTTGGATTAATAATATGCCAGTGTGAGATCTTATCAGATCCATTTTGGAAGATGTATGATCTGATTTAATCCATGCTTTAAGCAGACTTGGGGAAAGTGTATTTTTTCTGAACCCATTTATTTACTTATTCAAATTTAGGTTTGGGACATTATAGTAAAGTATAGTAGAATTATAGTAAACTTAAACCCATTAAAATACTACGAAATGAAAGTTGTCAAACTTCCTTAGGAAGATGCTCTTCATTCCTTCTGGGATTTTTATTTTGTTACATTGTATTTATTAGATTTATGTAAAGCATTTATCTTTCACTTTCTGATAAAATCTTCAATGTAGCTAATAGAAACATTGCATTTCAATTAAAATAGCCGTATAACTTACACAACAAAAAGTAAATGAAATAATAATCTACAAAAGCAACCACAGCAAACTAAAACAGAAGGGACCAGTAAACCAGAATGCATTCTCAAAAGGCTGGCAAGCTTTAAACAATGTACCCTTGATTCTTTCCAACTATGCAAAGTTCTTTGACACAAAAGCAATTGCCTTGACCATTAGTTTTGCCTTGATTTGTTATTAAGGAGAGTTGCCCCAACTAGGAACATACTAAGAAGTTGCCTTATACCAAAATCAAACCTTTAGTACATCTAGCTCACTATTATCTATACCAATGGGGAACGTGTGGTCCTCCAGGTCTTGTTGGTCAGAAAAAAGAGAAATGGGTTCTCAGAATGCAAAATATTTATTTTCACGAAGCCCGACGTGTTTCGGCCTGTACTTTATTCAAAGGCTTTCCTCAGGGGGTTGTTAGAAGATAGTATCTGCAGAATTTCCTTTAGCAAAATAATTGTCGCCTGTGATAATCTACAGCGACTCCATATCTTGTCAGACTGCAACTGCCATAACTCCTCACCATTGGCTATCCTGACTAGAGCTGATAGGAGTTGCAGTCCACCAACATCTCAAGAACCACACATTCCTCACCTCTGGCCTACACTGACAACTGACTAGTGGTTTTCACCCATGTGTTATCAGTTGTTGCTGGATTCCAGTTCCATAATCTCCAGATGACATGGACAGGGATGATGGGAATTATAGTCCAACATCAATGGACCCAAGGTTTCAGACAGGATTCTTTCTCAGCCCTACCTGAATATTTTTTGGGTTGAACTCGGGACCTGCATGCAAATCAGGTGTTCTGCCACTGAGCTATAACTCCTCCCGTCTTTGACACTTGGATCAAAGCTAAGGTCCACTAAATTCAATGGAATTTTATCCATGCTAAGTTTCCCCCATCAAACACAGTTAAATATGCTTAACACTGGCAAGTGTAGTTGGGATTGCAGCCCTATTGCTATAATACTCCAACGAATTAAATAGACCAAGGCAGTTTCTATTGACCATTTGACCACTCTTCATAAGTTTTGGGCAACCATTTTGACAAGACATTTTCTTTCACAGTTTCTGGCTGTCACTCTGTCACCTTTGAAATAAACTGAGCTCAGGCGCACAAATGTCAGGTGACAAAACCAATTCTATTCACAGCCCTTGATATCAAAGTGTCAGCTGTTCAGTCATCCTATTTCCCCACAGCAAACAGAAGAACAAATTGTCCTCTTTTCCTGCAGAGTAATCACTTTTCTGCCTCCTGAGCTCTACAGGCTCAGAGTTTGGGTATACCCATTATTGGTCTAGAGGAAACTCAAGAGAAAGAACTTTGCAGGGTCTGTAAGACCAAAGAAGGTGACAAAATGAATCACATCCCACAAATCAAGTAAGATAATGTCTTTCTCCCTTCCTGTTTTTTCTTCACAGTAGCTGAGGATAAAATGCACCTGCATTCATGTTCCTGGTGTGCTGCCTCCCGCAGATGTAGTTGTGTTTGAGCTGGCATATTACATTTGCCTGAGTGCCTAGCAATGAGGGTTGCTGAAGAATAGTGACGAGATAAAGGTGCTTTCATAGAAATTTAGAAAACCAGAGAAAATAAATGCAACCTGAACATAGCATATTGGAAGCTATGTGTGTTGCTGAATGAAAACCTTCCCTCCACATCTTTGGATGTGATTTTAAAGAAAAAAAATGTTTCATGTATGCCATGTCATTTTAGTTGAATAGGTTGCACACTATGAGAGAAAATGACAGCCAGATATGATTAGGGTGCAAGGGTAGGGGACCTGGTAGAAGAAAAGCTCTACACTGAACAATAGCCAGCATTAGCATTTGCACAATTCAAGTCCCATCATCCAAATCACAGCCATCAATAACTTATAATTGTCCAAATTCATTGTGTGCTCATTATTATTATTATTATTATTATTATTATTATTATTTATTTATATAGCACCATCAATGTACATGGTGCTGTACAGCGTAAAACAGTAAATAGCAGGAGCCTGCCGCATAGGCTTACATTCTACTAAAATCATAGTAAAGCAATAAGGAGGGGAAGGGAATGCAAACAGGCACTGGGTAGGGTAAACAGGCACAGGGTAGGGTAAAACTAACAGTATAAAGTCCGAGCAACATCAAGTTTTAAAAGCTTTAGGAAAAAGAAAAGTTTTTAGCTGAGCTTTAAAAGTTGCGATTGAGCTTGTAGATCTCAAATGTTCTGGAAGAGCGTTCCAGGTGTAAGGGGCAGCAGAAGAGAAGGGACGAAGCAGTAAACAGCCTTCCTACTTATGCAAGCTTTTAACTAGGGATGTGCTCCGCTCCGATTAGGAGCGTAGAAGCAGTAGCGGATTGGCCTGCTCCGCCTTACCCAGAGGCGGAGTAGGAGCGGACCGCGGACCCCCTAGAAGCAAGGCGAAGAGAAGCGGCCATTTTTCGGAGCTCCGAGTTCAGGCGGAGCGCTCCGGTCGCCATCTTGAAAACATTTCGCCATAGGATTGCATTGCGGCAAATAATCGCGCATAACTACGTTGTTTTTGAAGCTATCATTCTGAAAATTCTTGTGCACAGAGAGTCGTGGATGGGGGTCATTTTGAGACCACTCTCACCTCTCTGCATCGTACGGGTCACGGGCTATATTTTTGTGAAAATCGGGTCAACCGCGCGGCTCAAACTGCGTTTTCGGCTTTTCGCCCATAGGATTGCATTGAGGGAAAGAATCGGGGATAACTGGGGGGGGGGTTTAAGCTATCATTCTGAAAATTCTTGTGCACAGAGAGTCGTGGATGGGGGTCATTTTGAGACCACTCTCAACTTTCTGCATCGTACGGGTCACGGGCTATATTTTTGTGAAAATCGGGTCAACCGCGCGGCTCAAACTGCGTTTTCGGCTTTTCGCCCATAGGACTGCATTGAGGGAAAGAATCGGGGATAACTGGGGGGGGGGTTTAAGCTATCATTCTGAAAATTCTTGTGCACAGAGAGTCGTGGATGGGGGTCATTTTGAGACCACTCTCAACTTTCTGCATCGTACGGGTCGCGGGCTATATTTTTGTGAAAATCGGGTCAACCGCGCGGCTCAAACTGCGTTTTCGGCTTTTCGCCCATAGGATTGCATTGAGGGAAAGAATCGGGGATAACTGGGGGGGGTTTAAGCTATCATTCTGAAAATTCTTGTGCACAGAGAGTCGTGGATGGGGGTCATTTTGAGACCACTCTCAACTTTCTGCATCGTACGGGTCGCGGGCTAGAATTTTTTAAAAAATCGGCGGGAAAAATACCTTTTTCAAAGGGCTGAGGGGCAGAGTCAGCTCCCGGTCATGATGATCCCAAAGTTGGAGGAGGGCATAGGCAAAACAGGTAACTTGGGATTCTGGGAAACTTCTCTTTCTTCATCTGAACGGGCTTTTCCCCGTGTTTTTTAACACACCTCGCAGGGATGTTGTGTGTGGGGTGCCCGATTTTCAAAAATTCGCCAAAAATCAGGGGATGATGGGATTGCTTTGAAACTTGGCGTGCGTGTGTATATCCCCATGAGGTGTCATGGTGCCAAACATGAGGTTTCTAACTTGAACAGAAAAAAAGTTGTATAATTTTTTAGCTTTCAATGCAAGCCTATGGGGGGGGGGAAACGGAGCTCCGGATCCGGATCCGGAGCTCCGGGCGGAGCGGAGCGGAAGTGGGCGGAGCGGGGGCGGGGCGGAGCGGCCCGATCCGAAAAATGGCGGATCTGCAAGTGAAGCGGAGCGGGGGGTCCGTGCACACCCCTACTTTTAACTAATCAACTATTCCTCATAGTTTAAGGCCAGTTAGTAAGTGTGTGTGTGTGTGTAGGGGGTCAGTTGACAAAGAAAGAGCATCCTAGGGTTGTTCAAGAAACAGTGCTTTCAGTTTTGAGGAGGAAATAACGAAGAAGCAAGAGGTGGCGGGCATCTTGTCTAAGAGGCTGAAAAAGGAACATGGCAGGAGGTGTGAATGGGATTAGGAGGCTAATGGGAGACTAGGAGAGACAATTCAAAGGTAAGTAGGAAATTCTTGTAATGGCTTTGAATACTATTTAGGTGTTGAGAGATCATGATTGAGGCAGGATCTACACTACTGCTTTAAAACGGTTTAACTGTAGCGACAACTGTTGTCGGCCCAACACACACTCCATATACAGTTTTAAAAATGTTTTCAAAGTGTTATACCCTGCTTGGTGTAGATCTGGCCTGAGTCATGTTTATTTCATCTTAACTCCTATGGTAATTTGCACAGGAAGGAGTCATGACACTTCCCCAAAGGGGTAAATACTAGGGGTGTGCACTCCGCCCCAGAATTATCTGGTAACTGCGAACATCTGAGGAGCATTCAATCTTCCAGACAGAGATTGGCCACTTCCAAACCCATTGATTAATATCAGAGTGGAGACACGCCCAGCCGGTGTTTCTAAAGTCTCTGTAATTATTCAACCATTTGTGTGTGTGTGTGTGTATGTCTGAATTGAATATCTCCATATTTGGAAGCCGCTGAGTGAGGTGAGGGGTAGCTTTGATATTGACATCTGTGGCTAACCAATTAGGAATTGCCACAGCACTGTCCATGACCGTGTTCTGTTCTCCTCCAATCACAGTGTTTAGGGGAGGGAATTTTCTCACAGTCCTTGACAATATGCTGTTCTTGGTCTTGCAGCATTCATTAGGGTCAGAGAGATAGACATTCTTTTATCTTTGCACACACAGTGCAGAGCGAGATGGGGTGTGTGTGTTGTTTGCAAACTGAGATTTAGAGGAGGGGAAGGAGGGAGAGAAAGATCTCTCTTGAGAGGTCTGTTTCTTTGCAGAAAAAGAGAGAGGGAACTGTGCCTGCCTGTTCTGTTAAAGCTTTTCCCTTCAATGTGTCTGTCCATTCCACATTGCAGGGCAGGGTTGTATTATTATTATTATTATTATTATTATTATTATTATTATTATTATTATTATTATTTTTCCCCTTAATGGTTTGATGTGCTGTAGCTCTCCTTCCTCAAAGTTAAGCCTTCCCAGCAGCACTTGGCTTCAAAGTTACAAGTATCTTTTTCTTGTACTTGTATGTTTGTGTGTTTTAGAGTTGTGCAGTGCACACAAGCAGTACACATTTAATAAAGCACACTTTCATAACATTCCATCACTGACTGCAGTTGCTGTGCTGGTTCTGGCTGAGAGGGGAGAGGGATTGCAGGGCTGGTTGGTTGGTTGCACCTTTCTGCTTGGACTCGTAGAAGTCATCCATTCCACAGTGTGAAAGTGCTGTTGGGCTGGCATCATCAGTGAGTAAGCTTCTACACCTGAGTCAGGCAGGCTGTTTATTTCTCAGTTAAACTATTACTCCTATTGGCTGGCTGGGCTTCCAGTGCAGGCAGGGGGTCATGGTCATCGTCCTCCTCCCATATAGGGAAGCTGTTGTTGCTGTTGTTGTCTTGACTCACTCCAATGTGCCCGACTGACAGTGGGGGAGGGGTGTCTCCTTGTCCTGCAAGCCTCCTGTCCTCTCTGAAGTTGGGCAAGCTGTGTGCTGCTGTTGTGACATTTATTAATATATTTACTTATTTATTATTGCGCTAAGTGCTTTCCCGCTGCTTCGTTTCCCTCTCCCCTGTGAGAGGTGCCTGAGAAGGACATTTGAGTTCAGACTTTTTAAAATTCCCTATAAATCAGTGAATAAAGGAATCTGCTCTAAAATGGGCATGCCTAAAGTCCTCTTTAAAAGCTGTCACAGTGCCAATTTTCATGTGTTTATCTTTAAAACTGAGGGAGCTGTAAGCATTTCTGTTAATACCGGTTACCCGAATACTAAATGGTTCTTGACAGGTAATTCAATGAGGCAGAGAGAGGGGAGGTGCTCCGAAATTGAGGCAGAGAACCACCTCTATGGAGCTTTCGAGGCAGAGAAAACCCACTTTGCACAGCCCTAGTAAATGCATTAACTGTCTTTGCATTTGGTGCCAACGCAGCTTCCCACAGATAATAAATGCAACTCTGCCTTTGAATGATAATCCAAGTATGGAAATGCTTCTGAAATTCTCATTCAAGTGTCTCCTGTGAGTCTGTCTCTCCCTCCCCCCAGATTAACCTGTTTTTGTTTTTAAACATAGAACTAGTTTAATAGGACTAATTCCAATTTCTGGGCAGAATGTATCCAAGTACAAAGTTTCATTGCATTAATTGATTGATTATAGGGACTTATGCCCTGCCCTTCACAGAGTTCCCAGGGTGGCTTACACAAAGTCAAATTTACAATAAAATTACACCACTATATTTTATCGCTCCTTGATTTTTTACTGTAGTTTAATGCTGTTTCAATATTGCATTTTTAATATTGCATTTTAGTATTGTGAACCGCTGAGAGATTTCATTATGCTCCCATACATACCTGCCTGGACCCTAAGATCATCTTCAGGGGTCCTTCTCCGTGAGCCCCTACCAAAGGAAGTGAGGCAGGTGGCTACTAGGAGGAGGGCCTTCTCTGCTGTGGCACCCTGGCTGTGGAATGAGCTCCCTAGAGAGGTTTGCCTTGCACCTACACTATACTCCTTTAGTCGCCAGGTGAAGAACTTTTTATTTTTCAGTATTTTAACAGTTTATCATCTCAGTCTTTTTACTTTGCTGTTTTAAATCTGCATTTTAAATCTGTATAAATCTCTGCATTGCTGCTTGGTTTTATCCTGGTTGTATTTTTAGATTGTACTTTTATATTGCATTTTTATACTTTGAATTATACTTCATGGTTTTAATTTTTGTGAACCCCACAGAGAGCTCTGACTATTGGGTGGTATAGAAATGCAATAAATAAATAAATAAATAAATAAATAAATAAATAAATAAATATGCCGCAGATAACAATAATAAAAGCAATTTAAACCCAAAATATGAAAGACCACACAATTTAAGAGAATTTACTAGGCCCTGGAGAGAAAGAGCCAGTCAATCAGGTGTTCAAGGAGGTTCTGGAAGAAAACCTGCTATGACCTGCATGGCAAGGGTCAAGGTGAGTAAGCAGTTATGCCCACTAAACAAGAGCACAGCAAGGCAAATTTTACTATCACTTTGAACAGCTCTTTATAGGAGTTGCAATGCCAGGCAGATCCACATGAAAGGAGCTATTGCTCCAACAAGGGTCTAACAGCAACTGAAGTCTTAAGTAGGCTGGGTAGTTCAGGTCTCTCAGAAGTTCCACCTGCCACTGAGTATTGAGCAACCTTAAAGGGCTCGTGCTAATTTCTACAGCTGAAAGCTCCTATATGGCTGAAGGATGTGACTTTGAAAAGGTAATCTTGGAGGCTAAGGTTGGTGGGAGGGCCAAACCTCTAGGACGGGGGTTGTGCCTGGGGTTCCTGAGCATCCTTCCCTGGAATGGGGTGATCAGTGTCTGACTGGGCTTAGAGTTCTCTTTGAGGTGAGGCTGAGCACATGCAGCCCATAAGCCACAGGCAACCAATTCCTGGCTTAGATCATTGAATGTACAGATATTCCCATCCTAGTGATATAACTGGGCTTGGTGAAAGTCAAAAGAACTGAGAACAAAGAATGGTATGGCTCCGGTCACAAAGCATCATAAAATATGACTTCGTCCAGCCTCCAACAGCTCTTGCAGGATTATGGGCAACGCATGATGAGGCTGTCATCTGGAATAAGACCAAAGGCTTACCCAGCAGAGCACTGTCAAGAGGCTACCAGTAACTCATCGTGGTCTCAGGCAGAGGTTTTCCCCAGCGATACTACATTTAATTGGAAACATCAGGTATTCAGCCTTGAGCCTCTTGTTTGCAAAGCACATATTCTTAGTATAGCTTTCCATGTGCCTATCTCAGGATTCCCTCCCCCCTTAAAAGGATAAGTATGTGATAGCTAGTAATTCTCTTCAATTTTGCAATCAGAACAAAGCATGGAAGCAAATTGATAATTACCTATTTTATAACTAGTAGTACAATGCAGGTTTTTCTGCTCACAGATTGTGGAATATTTGTACAACATCTAAACCTATGGCTGTGAAAGAATGTGGTTGTCCTTTGAAGTCATTTTTCAGGGGAGATGTGGGCTCCATCCTGATCCTTCCCAAATCTGAATATTGATCATACCATGGGGAGAAGGGGTAGCCATTTAACCCAGTGCACTATGGGCATGGCTAGACGAGGGAGGTTGCGGGGGATGATTTTGCAATTTTATGATTCCAAGACCGTCCCCCTCATCTAAACGCAGCGTGCAACATCCCAGGAAGAAGAGGACACCACGGCCGCCATTTTATTGTTGTTTTCAATCGGAGAGAAGCACTCCTGCGCAAACTGTAAGGTTTTTTTTTTTTTAAAAAAAATACACACCTCACGCTCCCCCCACCCTACCCCTGATGGGCTCCATGCCCAGGTCCTGGCTCCTTGCTTCTACTCACAAGGAGCCAGGACAAAACCGCAATGGCGGGCCACCCATCCCGTGGTCTTGGGATCATCCTGAGACCATGGGAAAAATCAAAATTGAAGGGTAGGGTGATATCCTGGGGAAAGGGAGGGATCATCCCTCCCTGCTCCTGGGATGCCCTGTGCATCATGTGGATGCACAGGGATGATCCTGGGATGATCCCCGGGATATCGCCCCGTCTAAACATGCCCTATGTTGAGTGCGCCACATTTTGTGCTAATTTTCAGTGCTGCAATGAAGCAACTTTCAGATAACTCAGAAGACAGGCTCCACCCATGCAGCATGGTTCCCATCTATTATGTTTTGTCATCCCCCCTCTTGCTAGGATCAAGAATTAGCTCTGCAAAGTTTATCCTTTTCTTTTCTTTTCTTTTTCCAGGCCAGTTCTTAGTACATAGTAAATCCAGTGCATATTACAGCTGGCTGACCAGTGAAATTTTCATTTGAGCATTCTGCTGTACACTCAAAGTGCTATTCAATGCACCATAAGGTGAGCAATTATTCCGGCTAACTACACTGTGTGCTAAACAGTGATCAGAGTGGGTGATGGGGGTGCTAATACAAATGGTGTGGTATGAGGTCATTTTTAACATACAATAGATGTGCTTCATATTGAGAGCGAATGCTTGGCATTGTGAGAGTGGCCTGATTTACACTTGGCAATTTGGGTGGAAAAAGAAACCCAACTATGACAGAGTTTGAACCAAAATATTATTTTTTTTAAAAAAGTCTCAATCCTGAAAAGTAGGATACCAATTCAATTCCAAAGATGCTTGTGTATAAAACTCAACAAGCAGCAATAACATATGGTTTCTCTGGCAAGGTATGGATTGTCTGCAGCTTATGCCAAGTCACCTAAGCCTATTCAGGTGGTTCTCCAAGCTGTGTTGTAATAATATAAAATAGGGCACAGGGCTAAGTACAAGCCCCATTCCCCACTGACTCCATTCCTAACCTTTATGTGATGAGCATGAAGGTTGGAAAGAAGATTATAAACATGTTCAATCAAACAGGCATAGAAGTTTACCCATGATTGGGAATGCTGCATTATCAGGATTTTTAATTTCAGGGAGCCTTCTAAGTATGTTCAGCTGGCGTTGTCTATATATACCCCATCATGGCTGTGCAGTGGCACTGTATTGTTTATGTGACGCAGCCACATCGGGCTTTCTCCCCCGAAACAGTGCTTTTTCGCAGTGTTGTTTTACTGTGACTTTTTCAGTTGCTCTGAGGTCACCACATTGTTTCTTTGTTTGTCAGTGGTGCCTTTGGTTCAGGTTAACTGAGGGCATGTCTACACCAGCCCTATATCCCACGATCGTCCCGGGATCGTTCCTGTGAATCCAAATGCAACACAGGGGATCTCGGGAGCAGGCAGGGACGATCTCTCCCTTTCCCCGGGAGAACTGTGTAGAAAGGGCCCAAGTGGGTGTTGCTAGGGGTGGATCCAAGAGCAGGGTAAGCACAGGAACACAGAGCAGGAGGCGGGCTTGACAAGCTGAATGGCAACCGCGCTGGGGTTTTTAGCTCGTGCTTCCTCCTGCTGTGCAACTTTATCAATTCCACCTCGCAGCAGCAATACTGTGGGGTTTTGCGGGAATCAGCTACTAAAATGCCATCGTACAGATGTGCAATGGTCAGGAGTCGAGCAGGAAAGGCCAATGAATGCAGAGCTGTAGGGCTGAAACTGGGATCTCTGATCTACACCTTTTTCATGGGATTGTTTCTACACAGCTTGGAGCAATGCCTAAATAGGGGTATCTCCTAATTATGTCTATGTAAGGCAAAAAGAAAGAAAGATTCTAAACAGCTCTCTAAGACTCTAATGAAAACCGATGGAGTTCTATGTGGATATTTTTGACATCATTCGTTTCAGCCTGAACACATTGACTCAGTGCATTGTTTCCTCTTGGATGGTTTTGCCACCATATGGGAGACCACAAATGCAGAGCCATCTGCTTCTTCCAGCCTGTCCTTTGGCTGCTTCCCTCAAGCCTGCTTGCCTGCTTCTTTGAGAAAGTCTAAAATGACCAGAACCGGTGTTAGTGAAGCTACTGCAGACAGGATTTATGTGGTCCAATAAAAGGTTATAATTAAGACATTATATGTGGCCTATTTGGAATTTAATATACTGGCAATTGATATATAAGTACAGCATTTGCAAGAGATCAAAGATATGGGCAAAAGCTCCATTGAGTGCCTAAGTCTCTGTTGTCTTCTGAATGGGAATTTTGGAATCCATCCAGTTTGGCTGATTCAAATGACCCAAATCCAGACAAAAAATGTTTCCCAGTGGACAATTTAAGCAAAGCGGTTTGTAAGCACCTCTCAAACAAAATGGCTGAATGAAATGAGAGGAAGTGATACATTCTGAGATTTGGAAGAGTTGGTCTTTACGTGGCAGGATAACAATAACATGTTTGGGCTGCCATCCAGCATAGCTTTAGGCTTATGTAAAGCACAAACTTCTGTGACTTGGTGTTGTGGAGCCAGGGCTTAGAACAAGCATGATGATGATGATGATGATGATTGGATATTGACTTCATCTGCCATCCTCCTCATATGTGACTGCTCCCTCTCAGCTTAGCTGCAATCCTCACAGTACCTGGATGGAAGAGGGGAATGGGTTTTCTCAGCAATTACATGGCTATATTGTTCCTTGTTGTGATGTTAAGTATGCTAGGGTGACCTGACCTTGTTTGGGCAATTAAGAGCCATGAGCTTTACAAAAGATCTGCTCCTCATGGATACAAAAACTGTGGTTTGTTGATGATCAACCCTCCTTGGTTAAGGGGACTGTCATAATGAGCACCTGCCCTTCAAATTCTATCCCTATACCACTGCTCCCATGTGCTCAAGGGTATCTGGGTTGAGTTGCACCTATTTACTACAGTAAGACACCCAAAAGCCATTTTGCATTCAAGTGCCCAGTAGTTTAAGTAGTATGTAGAGTGGGCTGTCTGCCTCAGGATGACTAACTCTCTGTACAGCACCATGTACATTGATGGTGCTATATAAATAAATAATAATAATAATAATAACTCATCCCTAAACTGAGATCTGCAGCAAAAACTAAAACTGAAGATGTTCATCAGACTTTTGCTCCTTCACCTGTTCCGTGTTGGCGAGAGAAGCATGCCGAGAGAAGCCTAGTGCTTTTGCCAACATTCTGATTATAGGTAGAGGCTCTCTGCTTGCCAACAAGAGCTTCGGCTGCAGCGCTAGCAACACTGAGTTCCAGCTCTAAAGTTGGAAACATGAAATGAAAGTCAACAAACTTAGCAAGGACGCACTCGGTACTTTAGAAATTCTTCAAAGGCTTCCTGTCCTTTACCATTAAGAACAGTTGCAAAGCATAACCCCCAGCAACATTTGTAACAGTTAGTTCTGTTGACAAGCTGGGATGTCTTTCACTGCAGCCTTCGTGTCTTAATTAAGTGGAATTTGTTTCAGCAAATAATGCTTGTCACAAGTGCTTTTTTGCCTTAGGATGACTTCAAAGATGCTATTACACATTTAGATGATCAGCCATCTGTGTCTTAGAATTATATCGGCTTCTTGAAAAACCAGCCAGGCTAATTTTTCCCAGACTGAAGGAATAAAGCTAAGGAACTTATGGAAATGAGGCTGTTGTTTTTTTTATAACACCACTTCTGCCACTGCCTGTCTCCCAATATCTGGGATGCTTTCTTTCTGGCTTAAAACCATTAGGGTATCCACAAAACAAACAAACAAACAAACAAAAAAACCCAAACAAAAAAAACACACCAAAACAAACAAACAAAAAAATGGGTAAGAGTTTTATGTACGAAACAGAGGGCATTAGCTGTTTCCCCTTTCCTGTATCTCATATTCTTATAGGGTGGTCCAACTCCCCGTATCACTATGCACTGAGGTGTGGAAGGGGACAAGAAGCTTACAGCATGTGGTTAACAAGTGCAAACTACTATCTTCATTATAGAACTTTAATACAGACAAATACACACAACAACTCTTTGAGTATGGATGCTACTACTGCTAGTGATGCGTGAATACTGCTAGGAATGGGTATCCCTCTATTCTCATTTTCCCTATCTTAACTTTGGTTCAGCTTGAACTCAGAGAATTTTTCAGTTCCATTTATCCTGAACATTGGGATGTTTTCTTTTAAATGCCTTCATGAAAAGCATGAGCATTTTAGCACAGATTTCTCCTAATACATGCATTTCTGTACACATCTTTGCTAATACATGGATTTTTGCAACCCTTATATAATGCATCATTGAAAGTTATTTTACCTAATAGATGCATTTTTGTATGAATCTTTTATGGGAGAATGCCACTTCAAAATTCGTGGATGTGTGAATTTCAAAAGATAACTTAGTTTTGGTTTGCAAAGTGGTTTAAAAGTGTGAAACTAGGTGACTTCTCCCCCAGTCCTAACTTCTGCTCCCCCCATCAGGAATGAAGATATGACACATAGGGATGTCTACACCAGTGTTTATCCCAGGGATCATCCCTGTGCATCTATATGGCGCACAGGGGATCCTGGGAGCAGGGAGGGATGATCACTCCATTTCCCTGGGATATCTATGAGCCCTTTTAGACTGATTCTTCCTGTGGTCTCAGGATTGTCCTAAGACCACGGGAGGTGTGTGGGCGCCCATCCTGGCTTTGTCCCACCTCCTTACAAGTAAATGCGAGGAGGCGGGAACTGGGCATGGGGCTCTGTGCCCATTCGGGGGGGGGAGCGGGAGTTGTTTTTAAACTTACAGTTTTGTTGGAGTGGAAGTGTTTAAACATCTCTGTTTAAAAAAAAAGAAAGAAAGAAAATGGCGGGTGTGACATCCCTCCTTCCTCCCGGGATGTCGTACATGTGTCTGGACAAAAGGAAGGATTTCACAAGCAGAATATCGTTAGATCCTCCCCCTTCCCTCCCCTGGCATAGACATGCCCATATACTGCTGTGAAATGAGCTTTATTAACTTTGACAGAATCTGCAATGAACAAACCAATTGGCAAACAGCTAACAACCTCTCTGCACGGGCTGCTAGCCTACAGGAGAGAGCAAGGGGAATAAACTCTCCTGCTGTCAAGTTGTCATGAGCGATTCCATTGTAGCTCCTAGCTGCAGATCAGGATTCTGCCTAATCTGTCCTTATTCTTTCCTGATCACCAAGGGATGAGCTAAGAACATAAGAAGTTCCATGCTGAATCTGACCAAGGCTCTATCTAATGCACTTCACACAGTGGCCAACCAGGGACTAACAAAGGTAGCCATCAATATCCTTCTCCTCCAGGAATTTATCCAACCCCTCTTTAAAGCCATCCAAACTGGTGGCCATCACCACATCTTGTGGTAGTGAATTCCAGAGTTTAACTATGTGCTGTGTGAAGAAGTACTTCCTTTTATTTGTCCTGGCAAGGCCCAGGCAGTTCTGTAGCCCCAGTTATGATGAAGCTACCGAAGCCCAATCCTTTCTCATTGAATGGCTTTGAATGTTTGGTTGACTAGGCCCCTATTATTATATTTATTTTTATTTATTTATTACATTTCTATACCGCCCAATAGCCGGAGCTCTCTGGGCGGTTCACAAAAATTAAAACCATTCAAAGTATAAAACAACAGTATAAAACCATAATATAAAATACTATATAAAAGCTCAACCAGATAAAAACAGCAGCAATGCAAAATTACAAATTTAAAACACCAAGTTAAAATTTATTTATAGACTGTTAAAATGCTGGGAGAATAAAAAGGTCTTCACCTGGCGTCTAAAAGCATATAGTGTAGGTGCCAAGTGAGCCTCCTTAGGGAGCTCATTCCACAGCCGGGGTGCCACAGCAGAGAAGGCCCTCCTCCTGGTAGCCACCTGCCTCACTTCCCATAAGTGAGGCAGGTGGCTACCACTTTATTACCATGAAGAAGCATCAGGGAGCTCAGCAAGGTAGCTTCAACTTCAGGCCCTCTCTGCCTGCCCTGCGCCTTTGTATGGCTGTTTTGAATTTTAAATGGACTGTCTCCACATACTGTTTTTAACACTCTCTCCTGTTCTTAAGTCTACTGTTGGTGATAATGTTTGAAAGTTTTACATTTGTTTTTAAAGTTTTCAAATTGTTTTAAAGTGTTTAATTTTCGTGCGGTATGGTTGACTATTCAACATTGTTTGATAAATGTTATGTTCATATATATAGTTTGTGTGTTTTATGTAAGGGGTTCTCAAACTTTGCATTCTGTTTTTTAATCTTTGTAAACCGCTTAGGGAGTCTTGGCTACAGAATGGGGTGGGCGCTACAGAAATGAAATAAATACATGCTTTTTTTAAAAAAAAGCTTTTAAATTGTTTTAAGTTTCAATTGTGAGTTACCTTGGCCCTATTTAGGCTACATTTCTAAACAAACAAAGGTCTCCTGAAACATAAAAGCCCAAGGCTGCTGTAGTTTTTTCTGCGTCTTTCCTTAGAGAGGTTTGACATCATCCATAAACGAAGTGAGAGGGTAATAATTAAAAGGGCCATAGGAATTGCCCTGGCACAATGAGGATTGATTGATTGAATGAATATATATCTCACCCTTCAGCCAAATACTCTTAGGGAAACTTTGGATATTCAGAAACACTGATGCAGGGACTTCCAATGGAAGTAGTGGTCATGTTTTGGGGCTTCCCTCAACTGGAACATATCTGTGGCACCTGTTCTCCACAGTGCTTTCCTTGGCTTGTGGGGCCACTCCACCCATTGTGGCCACCTTGGGTTAGCAGGTCTCCTGCTACAGCCTCTTCCACTGTCTCAACAGTTGAGTCCCAGGTCCTCCTTCATTCAGCTTCCTTTTCCCCAGCCTCACTACAGTTCTCTACTTGTGTTAGAAACTTTCCTTCTCCTTCATTCAATCTCATTTTTGAATATTGCTCACCTGGGGATTAGTGGTTGGCAATGGACCTTCTGGGGAGTCATTCAGTGAAGACCAGCCTGTAAGAAGTGGGAGGCTGTTTTTAATCAGAGGGCTGATTTCTGCCCTCTGTCTCTTATGTTAAGTGGTTGTGAAGCCTCCCTTTATTTTGTAGCTCCTCCTTGTTACCTTCCCATTGCCTCAACTCGCTCCTCGCTGGATGGAGGGCAAGTGATTGAGGGGAGACATGATAGCACTCTTCAAATACTTAAAAGGTTGTCACACAAAGGAGGGCCAGGATCTCTTCTCGATCCTCCCAGAGTGCAGGACACAGAATAACGGGCTCAAGTTAAAGGAAGCCAGATTCCATCTGGACATCAGGAAAAACTTCCTGACTGTTAGAGCAGTGCGACGGTGGAATCAGCTACCTAGGGAGGTTGTGGGCTCTCCCACACTAGAGGCATTCAAGAGGCAGCTGGACAACCATCTGTCAGGGATGCTTTAGGGTGGATTCCTGCATTGAGCAGGGGGTTGGACTCGATGGCCTTGTAGGCCCCTTCCAACTCTGCTATTCTATGATTCTCTGTCACATCCATATAATGAGCCTTGAAGTCATGGAACTGCGTTGTTCACTCATATTTCATGCTACTGATGCCTCGTCTAGGGTGGACTATAAAACTAAATTAATAAATATTCATGACAATGTATAATTTAACAGTCAAACAAGCAAAAGATCTGACCATTTGGTAAGCTGCATATATACAGAAGACTGTGGGAGCTGAAGAGTAAAATAACTATTTTCCAGCTGGGTTGGTAAGTAAAATTAGAAGGCATACATATTTTTTTTAACTGCAGAGGAGCACATAACAGGTCACATGCCATCAGTGAAATGAGGGAAAATCTGCTGTAACGTTGCCCCAAAATTTGAGCTTTGTCCTGATTCCACCTCAAAGATTCTGAAGGAATTATAAACGCCTCCCCTGCCTTCCAAGCAGAAGTTCTGTTTTGTGTCCGGTGCCATTTGCTACATTTTGTCATTACATGGTGTGCTATTAGATTATTTCATTGTGGGGAGTCTTCTTGATTTATTAAAAAAACAAAAAAAAACCTGCTGGCTTCTGCAAAACCTGACGACTGACATCCTGTTTGTGTAAGGCAGTTTGTCTAGAAATTTTCATGTCTTGAAGTATTTGGGGCAGGGAGTCAGGCTTTTATATTCTAAGCCTCTCAGAGTTGGATAATAGAAGTGAATAAAAGACTTTTGCTTTAGCAACGAGGTTAGTGACAATATGGCGCAGGGATTAGAGGAGACATTGAAAGGACTAAGGAGTTCAGTAAAGATTCTGGAAGGACAGTGAAGGACGGTTTTGTGAACCGCCCAGAGAGCTCCGGCTATTGGGTGGTATAGAAATGTAATAAATAAATAAATAAATAAATAAATAAATAAATAAATAAATAAATAAATAAAATAAACTTGTAGAACAGCATGTGAGGAAAGATGACACAGACAGTAAACTGCTGTGATGGAAAGGAACACATCATGGGAACCATCGTTCCTCCTCTATCATCCACTGAACGTTTCTTTCATTTACTTATTTATTGTATATATTTCATTTTTTCCTATGGCTGCCTTTCAGTTTAGAAGCCCTCCCAAGGTGGAGTAGAACAATAAAATCCATATAATAAAAATATATTATAAAAACAGTAATAAAAACAAGTGTTCCCAAAAACAACAACAACCAATAAATTCCAACATAAGATAAAACTTATAACACAATTGCAGTTACAGACCAGAACAGTCTGAGAAAATACAATCAGGGGAAAGTCATAGTTAACAAGTAAGTCTAGTTGCCTCTCATAGAGCATCCATATTTGGCTATTTGATATTTATAGTGCCTTATCTGCCTGGACTCAATCTACATGGCCAATTTAGTATGGAGGGAGAGCACATCAGGTCAACAGATGATGTTGTCACCAATCCGCACCCCTACCCCACAGCTTCCTTCGGGAAAAGGCACATTTTTGAACATCTTTTCTCCTTAAATGAGGCTCCCAAGCAGTTCTGCTGCAGTGTGCCCCATCCCCCACCCCTTCCCCCACATTAAATCCTGGGCATGCCTAATTCTGTGACTTGGCAGTGAAAGGCCTTTTGGAAGCGAGGCCTTTTTACTCAAGGGCATTTCCTGTTTACTTCTTCATTTTGCAACGAGAGATCCATCTTAAAAGTTAGTGCCATGAAACGTGCTATGCCTATTCGTCATACATTTCTTCCTTTCAGTATTGAGCAGTTCCCAACTGAGCTGCCGCTTTGAAGGGCACTCTCTGAAGAGGCAGCTTGTCAGTCAACATTGCTCCTCCCTTCCTTTCCCAATTGGGTAAAGACTGAGCTGCTGCCTTGAGGACAAGTCCTTGAAGTAGCAACTCAGTTGGCTTCACATGCCTCCTCCCATTTCCCAAACAGGAAAATGAAGCATGAGTGAAGTCAGCTCAGTCAGGAGCTGCTACTTCAACGCACTCCTGGCACCTTGATAAGGCAACTCCAGAAGGCCCCACTTGTCCTTCCCTTTTCCTATCAAGAAAGGGGAGGCTGAAGCGAAGCCAATGTACATGTGCATCTGAAAGCTCCATCACACCTAGGAAGAAATGCTGGCTAACGCTGGCTACTGTCGCTTCTCCATGGACACTCAGTTACTTCCTGTTTTCAAACAGGAAGTAAACAAGGTGCATGAGGGCCATTCAGTCCCTCGTTGTGAAAATGCTGCTTCTCCAACACACAGCAGGAGAGAACAGCAACTTCTGTTGAAAAAATATTTAGCAGTTTTCTGGTTTTTCTTGCAGCACAAGGAAGACCAGAAGGGTTGGAAGGGGAGAGGGAGGCAGACGATGTCATGTGAGCGACCTCTGAGGAATCCTTGAGTGTCCAATAACGAGCGTGCAATAAAACGCTCGTTGGATGGAGCTTTGAGTGTGTATGTGTGTGAGTGTGTGAATGAATGTGGTCCAGGCAAGCATATCAAGCACTGCATGCCAGCAGGAGGGGTGTCCCTGCACAGTTTGGGGTGTGTCTTTGGCAGAAAGCAATATGTCAATGCATTAAATGAAAATGTAAGAAAATTAATGTTGGATCAGACCATATGCCTATCTAGTCCAGCATTCTGTTTATGTAGTGGCCAAGTGGATCTCTGTGGGACGCCCATAAATAGGAAATGAGTGCAATAGCACCATCCCATTTATCCTCCAAGGAAAGGAAATTAACTTTTCAATAATAGCTTACCAATTCCATGGGGGGAATGAAAGAACAGTTTGGCTGGGGGTGGGGAGACTTCACTTAGTTCTAGATTCAGGTTTGGAAATCAAGCTGACCGCTATAGCCTCTAATCAAGAGATGGATAATCTGATTTATTTCCCCTAACTTTAATATTTCTGTATATATGTATATCCTGTCTCCCCCACAATTTTGCCAAATCTGTTACTAAAAGAGTGAAATTTGAGGGATGTTGTGAGGGTTTGAAGGAGGTGGGATACATTTTGTGTGTAGACTTGGATGCCATCTTTCCAATCTTTTGCAGAACTGGAAAAAAAGTTTGAGAGACAGACACAAAAATCAGAAAATATAATCTCCAAGCTGCTCCTAATTCTGAAATTCTACTGAATTATGGATGGAGAAGCAGAAAGGGCAAAAACCTTTCAGATCTTTTATGGCAGGTCCCTTTAGTAATACAACACCTACTGATTGTATTCCTATTCTTTTACTGCATATATTTAACCAGTGCTGTGTGAGCTATCAGAGTCTTTACAACCTCATGTGAAGATCCAGAAAGGGCCTTCAGCCTGTCTTGAGGTAACAGTAATGAATTCTCTCAAACAGAAAGATATATAGGAAGTAGAACAACTTTCCCCCTGAAGGGCAGGTTGCTTCACATCCATCAATGACAAAGGAAAATACTAGCGTAACCTGATTTATACTTTATACAGCCCTACAAACTGCAATAGGTTTGGTTTCAGTGGCTTTAGGCACCAAAAGATGGATAATAACATGTGTCTTAAGGAGCTTCAGGTCTTGATCATCTAAAGAAATCAGAGGAAACTCACACCTGGAGCCTCTTTCATAGTTTTCTGTTGGAATGTTTACCATGGTATATTTATTTGTGCGACCTAGCAGCCTCCTCTTCACACAAATGCTTCTCCATACTTTCTGAGTCCTGAGCTTGGACTTGAGACCAGTAGCTCTTTGAGTTCATGCTGAAGGCTCTTCCTGAGGCAGAAGCGAGGAAGGGTATATTCTGATCTTGCTGTTGTGGCAATGTCCTGGCTGCAGCGTAAGTGTGAACTGGAGTAAACGTACTGCTCAGGAAACCTGGGCATTTTCTCAGGCATGAATCATCACATTTGAGTGCTCGGAAAACGTGGGAGCCACATAATTAAAGTTCTTGGAGCTCCTGCAGTGTCCATGAGAGTCAACTATTCAGCAACATTGTGGAATTAAATAATAATGCTATGGTTATGGTAGCTCCTATAGCACACTGCACCGTGCCCTAACACTGCACTGCCCTTTTTTTGTACAGAAATGCGAACACCCTCAAATTCACAATTTCATCCCAAGTATAATCAAATGCAGCAGTCGCTCCAGTTTCCTTGACCATGGATTTATCCTACGTATTGTCAAGTATATTCTCAGCAAAGCCTAAGCGGGATTGTATTATTGTATTGTGCACTACACCACACTACTGAGCCAGTGCAGTGTAGTGGCTAAAGTACTGGACTGGTTATCAGGAGATCCGGACTCTAGTCCCCACTCAGCCATGGAAACCCACTGGGTGACATTGGGCCAGTCGCAGACTCTCAGCCCAACCTACGGCACAGGGTGGTTGTTGTGAGGATAAAATGGAAAGGAGGAGGATTATGTATGCTGCCTTGGGTTCCTTGGAGGAAAAAGGTGGGATATAAAATGCAAGCAATAAATAAATAAATAAATCAGAGACTGGTATAACACCCCCCCCCCCAGCGTACTACTAAGATTGCCAACTGCAAATTTAAATCCCACCCGTCCTCATAGGATGTTGGGCTGGTATACACGGGGAACTATCTCATTATCCTTACAACTAGTCTATGAAGCAGTTAGTTTGCCTCAGGCTTCCTATGGGTTTCAGAAAGGAATGAGGTCATGAATAAGAGATTGTCACTTTCAAACTGAAAACTCTACTTCAGTGTTTTCCAACCTGGTGCCCTCCACATGTTTTGGACTTTAACTACCATCAATCCCAGACAGCATTACTGTCAACTCTTTCCATTTTTTAAACACTTGGTGGTGGTGGTGGTGGCAGCAGCAGCAGTAGTGAAAGCTGGTCCTCCTCTGACCTCACTCCCACATTTTAAAAGTACCCCCCTTATGTTTTGAGTAGCAGATATCGGAACTAATCAGACACTGCCTTTGGGGGAACATTGCCAATGAGGGTACAGGAGTTGCATAGGGACAGTCTTTTATGTCACTCCTGTGCCATCATTGGCTGTCTCTCCCAAAGGTAGTGTCTGATTGGTTCAGATCACTGATGCTGAAAATGTAAGTTTTTAAAAAGTGTACTTTTGAAATAGCACGCCATGGACCTTTTTGCTAGCAGGGCTGAGCTAAATGGGGGAGAGCTTAGAGTGACCATATGAAAAGGAGGACAGGGCTCCTGTCATTTGTATGCATGCAGCACCTGGTGAAATTCCCTCTTCATCACAATTAAAGCTGCATGATCCCTGCCCTCTTTTGTATCTGTTCACTCTTGTATAGCTCCCATAGCTTTAACTGTTGTGATGAAGAGGGAATTTTACCAGGTGTTGCATGCATACAAATAACACCTGCTGAAATTCCCTTTTCTATGCAACTGTTAAAGATAGAGGAGCCCTGTCCTCCTTTCCATATGGTCACCCTAGGAGAGCTGCCACCACCACCAGTTTACCCTACCCTGTGCCTGTTTACCCTACCCAGTGCCTGTTTGCATTCTTTTCCCCTCCTTATTGCTTTACTATGATTTTATTAGAATGTAAGCCTATGCGGCAGGGTCTTGCTATTTACTGTTTTACTCTGTACAGCACCATGCACATTGATGGTGCTATATAAATAAATTAATAATAATAATAATAATAATAATAATAATAATAATAATAATAATAATAATTTGGGGGCCCTCCAGACCTCAGGGCACTGCACTTGTGTTCCATGTCTGGCTCTGGCTGCACCTCTGGATCCAACCACATTAGTGAGAACAGTGAGATCCTTAGGAAAGGGCCACACAACTGTCTTCTATTCAAGTGGCTGGCTTGTTTTTAATATTTTCCTAGCCAGGCAAGAGCTGCTCACAGGGAAGTAGTATACAAACGGCTTGGGTAATGATTGAAGGACCCCTCGGTGATTTGTGTTTCATAGCAGGGAGGAGAGTGATATTGGATATAAAAATTTTATTATGTTTATTTCTAAATGAACATTTTTCTTCATGATGGAAATTCAGGACAAGCACTAAAAATATCATCAAGAGATCCTTAGGGAAGACATTTTCTTCCTCAACTCTGATTTACCAACCTGACTTTGTATTGCCTTTGTGACCCCTGTTTTCTATTTCTATGAGGTAGAAAGAAAGAAAAATCAACATGATTTCTAACTGTCACCCAATATGGCTTGTGGGGAGTGATTGTTGGTTGTTGGAGGAGGACCGAATCAGCTTCAGTATTTAGATTAGTAATCTATCACTAGCCTTGATGTTCCTCCCCTCTCCCCTTCCACTGCTCTTCTGGTTCAGGCTCAGGGGCACAATTTTTACACACAAAGGAGTTTGATCTATTTCGCTGTGTACACCTTTCCCATCCATATTGCATTGTCAGAATTACTAATAACAATGTGTTCAGTGACAAATTGAGCCATTTGAATTATAATGGCTTATAAATATTATTTCTTTGGCTCTTTTGTGCAGTGCGTGTGGCAAATTTACAGCAGCACTTGCATGCGTTGTGAAGTGGGACCTCCTGAGAGAGGAAGAACTATAGTGGAGAGAGGATTGTATTTGGTGGCGGAGGATCTGGGTTCAAATGAAATCATTGCTTAGCCTTGAAGCTCAGCATGTGGCCTTGGCCAAGTCATTATAGTCGAACCTATTTCACAGGCCATCCTGAACACAAAAGTTCAGGATGGTGGGACAGAAATGTGATTATTATTAATAATAATCTTTGGATTGCCACTGTATGAGTATAACATAATGAGTATGGATGATAGTAAGTAGGGATTACCACAGTATAAGCATAAGAAATTGTATAGCAAGCATGAGTAATTAAGGGCCTCTCTTTACAAAGGGTTGGATCCATACTTAGTGCCAGATCTACACCGAGCAGGATATAACAACTTCAAAAATATCACCTGTATGCCGATGACACACAACTATACCTCTCATCTCCGGAACTTTCTCCTGATGTTCACGATCGTATCTCGGCATGTCTTTCAGATATCTCAGCTTGGCTGCTTCATCGTCGCTTGAAGCTTAACATGGCAAAAACTGAACTGCTTGTTTTCCCTCCTAAACCTTCTCCTCACCTCTCATTCTCTCTTACTGTCAACGATGTCACGCTTACTCCGGTCAAGGAAACTCGTAGCCTTGGCTTTATATTTGATTCCTCGCTCTCCTTTATTCCTCATATCGAGACAGTAGCTAAATCTTGTCGTTTCTTCCTGTATAATATTGCCAGGATTCGACCATTTTTGTCTGTCTCTTCTGCCAAGACTCTCGTTCACGCACTGGTTATCTCTCGGTTGGACTACTGCAACCTCCTCCTCTCTGGCCTCCCCTCGTCTCACATCAGTCCGCTGGTCTCTGTCCACCACTCTGCCGCTAAGATCATCTTCCTGGCCCGCCGCTCTGACCATGTCACTCCGCTTCTGAAATCTCTTCATTGGCTCCCAATTCATTCCAGAATCCAATATAAACTTCTCCTGTTGACCTTCAAAGCTCTTCACAGTCTAGCTCCTGCCTATCTCTCCTCTCTCATCTCACACTATTGCCCCGCTCGTGCTCTTCGCTCCTCTGATGCCATGCTTCTTGCCTGCCCAAGGGTCTCTACTTCCCTTGCTCGGCTTCGTCCATTTTCCTCTGCTGCCCCTCATGCCTGGAATGCTCTTCCAGAACACTTGAGAACTACCAACTCAATCACAGCTTTTAAAACACAGCTAAAAACTTTTCTTTTCCCTATAGCTTTTAAACTTTGAGTTTGTTCTGACTCTATACTGTCAGCTTCACCCTTCCCGGTGCCTGTTTACACTTCCCTGTGCCTGTTTGCATTCTCTTTCCCTTCTTATTGTTTACTACAACTTTATTAGATTGTAAGCCTATGCGGCAGGGTCTTGCTATTTACTGTGTTATCTGTACAGCACCATGTACATCGATGGTGCTATATAAATAAATAATAATAATAATAATAATAATAATAATAATAATAATAATAAAAATGGTTGAAAATAGTATATGGAATGTGTCATGGACCCCAACAGTTGTTAGTGCACTTCAATACTGTTACAAAGCAGTAGTGTAGATCCTGCAACACTTAAGGCTTCATGAGATGGGGAGAAAAACATGGTTCCATACCGTCACTTCTCCCCCCCCCATTTCTGTAACACAATACTTCGTCTTTCTCACAGAGAAGAAAGAGGAAGTAAACAAAGACCACATGGCCCATTCAAGGGGCATTTTATTGTGCCACTTTTCCTGAGCACATCAGGAGATTGCGGCAGGTTTTAATTCTAAAAATAAGTCAGACTTACCAGGGTCTTATTTTGTGATGGGAAGGCCAGAAGGAGCAAGAGACACTTGGGAAGTGGATGCCATTGTCAAAAGGACCCGTGAAAAACCATGAGTGGGCAGTAACGAGGGTGCGATATCTGGAGTCATATGTAATACTAATCAGTGGTGCAAGGGAAAAATTATGCTGAAGGCAAGTTGTCAGAATGCACCATAGACTGCAGACTAATTCAGCCTTCCTCATCCTGGCACCCTCCAGATGTGTTGGACTGTAACTCCCATCATCCTCATGCAGTGATGGTTTGGGATTAGGAGCTGTAGACCAACACATCTGGAGGGGGCCAAGTTGGGGAAGGGTGGATTCATGGCCATTTTCCCTTGCTCTCTCTGTGACTACAGAGGAGGGCATTCTATTTTTGGAATGAGTAGATTCCATGTAGCTTCCAGATGCTTTGAAACTATGCAAATTTACGTGGGAAATTACTTGCTTAAAGCAAAGAAGGAATGGAAAGTTGCCATGTTCTCAGAGACCAATGCCTTAGAAGCGCAGGCTACTTTCTTCCAGAAAATATGCTTAAGCTAACGCACAAGGACACCTGGCAGTCTGTCCTTGAGTTCACCTCATACACTTTAAATTAAAGTCATGGTCAGGAGGACTCCTTGTCGTTACTTTTCATTTTCATAACTCTTGTCGACCGCCGTGACTGCAGCCACTTGAATTTCCCATGGGCTTTGTGCAATGCTATTTCTAGGCTTGCATTTCATGACAAACTAATGGACACATTCATGCCCAAGATGAAGAGTGAGCCCTCCTGGGCCAATGGCAATAAACCTTCAGGACGTTGCTTTGGCAAGCAGTCAAGTGCAACCCCATTAAAGTGCAAACGAGAGCTCTCTCAAATTAACCTAGCATCTGCTGCCACAGTGTCTGAGCCTCAAGTACCAGGGTCTGCACAAAGGGACAAATGGCAAGTGCTCATACATGGGGCTACCGTGTCGTGGGGAGTTCCGCCTTGTAGTTAACACCACTCCCCGGCAAGCAGTACATCATCAAGTTGCAATCACAAAGCTTCTGGCGACTGTCTTCCCCTGTGATTTTATTTTATTCTGTTTATGCAGTGCAATCATTGTGTGTGATATTTTACAGGATAACAAAAAGGAATTTACCTGTAGAATGTAGTACTAAGCTGAAGGACATATTTAAGAACATTTTTATGCACCAAGAAAGGGGTGTGTGTGTGTCCCACCACCATGTTTGTTTACGCAGGGGCACCGGAAAGGTGTGAGAATGTTCTCCAGAGGATTAAGCTTTGTATTTTTCAAAATCCAGTCTTTTGTGGCCATCTGAGCAACAGGAAGTAAAAAAAAATCTTTCGTTGTACAGCTATAGGCACTTGTTCTCTTGGTATTCTGTACTTCCAGTTCTGCACTGATGCCTTGAACTGCATTGAACCCAAGTATCAGAAGCTCTTGTGCAGTTGTTTCCCAAGACATGCTGGTGCCCCACAGAATGTATTTGGGCATATCAACAAACCATAGCAGTATCTCACAAAACAGGACATGACTCAACAATACGACATCCACGTGGCACTCAGATGCCTCATCAGAAGCGCTTTGAATTGGGATGCCAATCCCACTCCTGCTCCAGTACTGCAATTCAGTTATGCTAATTTATGAAGACACTCAAGAGAATAGTTGAATTTTTATCCTCCAGTGGCTGCTCATCCTTTAATACAAGCTAGGGGGCTGGTGCCATAATTTGACATCGAGTTCCTTCGAATAGGCTTTGAACGCAAGTGCCTTTCAACGAATTCAGGAGGAATGCCTGTAACAATCCTGAAGAAATTCATTTGACTTGCATTTCATGAAATGCCAGAGCTCTGAGGGGGAAAGGGCAGTTAAATTTGAACTAACCTTTCAAAGCTCTGGAAGGGCTTGCTTGGCTAAGACTAAGTGCACTTTGTTTTGCTCCGCTCATTCCAGTTTCCTGTCTGTCATTTTGTATTGACTGACTTTATCTGACGGTGTCTGACAAGTGCTGAAGACACCATGCAATGCAGAGGGCTATGTGCTGAAGTACTTAATTAAACAAGCCTCGAAGAAATACAAGGCTATTTGAAGGTGATTGTCTCCCCACCTTAGGCTGTGTTAGCACCAGCTGTTTTCCCCAAGATATAGCTCAGGATGTATGGGAAACAGATGGTTCAGTCAGCACCTTATTCTGGGTTGTGTCCCTGCTTTGGGGTAAGTCGTATCACATTAAAAGGGTATTTTGTTCAATAGAGCCCTGTTTTCCCTTTTCTCCGGCAGGTGTGTGCAAGCTATGCAACAGGCCATTACAGGAAATGGGACATCTGTGTACCCAGACTCATCCATCCATACTTCTCTGCACAATGCAAGTTACTCATATTCTGGAACACGAGTATTCCTTTACTCAAGACTCCCAATTCAGTGCTAGGCTTTTACTATTACTTGGATCAACTGGATTTGCGATGGAATGGTGCAGTAAGAGCAAAAATAAATAAATGGCAACAACAGTGGTCCCAAGTAATCCAGTCAGAAGGATCTTGCCTCACAGACCCCAGATTTAAAGCAGCAACCCTTTAGCTCTTGCTACATGCTTTAGGCAAGACACTGAACTTTTATTGCCCAAGAGAAATACACAGCCTTCAAAAACAGTCAGTTCAGTTGCCTCTTGCTCTGCTTGAAGCTTAAATAATGAAGCTTAAATAACGACACAGAAAGGCTGAATGAAGATCTGAAATGCATGCACACACCTCCCGTTCTTCATATTGGTCCACTGCACTACCTGCATCCACACCAGCAGTGTGTGTGTGTGTGTGTGTGAGAGAGAGAGAGAGAGAGAGAGAGAGGGAGAGAGGGAGAGAGGGAGGAGTGGGTGGGTGGGACAAGACTCTTTTGAACTCTATGGAGTCTGCACAAAGCTATCGACACCCATGGTGGAACACAATCCATGCCTTGTATTTAAACTTCATGAGAGCATGCTTCATTTTGATTACTTCAAAGCAAGCTACATGATAAACGGTTAGACTAAACACTAGCATTGCTTTTCAGTCAATTTGTTTTCAAAAAGCACCCATTATAATCATGGTATTTCTTTTGTACTGTCCTTTATTTAATCTAAGCAGTGAAAAAAGCATTGCATTGAATCTCAGGGACTTGATCCTTATCTTAAATCAGTTACTTTGTTCATTGATTTCAATGCCCATCAAACAGAACTCTCCAGTGATACATGAGCATGTTAGGGTAACTAATTACATGCTAGTTCAATTTAAATTACTTCCACTTAATCACTGTGACTATTAATTTCTTGGCCAAGAAAGAAATATGAAGTGGTACTCCAAATGTTATGTGCAGACCAAAGGAATAAATCAGAAAATGCAACCAAATGAGATTTAATATGCTTGAGAAACAAAAGTTGAAAGGAGACAAACATGATTTACACCTTTTGTGGTACAGAGAAAATTGTGATATTAGTGCATATAAGGGAAAAGGATTTTCAAATGTGCAGCACTTTTTAAAATATTGGATCAAACATCATTGGAATTGTTCACAACTTGTGTAATGCATCTAAATTAAATATCATTTTCTAAGTAGGTTGAGGCCATTAGGATATTTAGAAAACACATCAACAGACCTTGAGGGCAGAAGAGGAAAGTCATAGAAGCATCTTTGGAAGGTTAAAGTTTGGAGTTAACTCTAGTCCAATGTGTTAAGATAAACAGAAAGCAGTGAAGTCTATTACACATCCTTCACATCCTAATTTCAAGAATATTTACCTGAACAGATATTTACAAGGATTTCTTTTTAAAATAATTGTATAAAATTATCCTTTTGCTATATCTATGCCACAAAGGTTTTAATCGATGGGAAACGTACCATTTTAAGAGTAAACTATTTAAGAAATCATAAAAAGGATATTAGAGCAGTGACCAGATCCAGTAAAACACCTCCAGAGTAAGTGCAATATATGGATTCAGCTTTGCTTTACCATTACTGACCACTGCATTTTTTCTAAATGGAGGTAGCCTCCATTATTACATATCTCAGTTCTAACCTCCTATGGCTCATAGGAAAATTATGTAGGCTTTTGCAAAATAACAAATAAAAATGTATATTTTAGCACTGATCAAACTGGGAGAAGGGGTAGAGGATACGATTCCATCTACTCCTGTTAGGAGTTCTTATACCTTTGTCTTATAGAAATGTGCTCAAACACACTACTTTCTCCACTATAAAATTAAGCAGTGGGTTTCTGGGTAACCGAAATAATTCTGTGCTTACTTAATCATAAGATCCCATTCTTCTGCATTTTCTGGCCAACAGCTTTAAAACTACCAGAATGATTTGACTTAAGCTGACAGAATCTGGTTTTAAGCTGAACAAACAATGAAAGCTGAAGGCATGTGATGGCACTGAAAATTCTGTTAACAGTTGCTAGCATTCCTACATACAGCTATAGTCTCCAAGGTACCTCATGGAATCCATGCCTATTAAAAAGTTGACATTTGTAGTGTTGATGGACTTTTAGGTATAATATACAGCAGTAGGTATAAAATGGGCATAATTTGGTAAAAAGCTGACTTGTAAGTAGAAATATTTCTCTTTATTCTTTCAGTTCAAAGAATGGATAAGCAAGTCTAACTTTAAAAAGTTCACACAGCCACTGCAACATGTTCAAAAGGTGTGGATGGGGCAGGAAGGGCGAGTTCCACCCTCACTGTTCATGTGCATCCACTTCCTGCCACCATTTGCGCATTCAGTATATGTGCCAGGGGGTTCTATGTGCATCTGGCACATACATAGAGCTTCTCCCTGCAAAGGGGGTGGGTGGGATTCCTAATTGATTAAGCTCTCCTTCACATGGAGAAGCTTTACATGTATATGTTGGTACATACGTGGGGACCCTTTTTGCATGCGCCAAATTTGAAGATGGAGGCGCATGGCCAACACATGGCAGGGATAGCCTGCCTAATCCTGTAAGTCTCTCACTTACATAAGGGGCATGGATGTCTAAATCCACTTCATGTTAAAACAGTTAGAGACTCCAATGTTAGTCCTACTTAGAGTCGACCCATTGAAACAAATGGGGCATGTTAGTCATGTCCATTCATTTCAATGGGTCTACTCTAAATAGGTCTAACACTGTACTCAACACCGTTATTCTAATTACCACCATATATATTGAATAAATGCCTTTGTATTAATCCCAGTCAACAAACTCATGCAAAAAGAACAGGTCAGCTTTTGGTTCTTTTTAGTGATCCACCAAACACTATGATGCAGCAAACACTGCTCTTGAAGAAGCCAGTCTAAACCAACTTGAAGAAACGTTTTTAAATCATTGGATAAAGATATTTTGACATCCAATGGCTTAGACTATGTATTCTATATCTATTTTTGCATTTTATAACCACTGTTATTCTGTTTCTGTCCATTTTCCAACTGCAATTAGTCACAGTTACCAACGACAGCAGCATACATATATTTTACATCACTTTAAATGTGCAAATGGATGTAAGTTTTATGGAAAATAAACTTACAGTTCTCAGTGTCTGGTGTTGCGTTGTTGCGTATATTTTAATTGGTTTTAGATTATTCTGTGTTTTTTTTTAGATTATTCTTTTTTTCATATGAGAATTATAATTGACTATGAAAAAAAACACTGTGAATGAGAGAATATGAACAGCAGCAGCAAAAAACAGGAAAAAAAATCATTTTCCAGGGTCTTAGATGACAGATGTAAATTAAGTGTCAGAATTATATAAAAGCTAGAAGTTTTCTGCACAAAAATATGCTACTGAAAAGAATTCTTTTCAAGCCAGAGTTATTGTTTTTATGAAGAACCCAATTACTTCGAGTAATGGTAAATTTTTAATGAAGGGGAATAAATGATTTGGGGAAATGTTTCTTTCTATGCTGGGAACAGCACTGCATATTTTCCCATCTTCTAAAATAGCAGCTCATTTTACACATTTTGTATTGCTGCTGCTGTTTAATAAATAAATAAATAAATAAATAAATAAATAAATAAATCTCTCTTGCCTGATTACATAGAAGATAGTTGCATATTTGCCCCATTTATTTTCTAGCTTTCAAACCTGCCACGCTTCTATTGTTTTTACAAACATCTCATATAAAATTAAGTAATATGTTCCTATGTCTGAAGGGCAGGTGACAACTCCGCCCACATAAACTATCGGTGCTTGGGGTGAAACAGAGAAAGAGACCTGATAGTGTAGAATTCGGTCCTGTTTGGTTTCCAAAAGGTATCTTAGCCTGCAATCTTATATCCACTTACTTGGAGGCAAGACCCACTGAAATCAATTGGCCTGTTCAGAAGACACTTTAAACCCCGCTGGTTACAGCTTTTGGTTAAGCAGCAGGATTTTAATGTGTGTTGTGCAATGCATTTTGCTAAACCTGGCTTACTCACTAACCACGGTCAGACCATCTGCAGCAGGGTTAGCAGCTCTAACCATGGCTTGCAGTGTTGTGTGTGACAGCACGGGTTGTGGTTAGTGCTAACCCTGGAGAACCACAGTTTCACTAACCACAGAGTCTGAAGTGTCATCTGAACAGGCTCAATGGGGCTTACTTTTGAGTAGACATATACAGGATTGCACTGTTAGCCTTCTTAAATTGTGTTTGCCCACAAGAAACAATGGGTTTGATCTCATCTTAGTCATGCTTAAAGCATACCCACTGAAAACAATGGATTTAAGTTAGTCATGAGAAACTTAATTGCCAGATATGACTAAGATTGGATCCAGCTGAATATATGTTTCTTTCCAATCTCTTTGCATTCTGAATACTTTTTTTACGTAACAATTGGCTTACACTTTTCCCCACCTTTGGGTTTAACGTCTTACCTTTTTCCTTTGATGTTAGGGGTGATATCTTCAGTGAAGGCCTGTAGCTATTGGAAGGCATTATAGGGGCACTGCCACCCCTTATACACTTAGAAGTATTGTAAGTAGAAATAATAATAATAATTTCAGATTTTCAACTTACCTTCTTAGTTTGAATGTATTTTTAGATGAGCAGAAATTGATTTGTTTGAATATTTAAATTTCCTGACTTGGAATGATTATATAAATAATATCTTCATTTTTTAAAAAAGCTCTAAAAAAGACTTTTGACTGAGATTGCATTTTCAACAGAGTACATAAACACTTAAAAGACCTCCAGTTTGCCCATCCGTGTGAAAATGTCTAAGCTACAGGCCTGATTCCATGCCATATGGCACACACTACAGGGAATGTTATGTTGGACCAACAGAATGAATACTGATCACCTAGACAGAAGTTAAGGATTCATCAGCCTTTCAACTCAAAGGTGTTGTTGTACAGAATCACCAAGGAATGTGGCTTATACAATCTCAGTTGGAGATACGATTCCTTTTTCCCAGCATAGCTTCCATATCTCAAGCTGTAAGTCTGAATTCCACACAAAATTCCCAGCATAACCAATTCCTATTAGCAGAGCATACCTTATATTATAAATCTTGCAAGTAGGTCAGTGTTTTTCCCTCAGTGTAAAAATATACAATGCTACTGCATATATATATTTCTTGCAGTTATAAGTCCAATCAGTACTTTGTGTTCTGAAAGTTCTGTCCTTTTTGACCTTTCATACATCTCCAACCCAAACTATTGTGTTCCCCCTCTTGATACCTGAAACCTCGCATCGTAATGTGTTTTGCCGCCCATTAATGATAAATAGTGAATCCTTTGCTGGTGTTATAAGGTATTGCCCAAATAATCCACTGTCTTGGATAATTCTGTTGTAGCTGCTCCAGGGCCAGTCTTTGCATTTGATAGGGTCTTTTAAATTCTTCAAGACGTCCATTTTCCCTGTTGACAACTCCACAAAAAGCACATCTGTTTGCAAATGTGAAGAAGCATATATATAATACTGATTGCCTTCGGTGAAAGAGGACTGAAATGTCAGATCAGATATGTGCATAGTGGTTTGTAAGTCGTAAATCAACTTGATTTCCCCTTGGATTGTTATTGCCTGGACTCTGATCCTCCTGCTGTGCTCATCTGCGCTGACCAAATAGCGTCCATCAGGGGAGATGTAGGGAGTACCTGATATGTCACTATTGGGGCCAATGATGGAATCTGTAACACTGTCAATTATAAGCTGGGGAGTTATTGGTAGTGATGTATTTGTTTTGCACTGGATGAAGAAGTAGCCGCCTAGGTGAGTGTAGGCCATGGCTTGGGGCAAGCAGCTGTAGTTTTTGAAGCTGATCGTCTTGATGTGAGCCACAGTTTCTAGATCAATTTTGTGAACTTCAGATTTTGACTTGTTAAAGATGAAACCAAATCTAAAATGTAAAAAGCAAAGCAATATATGATCAAAGAGGTGCCTCAAGAAATTGGGCAACATTCTTGAAAGAATAATGTTCATTCATTGATTTATTACATGTCTATACCGCTTGTAGTAGAATCTCTCTGTTTGATTCAGCGATTCCCCGGCCGGAGAAGGAGGGGTCTGACTCAACCAGCCCAGACACACACCCCTTCACTGCCGCTTGTTAACCCTTTAGAGTTGAGGTTCTCAAGGAAGCCACGCCACACTCCAGAAATAGGGACCAAACACTTTTATTCTTCACACTACACCCGTAAGAGGTTTTGGGGGGAAACATGGACAAAGGAATGACACACCTAGGACAGCAGGGACTAATACCTTATCCTCCCCCTTTACATGCCCAAGCTTAATAGAATTCACACACTCCCCACTTTTACCTCCTCCCGGCCTTAACTTCGGCAAGGTCCCTTGCCCAATTGTACCCAAACCTGGACTTAAAACAAAACAAACATATAACTCTGCGACTCAACCCCTTGTTGCTCACTCCGACTTGGCTTCATGCCACTCGAATTAGGACTCCTTCCCTCAGCGGCCACGTGGAGCCTCCGCCATCTAGCCAGCCTGGCCTGGATGCTCTGACTTACCACACACACGCTGGACTCCTAACACCCACAGGAAAGAGACCAGCCCCTTAGGTGCCTAGGCCTTTTATCCCTTTCTGGGACCCCCTTGTCACCAGACCCACCCTGACCAATAGAAACCCCATAGCAACCCACACTTCTCCCGAAGGGAGGGGGAATGCTCGCAGACATTGCACAGCTGCAACTTGTTACTTTCCCCGACCCCCCGGTACCAGCCCGGGGAGGTGTTATCAAATGCCAGGCACTTCTTGCCCAGCGCAGCCTTGGCATTTCGCTTGCTACTCCCTTTTCAGATACAAAGAAACCCCTCTCCCTCTCCCTGGGATGAAGCAAAAGATGTTCTCTTAAAGGGACCATGGGCTCAGCCCATGACACCGCTCAATAGCCAAAGTTCCCTGGGCAGGCTTTTTTTTTTTTTAAAAAAAAAAAAAATCAGAACAATAAAATCCTGCATAATAGTACACTGGCTGAGTGTTTGAAGCACTCTACAGATGTTATCTTAGTAAGGTTTACAGCAACCCTGGAAGGTAGGCCAATATTATTATTGTTATATTATATATAGATTGGGGAAAGGGGTGAGGCAAGGAGAAAATGCCTTGCTTAAGGCCACACAACTATTTCACAGTGGAGTTGTGATTTTAGCACGGGATTCTCAGCTCATATTGTGACTCATCTTAAACACCACATTAAAGAGCGCACCATACTACAGGACACGCAGAGATGCTCAATAAACAAGACATATTAAAACTCAATTCCAGGATATTGCGAGCTGTACTCTGGAAATAAGAAATAAAGTGAATTGCTGTGCTGGTGGCGGTTTGCCCTGGGACAGTTCCTCAAGGTGTAGTATGGCAATCGCAAAGGATAACTAGTAAAGGCTAGAAGTTAGGATTGGTTATTGTTTCTCAGTTAATAGCACATGGATATTTTTTTAATGTAAGACCAACATCAGCCTAAGTCCTGAAGACTATGTAGCACAGAAAGCTAATTCTTCAAGTCATGTAAGGGTAATAATTTATAATAACCATTAATAACCATTATTCTTCTCCAAGTCAAAAGTAAACAGAAAACTAAGGAAATATGGGCTAGACTAAGTCATACTTAGATGCATTCAAATCAATGGGACGTGGGTTAGTCACGACTATGATTAAGGCTGGATCTGACCCCAAATTTTAAATGTCCTGTAAAAGTTAAGTATGCCCCCCCAATATGACTATAGTATTTTTTTCTTTGCATAGATGATAGATTTCCCTTGCATTTGTTGCATATATTGTCCTAACTTTTCCTATTATCTCTTTAAGGAAAATACTTAATAAAGAGATTGTTGGGTGGAGAAAAAGCACTAAGCTGTGCATTTGCCTTGTTGTAATATGTCCCCTGTTGTGAGTCAATCTCAAAGGAAAACAATAGAAAACAGTCACTTCCACCGCAGTTCTGTACACTTGAATGGTTTATCAGCATCAAAGACTAGAGTGTTGTGTTTCATGAGGTCATGCGTTGGAGCAGTTGTTCCACTCCTTCCCAAACACAGCAAGTCTAGGTTGCTAGATTTCCATAATAACTGTAGTCCCAGTATCCCATTGTGTGAAAAATCATATTTCAGACCTGCTGTCTCCAAATAATAGGTGTGTGTGTGTTTTCTGTTTAGTCAAAAGCATCACTGCATGTCCAGCCATGGCAATTTACTCCTGAAGCTAAGATAGTATGTGATCACACGTGAACACTCCTGGGAGTTAGCTTTTCATTCAGCTGTTTTACTTGTATCCATTACACACTTGCCTTGGGAGGAAAAAAAAAACCACTAGCAGAGAAATTGAAAATGGTATGTGATTGAAGAGCAATATGACACCTGCAGCTCTTTTGAATTAAGTATCATGAAGGATGCTTTAAATAAAAACCTCCCTTTTAAAGCATTAAAAATTCTTAGGAGAAACTGTAGAAAGCAATCCCATATACACTTACCTTAGAGTAAGTCATACGAGCTCAGGCAAATCATGTTTACTCTGTACAGCACCATGTACACTGATGGTGCTATATAAATAAATAATAATAATAATAAGGCATGAGGTGCAGATGGCCATGAGCTTGTGTGCATTCCCCTCTCCTGTTCTGCTACAGTCAACAGGAGGAGCTCCAAAGCTTTCACTTCTGCTTTTCAACTACTGTTTTGCAGTGTGGTCCAGAACCAGAATTATGGTTAACATAGGGTGACCATATGAAAAAGAGGACAGGACACCTACTGAAATTCCCTTTTCAATGCAGCTGCTAAAGATGCAGGAGCCCTGTCCTCCTTTCCATATGGTCACCTTAGAACACAAACTATGGTTAGTTTCAACAAGTCAGCTTCGGAAACCATGGCTTGAAGTTAGCTTCTTTGAAATGAACCATACATAACCATAGTTTGTTGCATCAGTCATCATGACAACTTGCAGTGAAGGGTACAAGGGTTGCACATTTAAAGGTGGCCTAGAAATAATTTTAAATAAATAAGGGCACAATCCTATGTGTGTTTAGACAAAAAAAGTCCCAGAACTCCCAGCATTTCCCAGCCAGCATAATTGGCTGGGGCATGCTGGAAATTATAATGTTCTTCTGTCTAAACATGCATAGGATTGTGCCCTAAATAAATACATTTTGGAAAGCAAAAGTTTCCAAACACCTGTTCCCAACTGCACAGAAAAGCAGGGAGGGAGGAGAGTTCATGGCAGCCGATTCCTGCTCATGCATGTTGCATTTTCCATGGCATGAAGTGCGCCACTTCTCCGTACAAAGTGCCAATTTGTACGTGAGACTGTTGTTATCTGACATCTTAATTTAAAAAAATTGTTCACTGTATGTTTAATAATAAATAATTATCTTTCTTCCTGAGCACCATTGGAATAACAGAAAGATAACTACATGTTGTGAACTGCTTTGGTTGTATTTATAGAAAAATGCACACATATTTCTAATAAATTAAGATATTAACAGTTATTTTTCTGCATTGGAACAGATACAAAAATTGTTCTAGGCTCACATGACCATCCTGGGCAAACCTGAGAGTTCTGGGATCTGGATACTGCATGACCAACAGGCCACATAAAAACTGCTGACACTACTTTGTGACTGGGCAGAACATTTGCAAGGGCTCTCAGCTAGGAACAGACAAACATTGCCACTGAAACTTCACACAACATGATTTTTAAACATGTGTTTAAATATTTCTATGCTGCTCTTCAGTTCAAAATTTCCAGGGCAGTTTTCTATAACTAATAAAAACAGAGAAAGACAGAGCTAAAAAGAGTCACATTTTAACAGTGGTTAAAAGTTCTGGAAAATCAAAGGGTGTTATTTTTCCTGGCAACTTAAAATACATAAACATAGGTGTTAATGAAGGAATTCAAAGATCCTTCCTCAAAGGGGAAATGTCTGAGGAATTTCAACCGAAGACAAAAGATCTTAACAAAATTGCTCTGAGGTTCTGGCAAATCCTTAGAGCAAGGTGCCATGAGTTTGGAGTTCTTGGCCAGGACCTATTGTGACTTCTCTCACCTGTCATAATAGTGCTGGGAACTGTGTGGCATCCATATTCTAGGCCAAGGGTGAGGAACCTCTTTAAGTATGATGGCTGAATTCAGTTTTGGAGAAGCTGTTGAGGGGCACATTCCAGTGGTGGTGTCCCCTCCCCAGTAAGGAAGCCTTAGGAGTGGTATTATAACCTTTTTGAATTGTTGGGAGGGGGGAATGCACGAAAGCCAGGTAAATTGTAGTTGGGGAAAAGGGATGAGGTGACCTGGAGAACTGTATACTGGGATTCCAAGAGACCAGGTATTGGTCCCTGGACCTGAGGTTTCCCACCCCTGCCCTAAATATTACTGGGGTTTCTGGGGACTGGGATAGAGGGGTATGACCACACCAGCAATTATGATTTGTGTACTTGTAGTTATGTTTCTAGGGCAAGTTTGTGCAGGATATGGGCTTTCTCCCTGAGAAATGAATGAAGAAGCACATTGAAAGTGTGTCAGCATCACAAACCAGAAACAACATTATATCTTATTAGACTGCTACCATACTGAGGATAAAATTGTAAATGGTTGGTTTGGGTTTCTATAGAACGAAGCATGATAGCTGGAGAATCTCTTCAGTGTTTCTAATTAAATACCACATACTTCACAGGTTTTCCCTGGTTGAAACCCTATGACAAACAGAAGCTCATTTATTATCATGCTGGCCATTACTGCTTGTATGCCTCCTGCTTGATTTCATGCACTCTTTCTTGTTTCATAGCTAACTTACGGTTTATATTTCTTAGCATGGTGGAGCTTCAAGCAATTGCTGCACAATTCAAGGGAAGTCATACTCATGATTAATAACTATTTCATTAGACTGAAGGTACACACTACGGGGTTAAGCAGTTTCTTACCTGATGTGATTAATAATAAGGTTTGTATGCGGAATAAAATAATCATCCATTCCATTCAGATGGGTGTGAATGATCTGCTGGTTTTCTCCTGTACTTGCCTCTGGTATCACCTACAATAAATAATCAAAATGCTGAGCACTGACAGAGCAATGCCCTGAAATGTCCTGAAATGTAAATTCCATATTACTTAAATGAACATTACATACATGATTTTTGCCATGTATCTAGCAGCATTTCGTAAGTGCAAATGATGGTTGTCCTGGTTCCTTGAAACAAAGGATATTAAAAACGGCATCTGTAGGTATGTGACATTTGCAAGGTAAGAGAACAACTCCCCATCTGCTTTCGAGCTGTTTATATCAAAAGGCAATGCAATCTCATGCAGGCGTTAGTGTCCCAACAATAACCCTGCAATAATTTTTCCGCACTGCCTGTAATAAACATTGTTTTCATGTTCACATTTATTAATCTCACTTAAATGCATCATGCTAATTCACTGACTTGAATGACCGACAGCAAAGTCACAGCAGTTAATTATCTCTTTGAAAGGTTATCTACTATGCTGGGAAGTGGAGGGGTGGGGGGTGGCAGGAAGTTATGTGGATAAGAACAGTGTGAATCTTTCTCTTTCCAAAAAGGCTATTCCTGAGGAGAATGCAAGACTTTGTTATAATGAAAAACTCATTTCATTATTTCTCTTGTAAACCCAGCAAAATGTGGAGGTGAAACTTTCTTTTAAAAAAGGTAAAATACTGACATTCCTTATTTGAGGAGGGTTTTCTGTTTGTTTGTTTTTTAAAAGATGGCTAAGGTCAGTTCATTAGGAACGTTTCCTAATGCGGTGGGTTAACAGGATGCCCTACAATTTACAGTTAAATAATTCATTATGGAAACTGCTAGAGCCGTAAAAGATTTGCATCAAATATTTTGGTCAGGCCATTTAGAGGTCTCCAATTAAATCAATGGAGAAATTTACCATTTCTTGATGAAAGTGTTTTAACACAACCAGGAAAAGTAGCGCCTCTGCCTCCTTCCATATCTACCTGCCCGGACCTTAAGATCATCTACAGGGGCCCTTCTCCGTGAGCCCCTGCCGAAGGAAGTGAGGCAGGTGGCTACTAGGAGGAGGGCTTTCTCCTCTGTGGCACCCCGGTTGTGGAATGAGCTCCCCAGAGAGGTCCGCCTGGTGCCTACACTGTACTCCTTTCGTCGCCAGCTGAAGACCTTTTTATTCTCTCAGTATTTTAACACTTAATTTTAACTTAAATTTAAATTTTACTGTTTTAACTCTGCTGCGTGGTTTTATCCTGGTTGTGCTTTTTATACTGTATTTTGCATTTGTGCTTTTAACCTGTTGGTTGTTTTATGATGGTTTTAATTTTTGTGAACCGCCCAGAGAGCTTCAGCTATTGGGCGGTATAAAAATGTAATAAATAAATAAAATAAATAAATAAAATATGTTGTGGCCCCATGTTACTAATGCAGTATAAGCAAAACAAGTGCAGCGTATATCTTCTTCACCGGTTTGTGTGTGAACTAAGACATTAGGGGTCCGAAATTGAGGGTTTTGGCAGTGGGACCACATGGAGTTATTCTTTGTGCTACCCATGATAGGTTAGAGATGAGTGAGTCGCTGGTTTTCTTTCTGTTGCTCTTCATCACCAACTTTGTGGATGGTCAGGAGGTGGTACTGCAGCCACTGCCTCTGCGGGCAGTAATACAAAAGGCTCCAAAGTTCCACCTGATCCTACAAAGCTTCTGAGTCTGGCTTACCTCCTCAGCCTGAGAAACATGTCACTCAAGCGAGTGCCAGCTCCAGGTTTCCGAGGGCCCTTGGGTAAGATGCCCTCAATGGGCCCCCATCCCTCAGTGAGACTACCTTCTCACCGGCATGGTTGCCTGGTGCTGCTGCTCCTCTTCCTCATTATGGTTACCGCCTGTTTGCTTGCCAGACAGCCAGGCAGTGAGCAAGTAGCCAGTGGCATCTACTTCTCCTCCTTTACACCACCGCTGTTGTCTGCGTCAGAGTAAAATGTGGGTGAACAAGCAAGTTGCAATGGTGTGGAGGAAGAGCTCATCAGTGGGCCCCTTGCTGGGATGTGGGACCTCAGGAGGAGGTGCCCAACCATGCCAAATCTTGATGCTGGCCCTGACTCAACTAGGGACTGAGCTGCTCTCAAAGACCCCTTTGACACACTGGCCACTCCTTTTCTTCTTCTTCAACTCTTCAGTAGAGAAAATAACTAAGGAGGAGATAAAACAAAATGAATGGGAAGCTGCTGCTAATGTTAATCTACAATCTTGGTGTATGTGCATTGGACAACATAACAGAGATGACCGTCTGAGTCACTGTAGATGCCTAACTGCTTTCCAACTGTGCAGATAGCATGTCCTTGTTAATAACCACAAACCGAAGCCCATCTTTCTTTTAATTACAGCAACTCTGCACAGCCAGACAGAAGAATTAAAATTGGAAAGGGTAAAGAGAACTTGTTATGTTGTCTTGTACCTTGCATGTGAAGCTGTATTAGTCATTAGGGCTGTGGGTTGGGGTTAAGAAACACTGCTAAAAGAAAGAAAGAAGAAAGAAAGACTGTTTTGTGCCTCCTCCTATGAGACCATGGTTTTATTTACTGAACACACTAATAACGGATTTCATGTAAAAAAAAAAAATTAGTCTAATAATCTGTAGACATCATTTTGCATGTCGGTTTCCTTATTTGGGAAGGCAGCTGGAGTATTACTGGGAAACAGTTAGTTTGTAAAATGCTGTATATCATGAGCAACATCCAGTGTTGCATGAGCTGACTTCTCTGCTCACAATGGGACTTTCATACCGCCCCCACCCATCCCCATCTGCTTAGGAGAATTTCCCAAACCTCTGGAGCCCATTTGGAGGGAGTGGATTGTAAACTTGAAGGGAGAATTCATTTAACCAAGGGTGTCCCTTCTGCTGGCAGAGGGACACTGTTGGATCTCATCCCATGTGAAGCATATTGTTTTAGAGATGAATAAGGAGTTCCTATTTTCACTTTCTGACAAAATGATAATTGTGGAATCTACAGCTATAAAATCCCTCCTGAATAAAAGGAAACATCAATGAAGATCATAGACAATGGTAGAACATGGGAAACCACATAGGAGTGCACAGCACATTTCATTAGGGTGTGCACCCAAGGATGGTTTTTTTAAAGGCGAACATTTATCAGATACTCAAATCATAAAGGCCATTATTTTTATTCATCAAACAAACTAAAGAAACTAAAACTTAGCTAACTTTTTTTTTAAAAAAAAATAACTAAAATTTACTTTAAACATGCAAACCTAAAAAATGAGACACAAAATATTAATTTTTTGCTATAGTGCTAATCGGACGGATACAAAGATGCAGTCAATTTTCTTGATCTTGATCTTTAACCAGATAATGAACTAACCCCAACTGACCAAAACAGATTAAGTCTTCTTTATCTTCCTGTCCTAGTGAATGAGACATTGTTCACTAGGTGCTATAGCCTTAAATTCCTCAATCACATCACATTTAACTATGACGGAGTCAAGCGGTGGTTGGGGGGGAGGCATGTGAGAGTGAGGCCTCCCTGGCCCCCTCCTCCCCACTGGCACCTGGTAGTGCCACTGCAACTCCCTGGCCCTCAAGAAGCAAGGGTGGCAGTGTTGTTAGGGAAGCCACATTTCCAAGTGAGTTCATTGATGGTGGTCTTGGGTTATGTGGGGCAGAAAGGGGGAGAGAGAGGGAAAGAGAGAGAAGGAAAATCTCTTACGAGCTCATCTTGTGGTATTGCTGGTGAGTCACCCCCTGTCCTCCTCACCCATCCTACTCCCTAAGAGGGCCCAGGGCCTGGCCCCTTCCCTGCTGCTGTGGTGGGCAGGACAGACCTCGAGCAATGCAGCAGCAACTACTGCTGTGACTGTGTTTGCAGCTTGGCTAGGGCCAAGCTCACCACCACAGCAACAGAGTGCACAGGAAATGATCCAAACATGGCGTGTCTTCCAGAGCTGCTCCTTGTCTCTGTCCCTTTGGACTGCAGGAGGAAGGTGCCTTGGCTGAGAAGAGAGCATCTATGAGCCACCCTCTTGCCTGGGGAGCATGCCCGGCAGCCTTGCGAGACTTTAGGGTGTGCCTGGGCACACCCGGTAACCCCCTGTGCATGCCTATATCTCTTATTCCCATACTTCCTTCATTTATCAAATCAGTTCCTATGTCGCTAGGACTAAACATTGTAGAATGTTTCATTGTAGAATGTAGAATGACCAAGGGTCTCTACTTCCCTTGCTCGGCTTCGTCCATTTTCTTCTGCTGCCCCTTATGCCTGGAACGCTCTTCCAGAACATTTGAGAACTACAAGTTCAACCGCAGCTTTTAAAGCTCAGCTAAAAACTTTTCTTTTTCCTAAAGCTTTTAAAACCTGATTTTGTTCTGACTTTATACTGTTAGTTTTACCCTACCGAGTGCCTGTTTACCCTACCCTGTGCCTGTTTGCATTCTCTTCCCCTCCTTATTGTTTTATTATGATTTTATTAGAATGTAAGCCTATGCGGCAGGGTCTTGCTATTTACTGTTTTACTCTGTACAGCACCATGTACATTGATGGTGCTATATAAATAAATAAATAAATAAATAAATAAATAAATAATAATAGAACAGCATCGGTTTCAATCTCATGAACCCATGAGGCACATCAACTCCAATTCTAGAACATGTGTTCTTTAGATTGTAGGTCTTTGTTGGTTGCACTCTATAACGGTACCCATGGTGAATCAAACCAATAGAACGATGAATGCTGTTTTTGGAGAGAAAAAGTAAAAGATAAGGAATGGGGAGGGCTGAGGAAGAGAAAGGTAAGGAGAGAACTGTGCTGAAGGCAAAGGAAGATATAGGGCAAAGAGGAAATTGGCAGAAATCTCTCCCTCTTCTTCCCTTTCATTCAGAGGTGACAGCTGAATCAAAAGTTGCTCTGTAAGTGAAAAAGCACCATGATTCCACCAATGCAGTTGAAATGGTCTTTAGTTCACACATGGACACATGAATCACACTCTACCACAATTTAGACATTTCTTGTTGGCATCTCTATTCTTAGCATATAAAAAGACTACACAGTGGATTGAAAAGTTGTTTTGGACTGTGTCCAAAACAGAAGAAATAGAGATAAGATAGAAAGACAATACATGCCAACTAAACAACAAGGTGTATAGGTGGAAATCGTATTGTTAATTATCGGAAGAGTACAATGTCCGTAAAGAAATTGTGATTAGCTATTCAGGTCATATGAGGCTTACCTGCAGGGTTGGATGGGACTTCTTGATATCCCCCCAGCTAAGTACCCAAATTTGGTCATGTGACTTATCATAATGTAATTTTACTGGTAGAGGGTCAATATCCAGGGTCTTCAAAGAAACAAAAACAGTGGCATTAGTTCTTTACTAAAAGGGGTGTAAGCTCATGTTAACAAATGCTAAAGAAAACGTTTTGTGAACATTCTTCATTCCAAGTCAAAGTTGGTCAACATAACACTGCATGCCATTGGATATATCCAGGATAAGACAACACTATAGAAGGTCTGCTTCATATTATTCACAATGATGTGGCTGCTATCATCCCTTGGCTACTTCCGCACCATCCCAATGACATATGCAACCTCCACCCAGGTGGCTAGCAAAGATCATGTGTCAGCATACCATACTAGTGGCACCTGTACTGATCATTAGGGCGCTGGATGCTGTGGCTTCCTTCCATGTGCAATTTTAGAAATGTGTCCTGTACTGAATAAGACTCAGAGTTTTCTTGAAGGCAACAGAACCACTTCATCTATGTATGCTTGCAATTCATTTGGCAATTGGGTGAATAAGGAAGAGGAATTCTGGAGACCCAGTCTTATCAGTGCTTGTGGAAGCCATAAGCCATCCTCAGGTTGCAATCCTCTATACACTCACCTGAGAGAAGGTTCTGTTGAACTCAGTGGGGCTTGCTTCTGAGTAGGCACACATAGAACTGCATTGTAAATATCAGGTTTGGCCACTTGAACAACATACAGCCTAATCCTATGCATGTTTAACTGCCTTGAGTCCCATTACGGGGAAAAAGGCGGGATGATGATGATGATGATGATGATGTTTACCTGGACATCAGTCCAGTTGAGTTCAGTGCAAAGAAGTACAACCTTACAACAAGTACAACCTTACCCTGCATCTTTACTCTGAAGTAAGCTCCCACTGTAGTCAGTGGGACTTATTCTCAGGTAAATGTGCATAGGATTGCAGCCTCAGAGTTCTATATACTCTCTGTATATGTTTATCAATGTTATACATTGCAACTTATGCTGTTGATAGAGGAGTTCAATTGACGCTAACATTTTTATTGTCAAAACATCATACTGACAAACGTAAGTAATAACAATGCCATTTCTAGTAGCCATTTCAGTTTCTTCTAGTATTAGATATTGCCACACTCACAGCAAGCAGCAACCCCCCTTTCTTTCTCTTAGTTAAAGGAAAGTGTCAATTGTCAGACCAGAAGGCATGGCCAAGTCAGTAGCTGGAATCTCCCATGGGAAGGGGGGAAGAGGCCAAATTCCTGGCAGTATCCAAGCCTTTCTCTACCCTAAAGTGTTCAGTTGCCCCCTGGAAAGTTACCTGAATGACTTTCTGAGTCTGGATATCAAGGATCATTATTCGATTCCACTTAGGCTGTGTTACATAAATATATTTGTCTCTGACATTGACAGCAGAAGCCCAGAGGCAGGACTGAATGGCTTCACCTTCAACTCTAGGACAGATTTCTGCCTGAAATAAAAAGAATGAAAGCAGGTTTAATCCGTTTAAGCTCAGTGCTGTGATTCAGACAGTCTGCCATATACATCCACAAAGGAAAAGAATAGATGGCATTAAGTAAACATGATGTATTTGCTTTTGTAGCCAAGAATGGGGAACAACTGTTTGGCCAAACTTCCATCCTACTCCCCAGTGTGTTAATAAGGAGCATGGAGTATTGCTTTGGGTTGAGCTTACTCTGTGGTCCTTGTAAAACTCAGTTCAGGAGAAGTGAAGAGCTGTGAATCTGTTTAGAGTCAGTCTGGCTTAGCATTTCTAAGGCAGACTTCCTGAGAATTAGAGAGCTTTATTGTGGTTCCTTCGCCATTTTATAAGTGTGCTGAAGATGAAGCGAAATAGAAAGTTCCAAATTACTGTACAGCTGGATTTTGCTTTATATCTCTTAAAATAGGAAGATGTGTTTATGATTGAGATAGATATATATATATATATATATATATATATATATATATATATATATGCCAACATATGTGATTGCTTTGCACCATCAAGGCAAATAACCATATAATGGGCCTGTTTTAAATTAACAATGGATGTGGGGCAAACTAGCAAAGATGTAATCCTGGTCATCCAGCAGGTACGAACACCATGATTTTTTTTTTTAATATTTATCATTACATTTATATCCTGCCTCTCTTTTTTTCTCTTGCAAAGAACCCAAGGTTGATTACATGGCCTCCCCTTCTCCATTTTATTCTCAAAACAACCCTGCTTGACTGAGAGTCAGTGACTTGCCCAAAGTCACCCAGTGAGCTTCATGACTGAGTCGGGACTAGAACGCAGATCTCCCGAATCCCAGTCCAATGCTTTAGCCACTACATTACACTGTCTCTAAGTAGTAGATGATTATATTTGCAAGCATGTATATCTGAAGTGCAGAGTACACAGATCATTTACAGAAGAATGTGCAAATCACCTGGGGCAATACATAAAACGTAGGTCACCTGGGCATTTGCTATGGAAGCAAAACTAGAACAATGGCAAAAGCAGCAAGATGTGAAATTAATTTCTGAATATGCAGTGTGCATGTTCATGTTAAGCAATTGCTCACTTAGTCCAGACTTCAACCTGATAGCTAACCTGTTTCATCCTTTTACATATGCCTTCCGCTGTATCTTTAGAAATGAGGAAATTAACAGTTGTATCCAATGGCATCATTCTGTTAGTGCAAAGCTTCAACTGACTGCAGAAATCTGTTCCATCCTTTCACAAATATCATTGTGCAAGCTGTTGAACAAGGTATTGCACTAGACATTGCCCATGGTGTTGCACAACTCATTATGACTTGTTTTGACTATAGCAACTGCTATAGGAACAAAGGCTACTTCTTGTACTTTTTCTATGCTTAGCCAGGCATCGGATACAACTCTGAGACAGAGAAAAACTTTTGCTAATTACTTCTTGTTTTCTAAAAATCACCTAATCACATCTGCTGGACCACCTACTCCCTTATAAATCTGCCCATGCATTGAGATCTATGTTTGAGGTTCTTCTTTGAAGTTGGTTTATTTATTATTTATTTATTTAAAATATTTATATCCCACCCTATATCACTAAGATCTCAGGGCGGCGTACAAATAAAAACATACAGTATAAAACAATAAATATACACAAATTAAACCATGATCCAAGTTAAAACAATATATAATTTAAAAGCAATAAATTATTCTCTAGATGTCCCCCCAACCCTGGAAGTAAGGCAGTAGGAGTTAGGAATGTCATGGGCACTCAGATGAGTCCAGGAGTCCACCCCAGAACCAGCTCACTGGGACACGGCACATTCGCAGGCCTGCTCTTCGAGCGCCCTGCAGTCCGATGAGTGCATGGCAGCTGTCCTCCCTGGTCTGGAGCCCCTATTGTTGTGCACAATAAGGGTCCGGAAATTGCGTATCTCCTACCTTGCTTAAACAGGGCCTTTATGGCTCCATTTATGCAAGGTAGGAGATACACAATTTCTAGAGCCTCCATTTTGCATAACAATGGAGGCCCCAGACCAGGGTAGATGGGCTCGCAGCCTTTTCAGGTGCTAGCTGAGCCCTGAAGAAGCTTGCGCAGTGCCACAATCAAGGGTGGGCAGCAGCAGTTTGGTGATTATCTGATGGAGCCAGACATGGGTGAGCCACATTTTAAAGTAGTTTATTTAAGAAATACAAGGTAACAGTTACATAACAAAACCACCAACACTTAGAGGCCTTTTACATTATTCATCACAGATTCTATATATATTTTAGAATTGTTGTCCCTGAACAAATTGCTCTGTTACCACCACAAAATAATCACTTTTCAATTATTCGCCATGCTAGTTACTGCACTTTGGTGGATGCAGGTCTGCAGACGCTGCATTAATGCATGTAATAAAGGGGGACCTTTATTCCAAGTCCTGCTTGATTATCCCTCTGATCAATAGGTTATGTTGTGTTCGTTTTTCAGCAAGAGCCACCTCCCAGATTTTCAGAAACCTTCCATTCACAGTGTACCTTATTTTCATTTCCATGTATTGTATAATAACCATTCTGGTTGCTGTTAGTAATAGTAAAATTAGCTTTTTATTTCTTTTAAGCTGTTGTGAGTTTTTACTGATTGGATTCCCCTCCCAAAATGTTTTATTGTTTGATTTGTTTTGTTGTATTTGTTTTACTCTTTCTTTAGCTGCCCTGGAAATGGGGATTGGCCATTTATTATAAAATGTATTGTTAAATTTTAGTAATATATTAAACATGTTTTATTTATTACTAAAATGTATTTGTTACTTGTTTTGTGCTTTTATGGTTTACTGCCTGCTGTGGCTTGTTTGTTACGTAGGATTTTTCTTCTTTTTTCTGTCATTTGTCGCACTGTTCTATTTTAGTTGTACCCTGCTCTGGAAGCCATGGCTGAAGAATGGATAATAAATGTTCAAAGTAATTAAGAAATCATGTCTGAAGTGGGGTCGGGGAGGAGCAGAGCGGTGGATCTCTTGGTCCATCTGAAGTCAGCTTGTGCTGGCCAGGGGAGAAGGTGGTTCTGTTTATTTCAACACACACACACACACACAATGTAAGAAACAGCTAGCTTAGCAATCCAATTTCGATCCTCCCCACCACTCACAACCCCACCCCTACATTGTATTTCAGGACCTTATGCTTGCTATCACCAGAACAAATTTACAGCGACACGGCAGTGTCCCTGTAGTTAAGGTCAGAGAGTAGATAAATAGGGTGACCATATGAAAAGGAGACCAAGATTATAAATAACTTGGGTACCAATGACCCCATCCTTACATAACTTGTGAAGACTTTCTCATTTGGTTTGATGTGTCTCTGGATCTCACAGTCGCTTGGCTGAATTATCGTGATTCCATCATCAGAAAAAACGTAGAACATGTTTCCCACACTGAGTCCTTAAAGAGAGAGAGAAAAACAAGAAGAGCAAGGGAAAAACATGTGATAATTTCCTATGTCTAAAAAAAAAAAGTAGGCTAAACCAAAATATTAAAATTAAAAATCACTATACAAAAAAAAAAAAAAAAAAAAAACCACCCAGAAATTGGGATGCTTTTGGTGCATTCACAAAATTAAAGTTCATGTCACAAGTAGGGCTTCAAGGAGTGAGGAAAGAGGTACAGATAGACTCAAAAATGTATTACCTTGGTGGTAGCAGTCATAAATTCAAGTAAGAAACTTGGGGTTGCATGTTTCACAGTCAAGTTAATATGCAGGTTTCTTTCCATTACATTAGAAACAGTTTAGTAAGTATTCAAATGTAGGAATACAACCATGCATTATACAATTTTTTTTAAACAATTTTTTTTAATTGTTCCAGGAAAGACTTTGTCAGGTGTATAATAGCCATTGGGTGTAAATATTTATATTAGCCACCAAAGCAAAGACATTTTTGAAATTTTGCAAACTGTAATTCACAAATGTGGAATTTTTTAGCATTGGAATAGCACTCATCTATCAAAACTGGGGCATTCCAGAAACTTAAGAAAAATAGCCTGTCAGTGAATTCCTAGTAAACAATTGTATTCTACATTTCTGCTTAATCAGAAATGTCCTTCAACTTTAGTAGTGCACTTTACTCTCCATTACATGCAAAAGCAGTAATGAATACCTTGTCTGCTGTACTGGGGATCTTTTCAATCACTCTGTTCAAAGATCCCATCACTATACATGTTTATATATTCTACAAATACAATATTATAATGGCTACTGTCATCCCAAATAATGTTGATAGTGTACTTATCTGCCAAACTTCCATAGTTCTGCTGCTGTGAAAATTTGGTTTAAATGCCCCTTTTGTTCTTGCATGGAATTGAAATCCTCAATTAAAGAAAATTCACCTTTTGTGGATTGTAGTTCTGTTTAGGCTAGCAACTTGTGAATCCTTCTTAGACTACAGAAATTACTGGAGGACATCAAGTCTTCCAGGACTCAAAATTAAGTATTCACAAAGGGTGCAATTCAGCCAAAGATAACAACTGTTCATTCCCATTGATTTCAATAGGAGAAAATTAAGTGTATAGCAATAGTTTGTTAAAATTAGCTGGACTTAAAAGTGTCTAGCTTTGTCTAGATTGTACCTAGGCAGTTTAATAATGAAAATATTTGTGACTGGTATAAATGAATTGGGATAAAGGAACTTCCATGCAATATTTGCTTTCTTTGTTTAATTGATGTGATAAATCATGGATTGCTTTTCAATACCAATGCTCCTTGTGGCACAGATCCTGCAAACAATTACTCAATGGAGTGCGAGTATTTGCAAGATTGGATCTTCTTGTGTTGATTACATTACATTAAAGCAAATGACATCTAGATGTCATATTATACAGTTTTTACTACGTTTGTTTGGTGTACTGAGAATTGGATATATGAAGTTTAGCCTTTGAGTTATACCACAGAAATACCCCAGTTAAGGCATCAAAGTGGACCTAGGAGCAATGATCCTAAATGTGATGGTGCAGTGAGGGATCATGCATTTTCTGAAAGCATAGCTTGCAAATTTCTATGTTATCATCACCACTGAAGAACTCAAATATCTTAGGCTTAGAATATCTTAGGCTGATATTTTCTACATATGTGGCCCAAAATCCCTTCTTGCCGCATGCACACAGTTCCTATGAGTTTCAATGGGGACTGAATGCACACATCAGAAGGCGGGATTTGGCCCTTGATGCAATGAGTGCACATTTCTGCAGATGTTTAAAATTGGGACATTTTAAAACAAATAATAACAATCATGCATTAACTTATAATTGTGAACTATGCCTATGTTCCAATTCATGCACATTAGCCACCCTACTCTATATGATCATTTTGATAGAAATGCATGTTAACTTTTCAGATTTTATTTGCCCTTTCCTTAGAACAGATGCTAATGGCAATACAAAGCATCTTTTAAATGTTGCTTATGTGTTAAATTTTCCGTTAGGAAAATGCAGTAAATTCTGATCTGATTTCCATTAGAACCAGGGCTGTGTTACACAAAGTTTCTAAACCTATTTTTATTAATGTAATATTTTGTTCTAATTAACTGCATTTCAAACAAGGGCGTAGCTCTTTCCTTATGGACCCCTAGACCACTTCTGTTACCAGAGCAGGCATTCATGTACTGTTTAATATATTTAATGTAGAACTGATTTCAGAGAAGAACTTCATAATGTCTTGACTGAATGACTGGTGTTGCAGTTATGTTAACTGGCACTGTAGCAGGGAGCAGAATTGTACTCACAGTGCTGTTTCTATTAGCAAATTAGCAAAACTGAACTTCATATTTCTAATCTAATATTCTTTCCACTTAAAACTGCTGCCAATAAAATGTTAATTGAAGCTAAATTTAAAAAATAAGGAATGACTCAACGGAGTATCTGTGAATCAAACATTACATCAACATAGTATCTGTGAATAAAAAAAATATGACAGTGTATGATGCCATAAACATGACATCAAACATGACATCAATATCAATATATATAGTGTGTATGTAATGTCAGATTTAATAAGTGACACACCTTTTTCCCGTTTATGGCATACTTGACTTGTATGCACACAAGCCTAGAATATCAGAAACAATCACAATAGGTTTTTTTTAAAAAAAACAATTTTGCAAAAGACTGTTGCATTATATAGGATAAAGATTTGATCATTGTGGAATATTATGTTTTATAAAAGGAACTCTGAAGATATCACATCTTTTTACTGTCGACTGTAAGTTGTGCTTCGGTGTTCTATTAGCATTGCATAGGCCTTTTCCACTCTGAGGAGAAGTGCATTTCTGCCACGCCCAGCACAGCTTGGGTGTGGGGAAGCCTTTGTGGGCAGAGGCGAGAGATGAGATGTGCCAGCCTGCCACTGGCTGAGCACAGTCTGGTGCCACCATGCTGGGAGGGGTTTAACTGTATATAAAGCGAGCCTACCCCTCCCAGCCTTCTCTTCGTTGTAGGGCTCCCTCCCTCCTTGTAGGCAGTATGAGCTTGCTGGTTGCCATTAGGGGGCCGAGTAGGAATTTTTTACTCATGTTCTGAATTGTACTTGAGTTTTTTCGCCTACTCCACACTGTAAGACGGCTGGGGAGTATTAAACAGGTTGATTGGTTGATTTCACAATTTGGTCACATTTGTTATGGGCAGCTAGGTAAGGGCATTCCAGAGAGGAATTTAGGATTGGTGAGCATTCAGGCACTGTTATGGTGGTTGGTACGTTCTGAGGCTCTCAGCTGTGAGCCCCGCGGCCTAGCAGGGAGATAAGGCGTACCTTTGAGGCCAACTCTTCTCACCCACTCAGTGCTATGTGGCCTGCGTTGGGGGTGACACCGGAAGGTCTCCCTACCACACAAGGGGTAGGCCTGTGGGGAGGGTGAAGGTTGCAGCGCCAACCCAACTTAGATGGGCCTGTTTCAGGCTTTACTGGATGCCGTATAGGATATCGCCCCCTTTGCAGATCTTATAATAAATTTGGCCCTGTTTAAATCCAAACTGTACATGTTTGTCTCTTATTTATCGACCTACGTGCTGCAACTGATGACACTAAGGGGCACTCAGTGGAGCCACTTTTAATTGGGTGAAGTCAATACAGGTAGATTATTTCAGCAATTTGAGGAATGTTGAGTCATTTTTAGCCTCAATGTGTGTCCAGAGAGTGCATCGCCACCACTGAAAAGTGGATCAAACCAGGATATGCTGTGTTATAATCAACATGCCAAAAGAAGTTAAACAGTAAGAGAGTGATCCTATACTGCCTTGAGTGCTGTTTTTGGTAGAAAGGCAGGGTACAAATCAAATCAATCAACCCCTAGACAGTGTTTGGGGTTCCACAGGATGCTACGAATCTCCTCCTCCGTGTCCACAGACAGAGCTAAGAGCACAGAGAAGGAGATACGATCATGGATCTTTCCTACCCCACCCCCTCCCAGTTGCCACGGACAGCTTCCCTTGCAAGGTTGCAACTGCGACATCATGAGAGAAGTTGGAGAGGGAGAAAAGGGGCATGCTGGTTGTCAGGGAGGGGAGAGGCTGGGATATGCAGTATCCTATGGCCTTTGCAGTCCCCTCCCCACCTACCAAAACAGTAGTCAGCTAGATGTCAGCCTCCCACTCATCTCCCGCTCCATTTCCCGCTTTTAGCATTATAAATTAAGCCACAAAAAACCCGACTGTACTGAAATAAGTCAGTATTTGTTGGGATTTCCTGTCATCTGCAGCTGAAGTTGTGCTGTAAAACGCCAACTAGAGGGTGCTGTTCCCATTGAACTGTATGGGTCATGTGGTCACTGCTCTCTTCCTTGTGTGATTCCAGTTCATTGCAAATGCAGAAGAGAAACAGGAAACAGAGCCAGGGTAAGGAAACGTGATCTCTTCCCCCACCCACCCCGCCCCGTCTGAAGGAGCCTATGAGGAATCATTCCACAGACTTATATAGGGAACGGAAATAGCTTGACAAGAATACAAAATTGCCAAATAGAATAAAAGTGGAAAGAGTAAACAAAGTCCTATAAGGAAGGAGTTCAACAGCTTTCCTGATATTTACCTAGCAAAAATATAAAGCTGAAGAATCTGGCTTAGAAAATAAATATCTGTACAAGTAAAGATTATACACAAAGAGGGGCAGGAATTGTTAGGTGCAAACACCACTATGTAGACATACATTTGTCCTAAAGTGCAGTGAATTTCAGCTTTAATTCTGGTATTTCTGATGATAAATAAGAATTACATGTTTAAGATCCCAGATTTAATATTTCTTGTTAACTTTCTGAATGCCTATTATGTTTTCTGGGGGAATTTTAGACTCTTTCTGAAAACTTGCATCACTACAATTGTACCAATTATTTGATTGGTTTGCCCATGACTTAAGCTGAGACCTGCCAACGGTGGTAAAGTTAGTGGCAAATCAGTGGAGAATGGTCCATTATGGAATTATTAAAGCAGACAAGCACATTATCACTACAACAAGACAATTTTACTGCAGTACCTTCCTCTCGCCACAGTATGTTTGCAACTGCAGCATCAGAGAAATGGGAGAGCCAGAAAATGGTCAAGAAAAGGAAACAAAAAACAATGTCAACATTTCATTGTAGCAGTTAAATGAATTTAAGACTCTTGTTCTTTTTTAATTTTTCAAACAGTTATTTCTGTGGTAGTCTTATAGCATCAAACCAGATGACTGATGAAATAAAGATTTCACGAGAAAGAAAGAAAAATCACCAGTTTTAATTTTCTCTAGTGGGATTTCCCAACCCTTCCCCCCCTCCCATCATCAAAGCTAGGAAATACTCATTAAGCTAAATATTTCTGATTTTTGGCTGAGTAAAGATTGCAAACCATTTCATAAGCAGATGATGCTCCTTTTTCTGTAGTAACGGCCTTTTATGTTGTACAATCACATGACAGCTGTAAACACATGAAAGCTTGCTGTAAAAGCAATGCATTTTCTGACAGATAATTACTATGCAAATAATAAGGAAAGCAGACTTCCTGCTTATGAATACTCATTAATGAACACTTTGATGTTCCAAAGTTTTATTTTTTTAAAACTTTTCTGGGCAATCCATAAAACCAGCCCTGTTATGTAGATTACTGTCATTCATTATTTTTGCTAATATTTATTGACATAGTATAGTATCAATGGCTATGGTTGTGTGCTATCTCCAGTATTCAAGGCAGTAAGCCTGTGTGCACCAGTTGCTGGGGAACATGGGTGGGAGGGTGCTGTTGCACCATGTCCTGCTTTGTTGGTCCCTGGCTGATGGCTGGTTGGCCACTGTGTGAACAGAGTGCTGGACGAGATGGACCCTTTTTTCTGATCCAGCATCAGGGCACTTCTTATATTTTTATAGTTGTGGTACTAATGCTTAGGGCTATTCTCACATTGTGCAGTAGCAGCTCTGTGTTTGCCACTGAATGCACATTAGTTGGGGAGTCACAGTCAATCCCAGTTTCCTGGTGATTGTTGTCTCGTGATATACATATTTGAAGACAAACTCATGAATTGCAGTTTTATATGTATCTGTACAACATCTTAATGGTACACCTTTAAAACATTATGTGAAGAGTAGCCCTTTTGACATACTCAATTTGATCCTCATGGTGATACAATGGTTATTGTTGTTGCTTTTAAAAAAGAACAAACAGCTCCAAAGATTGTCATTTTACAGCAGACCATTGCTAGTTTGGGGCATCAGAGGAGACATACATATAAACTCAGATTTAGGCATCATTAAAAGAAATGTGATTATTTGGGCTTTTGAGAAATAGTTTGTACCTCATTCTTCCCTACCATGCAAACTTATTCTTGTATATTTCATATAACTCTTTAAGTCGGTAAACAACCCTACAAATATTTAATAAACTGGACTTCCATGAAGTGTCACTAGTGTTGGGATGAATCTGAACCAAGTCCAGATTTGCCCAACAATTTTAGGAGTTCGTTGAAGCTTTTTCCAGCACCATTACAGACTTTGTGTGAAGGTGGTAAACTCCAAAATGTCTTGGTGACAGCATATTCCGGCAGATGTCATGAGAAAGCCTAGAGATCTTGGAATGTATTCTTGCCACCACCCATGAGCTGAATCCATGAGAATGGGACAACAGGAAGGGCTCAAGCTGAACTGGGTTATGGAGAGCAGGCTTGGAGGTCGCTAGTTCCCATGTGTAATCAGGAACACACCAGTGACTAGAGGTTTCCCTGCAGCCTATGGTCCTCCCTAAGTGGATGGTATTATTGCTGTAACCTTCAGTTTTAGATGACTTGCTGGGGGTATCCTAATTTGAAAGAGGTACAGACTTCAGACAGGCTTATAGGTTCCCTAGTGTTCCTATGCCCATTAGTGAGTACTAGATCTCCGGTGGATGTCTGGAGAATTAATCATTTTTTTAGGCTTAATTCCAGATTGGTCCATGGTATGCTACCCGTCACTAATTTCCTCATGTTCCACACAGAATTTCAAATACATATATGTTTAAGGTTACTAATGAAAAGGTATGGCTTCTTTTCACAAGAGTTTGATAACGGCTAAACATCAACAGTGAGGTCATCATGAAGTCACTTTGAATTCTGCAATTAATTATTGCTCATGATAAATAGGAATTAGGTGGTTACGGTGAAGTTAGGCCTGATCATGTGAGTCTTTACTCAGACAAAATCCAATTTCACTCAAGTCCACAATTTTTAAAAAGACAAACAGGAAACTAGTAACTTTAGATACATATTCACATATACTAATAAGGTACTAAAAGAAATAAACCTACGGGTCTTTCTAGCTGAATCTTCAATGAAGAGAGAAGAAATATCCTCATCTACGCCCACTTCATTTTTAGCAATGCAAGTATAGGCACCTGTATCTTCATATCGAACACTATTTATGTGAAGTTCGCTTCCATTTGCTGTAATAATAATAATAATAATAATAATAATAATAATAATAATAGGCAGGAAAGAAGCAAAGAAAAAAGAAACCCATAAACAGCTATCACTTGTAACAAGTTTTGGAAAGTGAGGCGTTTTAGGCTGCAAGTCTAAGCACATTTACTTGGCAGAAATAAAATGGGTTCAGAGTGTCAGCCTCACAATGATTTTCTAGTCAAGTAGTTTCAGAGTTGAGATTGCCCACAGATGGAGAAATCTGGAAATACTGAAGATGAGTGATTGGAAAACCATGAAACCATGAAAGTTGACACAGTTTGTAAGAATAAGGGAAGGACAACAATTGGTGAATACATTTTCAAAGAGGAAGCATTTTTTAAAAAATTCTATGAATATCAATAGAGAACATAGCATTTTATAGGCATTCTTCCGTCACTATAAATAACTTGTAAAACGGCAATTATATAGGAATTGTGAAATATGTTTAACATATTTTATGCCTTAATTTTATTTTATTTTCATTATAAACTGATAAAAAGAATTGCAAACTGCCTTAATTCCCATATTAGCCCTATGAAAACATCTGCAACATGTGGGGCCAATTATCTTTCATCCTAACCAAGACAACATTTGATAAGAGCGTTTTCCCATAGATGAAACAAAAAGTCTTAGCTGGGTTTGAAATATGATTGTGGATTAATAAAGGAAATAAAAGTGAAGTACACAACCCATTCCATTTGAATCTGGCTTATGATAAATAAATAAAAAAACAATTTTTTTTATCCTTACCTAACAACTTCAGTTGTTTGGATAATTTTGGTGTGATACCAATGCCATTCTTTAGCCAGGAAATTTGAGGATTTGGAATGCCCTCAGCATGACATTTGAGGCTTGCTGATACGCCAGGTTCTTGTGCCTGGGTTTCAGGATAGACACGAATCACTGGTGGAACTATGGAGAGAAAAACGGAATTGGTGACTTTAAACTAAGCTGTTGTATGTCAGCTCATATTGTTCCCTGCAAGTCACTAACATCGAACAGCATATTCAGAGCAAAACCACATGTTACATGAAATTGCATGTTTCTTTCTCTTGACAGTTGTTTTTTTTAACCTTGAAAGCTGCAAGTGAGAAAGTGTGTGAAGGCTCAGTACAGATGGCGGAGAAATTAATTCCGTTTGCAACTTACCTATTTTGCATGTTCTAGCCACTATGTAACTGAAACTCAGTTATCCTTTGAATTTCAAACTTCTACAAATTTTAGGATGGAATTTTCCAATCAAAAAATGGATATATTAGAGAATATGCTTGGAAAAAATGTGTATATTAGGCAAAAATGCATGTATTAGGAGAAAAAATTCCATGTCAACTTTAAAATAACAATAAAAAAATTGGAAGTATGCTCAAAATTTGAGATGAACCAAATCTAAGACTGGAAAAATGAAAAATTGTGATAAATCAAAATTGACAGTTTTGTTCATCCTTAGAGTACTGTTTTGCTTATAGGGACTTCCTTAATACCACATTTCTGGTTTATTGTTTTATTATTTGAATTCTACTGTCCTCTGTCTCTGCACAGCTGTTAATAATTTAAGCAGTAAAAATATTTCAAAACAAAATTAAATGATACTAAATACATCTACAAAAAAGCAGCAAGTGGATCTAAATGTGTAAGAAACATTACTAAAAAACCAAGTTGTATTTACAAGGCCCTTAATACCTATGCGATCACAAACATGATGTATATTTATAGTAATATGCCCAAAGGTGAATATATTAATGCTCAGTTGAAATATAGCCCCCATCACTTCAGCACGCTATTTGCAGGCTGCAAAGTTGTTGTACTTTTTTAACCCACAGATCTCTGGAGTGAGTGCAGAAAGTACTGCACTTACTCCAATAGCTCCATGATGCAGATGTGCCATTGACATGAAGACGAATTAGAGAGAATGCAATGCTCCCTGCCGTTGCTCCAGAGTATTGTGGGTAAAAAAAAATTGTGCACACCACTACCAGTATGATCACGAAATAAATGATGGCAGCAGCGGAAAAGGTGAGGGGATAGTTTATACCACCCAAACCCCTATGTTTGAACTGAAAAGAACTTTCAGTTTAACTCTTCTGTATATAAAAACTGGTTGATCACATAATAGTGGGTCCATGAAAGAGTTTCCTACAGCTACCATGTTTTGCTGTGGTCATATAAATGCTCCTTCGGTCTCTAAGCAACATTAACAGGATGCGTGTGGATAGAGTTAATTTTAAAATAACTAAATATGGCAATAGGAGTTTGCTGCCTAATTAAACTGCTCTATTTTGAAAATCTGGGAAATAATACAGAATCTCTGTTCTGTAGAACCACCGTCCTGGTGAAATATACACAGGATACCCTTGTAATTTCATCCTAATCGTCTTTGCCATGCAATACAAATTAACTCTGATAGCATCAATGAAAGTTATATCTGTCGTGAAGGAACCCATTAAAGAATCTGTTGTTCCACTGCCTGAAGAGCAGTTCTGAGGAGACCAAAAGCTTGACTATTTCTGCCAACTAAAGATCTAATAAAAGGTACCATTTTAATTGATTTAATTCTAAAGGGCCAAGAGGCTGGATTGGACCCCAATTAAGTAACTACGCATTTATTGACATCTAGTCAATAAACAGGTGTAGCTATCGAAAAGCACTCTGAAGTGTTTTGTTCACCATTGTGAATTTTCCATTGCACATTTCAGTGAATGTGGAGAGGGGTAGTTGTCATAGTTCATGCTAAGTCACGAACAACAAAGAGTCTTCTAGAAGTTTTGGACTTCAAGTCATATCAGCCCTAGCCAGCATGGCCAATAGTCAGGAATGGCAGCAGGTTGGTGAAGGCTGGCATAACATTTCATGGATTAGAGTTCACTTCATTAGAGGCATCAGGTTGATACATCCAATCCACAAAAGCTTATGCCATAACCCATTTGTTAACCTATAGCAGCGGTTCTCAATTAGCTAAGTACTGCGGACCCCTTGTTTTTCAAATGCCAAGCCATGGATCCTCTACTTTTGAAAAAAATGTTATCTCTATGGTAGTTACCTGTGCAAAGTATTTCTTTGGAGAAAATAAGGGGTAGCCCCTAATAAGCAAAGAATTTTAGGTATACTAAAAACAGACCATAAAATTTGTGATATTTGTGATATTACCACGCAAAAATGACAATGATTTAGTTAGGAATATAAAGCCGAAGTTAATTTTACTAACGTCTAGATTACAATTGAACAAATTGTAACCTGTTGAGTAGCTACTAAACCTAAATGTGATGGGAGAAAACATGTCTCTTTTTGTCCCGAACAATCCCTTCCACATCCGGTTCAATATTTCCTACTTTCAATCTCAAATCTGGATCAACACCAAGCTGATTTCTGTGCTTGTTCTTCATATAACAAAATGTCGAAAATGTTTGTTCACAAAGATATGTGGAACAAAAGGGAACTAGATGTTTCAAAGCTTTTTCACCTAACTTCTTATAATCAGGAAAAAACTTCACCAAGAATTGGTCCAGTCTATATTCTTTGAAAAATGATTTCAATCAACCATCACAAGTCACATCAACAAATGCATCTTGCTCTTCCTCAGATAGAGTTGTTAGTTGTACGTCACCACATTCAAAAGGATTCCTTATCCATGGGTTTTCAGGATTAGGTGCAAGGAAGTAATCTCTGAAGCTACTTGCTAAATCATGCAGGTGCTTTCACGCATGACATCACCATCGAAGCAAATGGAGCGCGGGAGACAGCGTATTTTCTTTTATTAAAATGCGGACCTTGCAGAACTAATATGTGAATGGTGCCACGGACCCCACTGGGTGGGTTACATGGGCCCCCTGGGGTCCGCAGACCACCAATTGGGAACCACTGATCTATAGGGTTCCACAAGTCTCCTTCATGAATGAAGAACACACCCATTTCCTTATTCTGTTTTTCCCTCAAGCCAGTCTATAATGCTGTTATGATGTCAGTGGGTTGGATTTTCTCCCTTCCCCAGAAGACCCTGTTCCTCCTCCCACACTGTTCTGGGGTTGTTGTTTTTAGGGGGCACTGGAGGCTGCAGGGAAAAGGAGAAAATGATGAAAACTGCCTCCTCCCCATCCTCCAGCGCAATAGTTAAATGAACAAAGTACCAGTCATGGGAGCTACAAAAGAGTCTGGATTCAAGCCACTGCACAGAAGAGCCCGTGTTTTGTGTTATTTTAACCTTTGGGCCATTATTTTCCTTGCCCCAAAGATTAAAACATGGATTAGAACTCACACCACCAGAAACCCAATTTAAATGGCACAGGAATGCTAAAATAGTGCTGGTTGATGTTTAAAGTTTAAACAAGGATTGATGAAGGAGGGGTTGTAAGGAATTAATTTTGGATTGTTTCTATAGTACTAGTGCAACTGCCGTGTCACCATGGAGGCTAGTAGCCTGGGAACAACTGGATGAAAATATGTGTACCCATTTCCCTTTGTGAACAAGTTTGCACTTTTAAAATAGATGTAGTACAAATAAACCAGCAAAGGTGAAAAAAAAGATGTTCTTTTTAAAAAGATTGTTTACTATTTTTTAAATTTTGAGGCTGAAAACACATGATGTAAGATTTCTCTCTCTCTTCTCCATGTCATGTCCTTTCAGCAATTATTTCCTCAGCACATCTTTGTCCTCCTCTATCACCAACTGATTTTTCCTCAGGCCCTTTCCCAACATTCTGTGCCTGTCCTTTCATTGGCCCAGCACTCTAAGAGCTCACAGGACTAAGCATTATTACACATGCATACACACACGTTACATTATCTGTACAGCGTGGGGCATATGAATTAACCTCCTGTTTGCCTCATCCCTCTCCTTTGCCCTTCCTGAACTGCCCAAAGCTTGAGCTTCGAACTTCTTTGAATTTTCAAAATTTTCTGCATGTCTACACTGCTCAAGCTTCAATTTTTTTTAAAAAAATGAGCAAAATTGGCCTGGAAGACCTCTAGTAATAAGCCATACACTACCACATTCTTATATAAGATTCTTGTAAGGAAGCATAAACCAAATACACTGACCTTAGTTAAACAATGGAGGCATTTTCATGAGAATGATGTTAACTGATAGTATTTTAATGCACACCATTACTATGCAGTACTTTCTGTTTGTAGGCAATTTTAAGGCAATGGTCATTACAGGCATATCAAAGAGGCATAGCTAAAATAGCTGTCTAAACCAACGATTGCTTTTGACCTATTACTGGCTGGAAGCTTGACCTGGGGAAAAGGGAATTTTACGAGAAACATTCTTGCCCAGTAAGGCTCATCTCCTAGACAGGTCAAAACCACAAAAGATACTGTAAGTTGGGAAATTTCTACAGAACTGTATGAGTAAAAATATGATGATGATGATGATGATGATGATGATGATGATTTATTTATATAGCACCATCAATGTACATGGTGCTGTACAGAGTAAAACAGTAAAACAGTAAATAGCAAGACCCTGCCGCTTAGGCTTACATTCTAATTAAATCATGGTAAAACAATAAGGAGGGGAAGAGAATGCAAACCGGCACAGGGTAGGGTAAACAGGCACAGGGTAGGGTAAAACTAACAGTATAAAGTCCAAACAACATCAAGTTTTAAAAGCTTTAGGAAAAAGAAAAGTTTTTAGCTGGGCTTTAAAAGCTGCGATTGAACTTGTCATGTGAATATGAAGGGGTAGAATTAAAAGAGTACAGTAGCCGATCAGACTACAGTAAGCAATCACATTACATGTCATGTTCATGTGTAAAACTATAAAAGCAAAGGAAAGATACTGAGTGGGGTTGCGCCTTTGTGGGAGTAAACGTTGCTGGCAAACATTTGTATTTGTAATATAGGTACTGTGCTTTGTTTTCTTTTCTTTTCCAATTGTAATCTTTGTCAACAAATACCATGGTATCATTTCTTTCTATAATAGTCTTAAATACACTCGCTTGTTGCTGATAAATGTTTAAAATATAGACTATGAGCATCTGTTTATAAAGTATATTGAGCATAAAATGACTGATTCCAGAAAAACACACACATCTCAATGGACCCAAATAGAGACAGGACATAGGGCCTGTCACGATAACAAGAGGTCTGCTTAATCAGATGTATTATCCATAAATTATTTATCCTACATGGTGCTAACTCAGTTTGCAACATCAACATCCAAAATTATACTTGCTTTGAGACCTTTATGGAAGGACTCTTGGTCCATCTAACCCAGTATTGTCAACACTGACTGGCAGCAGCTCCCCAGGGTTTCAGGCAGGAGTTTTGCCAGACTTATGTAGAAATATGGGAATTGAGCACATGTGCATGCAAAGCATGTGCTTTAGCACTGAGGTATGGCCTCTCCCAATGTCATATCCAGAAAGAAAGGATTTATAATACCTAGGGCCTTGCTAGACCTACCGGATAATCCGGCCGGGAGTCAGGGCGACGGTGCACTACAGCTAGCACGCGCCGTTGCCCTTTTCCACACGTAAGACGTGATGGGGCAAGGGGAAGCCCCGTCGCGTCCACCATTTTTGTTTTGACTTAAAGGGCCATGTGCGCAGGAGTGCACCACCGAAGAAGGTAGGTGTTTTTAAAATAAATATAGGGTCCCCGCTCCCCCTGCCCCTGATTCCCCCCACAATGCCTGATGCCCCCCTGCCCGCTCGCTCGCCCGTCCTCCCCCCTCCCCAATGCCCTGTCCCCGTCCTTCTTTCCCCCCTCCCCGATGCCCTGTCCCCTGTTCTTCTTTCCCCCCTCCCCGATGCCCTGTCCCCCTCTTTCTTTCCCCCCTCCCTGATGCCCTGTCCCCCGTCCTTCTTTCCCCTCCCGATGCCCTGTCCCCCGTCCTTCTTTCCCCCCCTCCCCGATGCCATTCCCTGTCCTTCTTTCCCCCCCTCCCCGATGCCCTGTCCCCTGTCCTTCCCCCTCCCCGATGCCCTGTCCCCCGTCCTTCTTTCCCCCTCCCCGATGCCCATGCCCGTCCTTCTTCCCCATCCCCCGTCCGCCATGCCCGTGCCCGTCCTTCTTCCCCCCTCTCTCCTGCTGGGTCCAGCCTTTCCCCCAGCCCCTATCTCCCCCCCGTGATTCCCCCCCCGGCCCAATGGGCACAGTGCTCCTATGAGCCCATGGCTTCTCCCAGCTACTCGCGAGTAAGTGAGCAGCCAGGAAAAGCCACGGAAGTTGCTAGACTCAGGCCGGGGCTGCGGAAAAGCTGGGCCATAAGCAAATCCGCTTATCCCAGCTTAAGGGAGGCCTTAGCCCGGCCTGACCCCGGGACCCCCTGTGCGTCATCTGGATGCACAGGAGGGAGACCGGGCCTCACACCGCGCTAACGTCTAGCAACGGCCCTAGTAATTATATTCAGCTACAATATCTTTTAAGCAATCTCTTCCTTCCCTGTGACTATCAGCAGAAAGATCACATTCTCTCGCACTTACATACTGATCCCTAAAACAGTCCTCAAGTCACCAGTTCCATTAACATTGTAAATGGAATCAGAAACGACAGTGGCATTGCCAGTCTTTTCAGTTTCAGAGACCTTAAAAAAGACTGTTCAGGTGTAAGTTGAACTGAAGCGACTGGAGGCAATGATGGAGAAAAAACATGAGAACTGAGAGGTGAAAACACAGGAGTGGGCCTTGCTTCCATTTTACATTAAGCTTCTGGATTTCTTTAATGTTATCCATAAAACTATCAAGGCCAATTGCACGATTAGTTCATTCATTACATTAAGCTCTACAAACCATGAGCTACTCTATCCAGGCTGACAGCATGCTTTTGTACCTTGCCAAGGCTACTAATCATAGACTGTCTGGAGGAATACATGCCAGATTGGTTAGATCCTCTCTCAGAAGGAAAGAGATTTGTGTACTGTGGCTACTACAAAAGCCAACTTTCTCTTAGTAAATTAATGTGAGTGAAAAGTCCAACATATTAATATCACTAAGCTCCTGAACCATGCCCATACAGGCCAATTCCCAAACCAATTTTAGCAGACATTACACCATCTCTTCAAATGGGCATGAAAGTTGCAACCTTTTTAAATATACTGATTATGTTTATAAAGGGAAACAGACAAACTCTCTCAGGGTTGAACATCTACGCTGGCAGATCATTTCCACATACTTTTCAACATTAAAACCTTGTAGTGACTTAAGAGATCCTTTGGATGTTTTTGGTGTTCACAGATCTGTGAAATTCTGGTCGTTGCCATGAGCTCTGTGGTATGAATATTGGGTTGGAACCAGAGAAGGCCTTAGCAGAGCTAAGTAAATCAATCAATATTCCTACCTCTCCCAGCATTCCTCAACCTGTAGGACTTTTTTCTGTCTACCTGTGAGAAACTGTTGGAGAATTTCTCCTCCCACTGGAGAAATTCAGTGGAATTGTTCATCCAATTTATCTGCCCACAAATTTGGTAGAGAGTTTCAGAGTTCATTTATGCACAGCTCTAGTTCCAGCACAGCTTTTATTATATATTAATTATAAAAAATAAAACATTTTTTCCAAGGTGGTGCAGAACATTAAAATAGGACATCAGTAATACAACCAGAATTAAAACAAATACTAATATTTTGTAAGCAGCAAATAAATATTCATGACCAGCCTAAAAAGTACTCAAAAAAGGCTTGAAGACATTTTTTTTCCAATTGCTGCCTAAAGACAGGAAGAAGGGGGGCTTGTTGCAGTTGCCCAGGAAAGAACTCCATAATCTGGGGCTACCACTAAAAAGGTCATCTCCCTGGTGCCAGTATATCTAATTTTAGTAAATCATAGGATACAAAGCAAGGCTGCTGAAGCCAATTTTAAGGCTCAGATAGGTTCTTATAAGTGCAAGCTGGTCTTCAAATAACCTAAGTCATTTATTATTAGATGCTGCAGTTCCTAGAAATTCAGTGGCACAAGGCCAAGCCTTGTCACTTGGAATTAATAAGGCTGAGGTTACTTCAGGCTGCAATCCTATGCACACTTACCTAAGAGTAAGTCTCACTGGCCTCAATGGGGCTTTCTTCTGAGCAGACATGCATAGGATCTAGTATCCATATTCATTTGAGGACATCAACTGAGAATGGAACGCTTTCCCATATATTTTAACAGCAACCCTGAGAGTACAGATTTACACCATGAAAGTATTACCACTAGTAAGGTACTGAATCAAAGTTCTCCATTAAAAATGTCTTAAAGTGAAATTATATTGTACTATGTCACTAATTCAGAATGATTAATCAGGTTTGCGCATTATACTTTCACCTCTCAAGAAAGCATTGCACCTCATTTCCTGTGCTACTTTCACCCACGCTGTTTTAAATATTTGATTTCTATTCCCTTGTCCAGATAATTCATGGCAACACTAAGTTATTGCTTGTAATGGCTTTGCAGTAGCTTGGAAAGCATAGAATGAGTTTGTATTGTCCTTGATAAAATAAATCGTAGGCAAGCACCTTTTGTCTTATACTTGCAAGGTCATTAGATTGAGACTTTGGAATTTATGGAGAAATAGAATACCTTTCCCTTACTGAATATATATAAAAAATGCTAACTAAAAACTCTCATTTCTACCCAAAAGCCATAAAAAAAACATATAAACACACAATGAATGTTCAAGCAACAGTTGCAACCTTTCTTAAGAAAAGATTGAATTTGCCAGTCCATGCGTAGATATTTATTTATGTGACAAATTCAGAGGAGTAATGTAAGATGAGGGTAATGACTGTATTGTGCCTGCAGCATGGAGTACGGAAGGCACAAGACCGCCCGCTGCTTGAGGCAGGAGCACGCGTTGGTGCCAGGAATGGGGGAAAGCTGAAAATGCACACACTACTGCTGCGCGTGGCAGTGAGAGCTTCAAGGTGCCGCTGCCGTGGACGGGGAGTGCAAGCTAGCACATGTTGCTGCTGGAGGTGGGGGGAGCACAAACTCCCGGGTGATACTGCTGAGGGTGGAGGAGGGTGAGCTGCCATCACCCACTCTCCCTTAATCCTTATGTATGAGGGGACCCTTTTTCAAGCTGAGGGAGGTGGTCCTGGAAATTGCCTACGCTGCGGCAGCACAGGTAATCTCCAGAGATTCCTCCTTGTCAATGCCTTGCTCTGAAAAAGGATCCTCAGAGCAAGGCATTTTGCTGGGTGGGCTCTGTGGAGAGCCCCACCAGGTGTTCTCTTGCTGCAACCTGGGTGTGTGGCAGGAATGGCAGCATACGGCAGCATCTCAAGGTCCTTTAAGAGGATCCCCCACCCCAATGCCATGTTTACCCCTGTTATTTACAGCTCATGTCTCCAGCTCCTGTAAGAAGTTGTGATAGAAACATATAATCATGCAAATAAACAACAAACACATTCCTATGAGCAGAGCAAACAAACCCAGGCCATAAAAACCAATTGCAAATGCAAGTTAAGTTCCTTCCCAGCCCTATCAACTGCCAGCTAACCTCTGTCCATAACAAGGTATTGAAGAAGTACTAAAATGGAGATTGCCCTGGCCATGCTCTCTGGTTGTAAGCTGGTAGTGGACCAGAGGAAATCACTTTCCTCTCTGGTCCATTCCAAGGCCTTGCTCACAGAAACCCCTCATTTTTCCAGAGCCAAGCAGCAAACAGCTTATAACGCTGCTGGTAGCATGAAGGAGAAGATCTCCTCACTCTTTCCCTAGCTGGAACCCCCAGTAAGTGGGGACACAACATCTACACAATTTTGATATGATCTATGAAGCCCTCCTTTATGTTATTTCAGTATAACCATAAATCTTGTTATCACTTGTTCTCTACATTTTTAATGGTAAAAACTAATACTCTGCAAACAGGAGCCAAACTAACTATTATGTCCTATGGTCATTTGGATGAATATTTCACCAGGATCTTTAACATAAGGTTGTGGCATTTCATTATTTTGGAAAGGCAGTTCTTATTCCGTTCCATGCATCTCACCTTGGCTTTTTAAAAACTAACATAAATATGTATTTGCTTTTACTCATGCCTGTGTATTTAGTAACCTTTGGGTAAAGACGGAACAGTAGAGGGGATTTGAAAGCAGGAGCATTGCATCCAAACACATGCATATTTTTCTGACTCATTATGAGCTCTGGAGAATAACATAGTTCTGCAGGTTTTCAGTGTGTTCTCTTTGAACAGAACAAAAGCTGGCAGTAGTGTGTGCTTATTGGCTAGCACTCAAGATGACCTCACCAACACGCATTCCCCCCATACCACAATCCATTAAGTATTTGTATTCTATTTTATTCTTTTAACCGTTTGTAATCTGTCAGAGAACACTTGTTATTAGATGGATTTAAAATATAATACATACATACATTTTTTGCTACAGTTAAAAATGTGATGTGGAAGGATAAATTGAAGGGTGAAATGACATAGGGTTGAATGTCAATATGCTCTATTTTTAAAGCTCATGTGGTGCTGGTCCTTAAGGAAAGGTGAAGACTGAGGATTGATACACCCTCTTGGAATGAGATGCAATTCCCTGATCCAGCATTAGATTCTTCCAAAATTGTTCTGCCATATTACCAGTTTTATTTACAGTGGGACAATTCCAAAGGATGCATTAGGAAGCCTCATTTTGTACAGTACACTGTGCTTTTGCTGCTCGTCACAACTTCCTGTTCCTTTCATTCATTCCTTCTTGTCCCCGTTGGTTCACACTTGCACATGGATAAAACACTGTAGTCTTGATGCGATTGTACTTATAAGTTGTATCAAGCTTCTGTTTGACTGGTGTTTTGTCAATCTGGGAGAGTGCATGCACCACATCAGAACCACACACTGCACAAAGAGAAACGTGATGCAATCATAACTAGATCACATTAAGATTGCTTTTTCTAAAGTGTTTTATCTATTTGCTCATGTGCATGGATAATAAAGAAGGTGAAAAAAAAAGATTCAAAGGAGGAATGGTGTGCAAGGCAGAACAATCCCACACAACAATAAAGGGACAGAAGAGGAAATCCAACCATCTCTGTCTAGCATCCAATTTGCAGGGGTGTATGTCTATAATGCAAGTTGTAAACCCAAGTTCTCATACCTTGGATGAAAATGCAGTTGTGACAACTCCTAGAATGCTATGTCTGCTCTCACCCAACATTAAAAAATACCTGTTCAACAAACATTCCCCTTCGGTTTTTCTGACATTCAGCAATTTGTAATGGTAGCAATTTGTAATGGTAGTGGTCATAGGCATGCACAAAGGGTGTGCTGAGTATGCCCAGGCACACCCTAATGTCTCAAGCACTAAGCACACCTGTGTGCACACCCTGATGAAATGTGCTGCACATGCCTATGCATGTGGTGCTGTGCTGCCATTCAAAATTCAACAAATATGCAAGCCAAGACAATTACTATCTGAGGACGTAATATGTAAGATACAAGTGGAGCCCTTCAACAAAATGTCATAATGTTTCCCAGGTGCTTGTGTGTTTGCAGTGTGGAGTTGCGGAAGTGAAGGGTGAGAAATAATGAGATGAGACACAAGATTGGATTTAAAATATGGACCACATTTATTGAAAGATCTGCAGAAGGGGGGCAGGCCTAAGCGGGCATCAACTATTGACCATCCTTGAGGTCATTCTGGGATCAGGCGAGGCAATCACAGCCTTGTTCATTCGCCACCATACATGCTTCCCCCTTATGGAGTCGGGAGGCCTTCCGGTGTCAAACCCCCTCATGCTGCTGGGCTCTGAGTGGTTTGAGTAGGGTTGGCCTCAAAGGTAACCCTTATCCCCCCATCTAGTGCCTCAGGGCTTCCACTGGTTGGCCCTCAGGGATTTCCTATCACCATAAACGGTGCCAGTGAAAGCTCACCAATTTACACCTCACCCCAGATGCTCGCTCCTATCCTCCTACCCATCCAATGTGACCAAATTGCAACCAAATCAACCTAATTAAGCACCCTGCCTGTCTTACAGTGTGAAGTAGGTGAAAAAACTCATAACCAAGTTAGATTATGAGCAAAAAATTCCTACTCAGCCTCCAAAAAGACGACCAGCGAACCCACACTGTCTACAGGGAAGGGAGAGAGGGAGCCGTGCAGCGAAAGAGGCTGATGGGAAGGGCGTTTTGGCTTTTATAGCCTGCTCCCTCTCCCATCGTGAGTGGCACCAAAGGAGGCAGCCAATGGCTGACCTCCCCGCCTCATTGCACCACCCTCACCCGCAACTAGCCTCCCCACCCCCAGGCTTTGCCAGGCATTTCTCCCTATTCAAACTTCCAGCCACTCCATGGGAGGGTTCCATCCTTAAAGACAGCCTAAAAATAATTTTACACAAATAAATAAATAAATTTACATAAATAAATCAGTCCCTCTCCTACCTACTTTTCAGTCCCATTCTCAAATGTCAGAATTCCGTGAGCACTGAGCAAGCTCAGTTCCTATTGGGCTGTTTTTGCAGGTTTCCTTTGGGGTTTTCCTAAGTACAATATTTTGTATTTCTGCAAAGCTTAGGGCTCCTGTGTTACTGTTTGGCTACATAGGCTTGAGTACCCAAAGATGCAGTGTATACTAATATACTGAGAGCATGAGGAGGAAGACAAAAATACAACAAGCTGTAACAGGTAAAATGACATGGCTTGTAAGTTAACAGTGGCACTCCAGTGTGGGTGCAACACAAAGATGAGAGTTTCAGGTGTGAAGCCCTAAGCCAAAACAGCATTCTGATGTTGCATCAATTATTTATATTGACAGATCATTTGCCGCTGACATTTTGAATTTTTTGTTATAAAAAAATGGCAGGTGTTTGCTACCTTTATGCTTTTCTTCTAAATGCTAGAATGTCCTATATTACAATGTTCAAAATGGCTCTCTCTTCCTTTCTCTCTCTCTCTCTCTTGCTAGAAAACTCTCCTGGAGGATCTCTGAAATTGGATTGAGGAGCCAACTGCCTTTGGTAGCCATTTTCATGGACGACGTTATGATGATTTATGTCAACTTATTCTACAGTGCAGCAACCAAGGAAAATGATTCCCTACACTAAGGGGTCTTTGGTTTGCAAACTATCCATTTTCATAGCAGATTACTGTTTTATGAGACTCTTTATCCCCGAAAGAGCTTTCTGTTAGAAATGATAAATGGCTTTTCTTGCTCTAAACCTGATGTATAAAATACAAACCTCTGATGTGGTATGAGCACATAGAAGGGGGGGAAGCATGTTATCAGCATACCCACTTTTCTTTATGACCCCTATTACATATTCATGCAAGTAGGGTATATTGCATTAGATTCATTCCCTCTCCTTGACAGAAATAATATGAAAGATAGCTCAATTCATAGAAATGCCAGTGGTGTTGTTCTCACAAAGCTATGCTGGTTCAACTTATCTGATATCAAATTTTCTGTACTTCACTGCACGTTTCTCTTTCACACACCCAATCCCCCTTTCAGTGATGGTTTGAGTGTCTTTCCAATGCAACTTTGGCAATGTTAGAAGTCCCCAGGTCACATAGGAGTCCACTTGACCATTGTTCCAGTTCCTGGTAGAGACAATGCTGGCAGGAGAAAGAGCCCCTTCACAGACATCTCCCACATGACCTGGATTTTCAGATATTGCACAGCATTGGAATAACAGCTACGCTAGCAACTCCCATACAGGTAAGGTAATGTTGGGATGGGAACCCTACACCCACACACTCTATCTTTCAGAGCGTGTGCTGCTATTGGAGGTAATGGGGATTTATTATACATGAAACTACTCTGCCATTTGGTTTTTCCTTAGGATTTGTCTGCACATTCTATGGATCTGCACTGGCTTTTAGCAATAGTGGTGTTACAGCTGATGGACAAGCTTCCTTTGTTGGGTAGAATAGTTAATGGGTTAATGGGCAAAGATGGTCAATAGAAGTTTCCTCAATTGGAGCTAATGGTTAAAAAATAGGTAAAGGCATCTCTCTTGAATGTTTGGAGTTATCACAGCCAAGAATATGACATAGAGGTCTGATGTAAGAGATATGTGTGTGTGAAGGAACAAAACAAACAGCTTTGGGCACCAAGACAGACAATGAGTGATCTGTTATCTGAAGAGTGGAACCATCTTGGGGTGCAGGGTGTCTCTCAGTATCTGATTGTGGTGGTGGTGGTGGTAGTGGTAGTAATGGACCTGCTACTTTGTAGGAGTGCATGCTGCTTGCCTCTGATGATGATTCACACACTTCTCCTTCAGTGAGGATTTGCACATAATGCCAAACATATTCTCAGCTTACACTAACTGGGTAGCACACCACACTTCAACAAAAGAAGGGACTCAAATGGAACCCAGGTATGCTTACTGAGTAAATCATTTAGTGGCCTGGAGCAAGGGGGAAGCTGATAAGCTAGCTTGGGTTTTGCCTAAGGATTTAGGCATGGCATTTTGTGTTAAGAGAACAGAGGTTTGTTCCAGAATTTACTAAGATCTATAAACTTGTCCTGCACGGTGTGCCTTTGATTTGAAGTAAAAAGGAGAAGGAATGGCCATATGGATTGAGTTATTGTTGGTATATTGGTATGACCATTTGGGGAAAGGTCATAGCTCAGTGATAGAGCACCTTCTTTGCATTCAGAAGGTCCCAAGTTCGATCCATGACATCTCCAGGTAGGGCAGGGAAAGACTCTGGTCTGAAAATGCAGAGAACCCCTGACAATTAGTACAGACAATACTGAGCTAGATGGACCAGTGGTTTAACTCTGCATAAGGCACCTTCTGATGTTCATAATTATTGAGTGCAGCTTCTTTTGTGGAATATATGCTTGAGTGGTATGACTTATAAAAGGAGGAACAACCAGGGATTGAACTTCATGAATCCTGATTCTCTACTAATTTTGAAAAGCAATATTGCATGCTGTTATATTGAAGGCTATAGTACAGTTGTATTCTGCTAAATCACTTGCAGTGGTGTAGTGAAGCAAGGTCTTGCAGGAACACCGCACCAGCACTTTTTTTTACTGGTAGGGACTCTGACATCAGCTGCCACCTCCCCTGTTCCCTCTGAGCTTAGTTGCAGTCTTCACAGGTTTAGGGGTGGGCACAGCATGAATTTTCTCAGCATCAACATATTGTTCCTTGTTCTAATGCAAATTATTTGGGGGAGGCTTAGTCTTGAACAGGTGATTAACGGACCAATTAGCTTTACCAAAGACCTGCTCCAGGTGGAGATGAAAACAGCTAGAATTGTCTTGTTCATATAGGTCTGCATAGCTGCCTGTATTTCTGGACTCACCTCAGGGGTGTGGCTATAGGGACTGTCATGGTAAGTGTCTAACTGCACTTCAACATTTACAATTTACACCCCTGGTCACTTGGATTGTTTATGTAAACTGATCTATTTAAATTACTTTAAGAAACACAGCTCCTTGTCTAGCATTTTGCTTTCCTCCTTACTTAGCTCGCATTCTGCCTTTCTTCCAGGGGAAAATCCCATGCCCTCTCCTCTAACTGTCAAATCACAACATACAAGCAACACTTGAAGAAGATTCTATCTTGCAACACTAGACACTGTCTTTTGCCAGTGTGGCAGGATTATTTTGCCATCACCCTCTGATCCATCACCCCAACATCAGTTGCCAGGGCAAGTTTAAAAGGAGAAGTTAGCGAAGGGTGGAGAGCAGTGAAGCACGTTAAGAGCTGCAACAAGGCACTTTAGAGGAAAATCTCAAGAGGTAATGCAGGAATCCTCCACAATGTGTAAGACAAATATTTTCACAGACTACAGCATCCTTCTGTAAAAACTGATGTCCACTTGACATATTAACTAGCTCTAGGTGGCTGTTTGGTCATATTACAAAGCAAACGAGGAAGAACATTTGTAATGAGAAGTTTTCCTTTTGATAAGAAGAAGCCTCAGGAGGTTTTTTCCCTTTGTTTTTTTTAAACGAAACTCACTTTCCTGTGCTTTCATCTACAAAGAACATATATCCCCTCCCAACGTTGTATTTGAAAAGACAGGTTGGAGTATGCCTCTGATTTGATCTGCTGTCTACAATATCCCACACCATATAATCTTCTTTGAAGTTTAGTTTAAGTTTCAAAGCCTTTGGGGCTTTAATTCTCAGGGATGACAACAACCAACATTGCTACCTGACACCCAAGTACACAAATACAGTGTCAAAATAGATATAGAAGAGTAAGCTGTTATTCCTCTCTCCCCACACCTCCATCAGTTATCATCAAAATAACAGTTTGAGAGGGGAAATATGTTTCCACCCCCACTGCAAGGTGTACAACCCATCTAGCTGAACACAGACAAAAATTGTAAGTATTCTCTTAAAGTCGAATCAATGTGTTGCACTGTCTCCTCTAGCAGAGTACGGCCTCCAGACTCCTTCCTTCTTCTCTTTGCTTAGCTTCAAAGAAACCTTGCTTCAGGCCTGTGTTTAGAGCCCTGCCAGGAACCTCTATATAATTCTGTTAATAAATCCATTACATTGTCAACACAGCTCTGTGGAGCCTTAATGAGTAATCAGTAGGGGTGTGATCTGCTTCTCCTTGGATCAAAGAAGCAGAAGCGGATCTGGGTGATCCGCCTCCGCTACAGGCGGAGGAGAAGCGGATCGGGGGGCTGGAGAAACATGGCGAAGAGAAGCAACCATAAGCGGATCGCTTCTCTTTTCGTGGAGTGCTCCGCCCGCCATTTTGGATTTTTTCACCCATCGGATTGCATTGCGGAAAAGATTAGTGGATAACTTTTTTGTTTTTCAAGCTATCTATTTGAAACTCGCTGTGCTTAGAGAGTCGTGGGTGGGGGTCATTTTGAGCCTATTTCAGCACTTTGTGTGCTGCGGTTTGCTTGCTATTTTTTAAAATAAAAATAGGGTAAAAAAAGCGGGAGAGGTACCTTTTCGAAGTGCTGAGAGACAGATTCAACTCCCAGTCATAATCACCTGATGAAGCATCCTCCAATCCCAAAGTTGGAGGGGGGTAAGCAAAATGGGATACTTAGTAACTTAGGATACTGGGAAACTTTTCTTTCTTAGTCTCTGAACGGACTTTTCCCAGTGTTTTTTTAAACAGTAGCCCCACCAAACGCACAAACACAACCCGAAATCGTATATTAAGCAAATAAATAACAGATAGGAAACACAGCACTGCTACCCACCCTAACCTTGGTGAACAACTGAATAGATGTGGTGCAAGGGGATGAGGTCCCCTAGGGCATGTGGACGTGCCAAGTGCACACACACTGTCCTGTCCTTGGAGGGTCATCAGAGCCCTCCAAAGATAAACCAGTGGAGAAGCTATGCCTGTCATGAGTTGAAGTGTCAGGTAGCTTCTTAAAGACTGGTACTTACTTAGGGCCAGTCAAATTGGCATAATTCCCCCTCCCCCCAGGCACGTCCACTTTCCTCTTACTGGTAAAAGGCAGACATAGCCTTTTTTAAAAAAATTCTTCTTGTTGTTTATTCAGCAACACTGCTGCTTTTAATTCCACCCCTCCTTTGTTTATTTATTTATTACATTTTATATTTATACACCCCATAGCTCAAGCTCTCCCGGCTTTTCCTCTTCAGTGAAGTCAGGCAGGCTTTCATTGTGGTTCAACGCCTTATTGTTGTTGTTTTTGTTATTATTATTGCTATTAATATTAATTAGTACTGCTATTATTAATGTTATTATTTTGCTGTTGTTTAAAAATGGCTGTGATCACAATGCAGTCAATCAACTCTGAAGCAAGGATCACAAAGCTTTACTCTTATCCTCCTAGCCTCCTAGTTATGGGATGCAAAAGAAAAGGCATCTCTCTGTGCTGCTCCCGCCTCACAGGGTTGGTTTGCATTAGTTGCTTTGAAACAATCCTTGGCTCTATTCGTTGTGCCCCCAGAAATGTCTGCTCCATGCCTGCCTTCCTGCCTCTGCCTGGGTGCTGTTGTTTTGGGGTATCTGCTGGGACTGACTTCCCCATAGATCTATGGCATATCTCTGCCTGCCTCTCTGCCCGCCTGGTGCCTGGGAGCTGTACTACATGATGGGCTTTGTGGTTCAACCCCACAAGCCTCTGGCATGCTTGCTCCCAGTGCTGCCTGTCCTCCTCTGTGCCTGCCTCACAGGGATGGTTTGTGTGTGTCTTGTTTGACTCAGGGGATAAGTCCTTCCTGCGTTCACTTAGACTTTTTGAAGTTCCAAATAATTTTTTCAAGTGTGGAAGAAGATTCATATTAGGTTTATCTATTTCCCAATTCATGGCATGTTGGGATTTCCTTTGAAATAGCCATGAATAAAGCCCATTGAGCTGTCTGCAGCTTTAAAAATCCCTGATCCACATCCACTGGGGTGTCAGATTTTCAAAAATCCCCCAATAATCAGGGGAGGCTTGGATTTGCTTGAGACTTGGCATGCATGTGTATACATGGATCTGGTGCCTAGTTTGAGTTTTCTAACATGACAATTGACAGAGTTCTAGCATGGGACTTGAATTGGGGTGAGTTAAAAGGGACCCCCCCACCACCAAAAATCAGGGGATGATGGGATTTGCTTGAAACTTGCCATGAATGTGGATCTAGATGGCACCTGTGCGGGTGAACGCTTTCAAATTTTTATCTGTCAAAATGTCAGAGTAAATCCCATTTCTGAAAATGGGGTGTCAGATTTTCAAAAATCCCCCAATAATCAGGGAAGGCTTGGATTTGCTTGAGGCTTGGCATGCATGTGTATACATGGATCAGGTGTCATGGTGCCTAATTTGAGGTTTCTTTCTAACATGAAAATTGATGGAGTTCTAGCATGGGACTTGAATTGGGGTGAGTTAAAAGGGAACCCCCCACCAAAAATCAGGGGATGATGGGATTTGCTTGAAACTTGCCGTGAATGTGGATCAAGATGGCATCTGTGAGGGTGCCCACTTTAAAGTTTTTATCTGTAAAAATGTCAGAGTAAATCCCATTTCTGTAAATGGGGTGTCAGATTTTCAAAAATCCCCCCCAAATCAGGGGATGCTTGGATTTGCTTTGGGCTTGGCATGCATGTGTATACATGGATCAGGTGTCATGGTGCCTAATTTGACATTTCTAACATGAAAATTGATGGAGATATCGAAAGGGGTGTGAATTGGGGTTAGGGGTGATGCTTTAAAGGTTAAAACCCCTACCAAAAATCAGGGGATGATGAGATTTGCTTGAAACTTGCCAGGAATGTGGATCTAGATGGCATCTGTGAGTGTGCCCGCTTTAAAGTTTTTATCTGTAAAAATGTTGGAGTAAATCCCATTTCTGAAAATGGGGTGTCTGATTTTCAAAAATCCCCGCAAAATCAGAGGATGTTTGGATTTGCTTGAGGCTTGGCATGCATGTGTATACATGGATAAGCTATCATGGTGCTGAGTTTGAGGTTTCTAACGTTAACAGAAAAAAAGTTGTAGGCGTTTTTGGATTTCAATGCAAGTCTATGGGGGGGAAGCGGAACTCTGATCCGGATCCGGAGCTCCGCAACGAAGCGGAGCGGACCATAGGTGGAACGGATCTGATCCGGAAGTTGCGAATCTGGAAGAGAAGCGGATCGGGGGCGTCTGTGCACACCCCTAGTAATCAGACATCGCAAGCAGTCCCTTACAAAGTTGGCCCTTACAAATCTTCTCTCCTCAATACGTAAATGTAACATAGGTAGCCTACACCAGTAAGGTGAAAGAATAACTGATTTATATCTTCATACATTTCTGTTTGGCATCCATCTTGTAATCACACCTAAAAGCACATCTAAAATGCTCAGTTCCAACAATTCTAAAAGAAACTTTACCCTTGGCAGTTCCTTCTGCAGAGCTCTCAAACCATATTGGGCTGATGGCCAAATTTGGAATTCTCAGAGAGTAAAAATAGCTGCCAAGAGAAGTTTAGTTTGACCACTCACAAAATGGCTGCTGCGGTGGGCATGCCCAGTCATAAAACACCAATTTCACAGAAGGCCAACTAGTGAGGTTGAGGGTCAAATACAAATTACCCAAGAATCTGCTTACAAGACAGAGGTGTTGTCTGAGCCACAAAATACAAAACCACAATTGCGAGTGGAGAAGGAAGCATAGAATAAAGACACTGACACCAGAATTTGGGTTAAACTATTTGAATAATATGGTTAGTTTATTTGACTAATATGAGTAGTTCACCCCTCCTTGGATCTGCATGTGAAAGTGCAAGAATCAATGTGTACTTCCTCAGGCCACTTGCCTGGCTTAATAGGTGAGCATTCTCCAAAGCCAGGAAAACCTGGGCCCTCCAGTGGAAATACCTTACTCTGGCAAGACAGTTGTAAAGTTCCTCCCTTCTTTCAAAGACCCTGGAGTGATGTTGTGCAGCCCAAGCCATACATATTTACTCAGAATTAAGTCCCACAGAGTTCAATGAGATTTACTCCAAGGCTTCCAACTATGTGTACATAGGATTGCTGCCACTTATTGTTATCACCACTCACCCTCAGTTTCCATTTGCAAAAGGATATTAATGACTCCCATTCCGCCAGAAGATTCCTGACATGTGTGGCTAAAAGTGCAAAAGGAGGAGTTGGCAGGGGGTAACATTACAATAGGACAGGTGGGCTGCAATGCAATTACACTTTATTGGGAGTAAGCCTCACTGAACCCTAACCCTTTTTGTTTTCCAAAATATGGTCACCCCAGACAACACACACACACACACACACACACACACACACACACACACACACACACAGAGCCTACTTTTCCTCTTTCAAAATACAAATATACTGACTCAGCTCAGCCACTAGAGTTCCTTCTTTCTTCTCTCCTATGAATCCTTTGCCTGCTGCCACTGATTAGAATGGAAGTGAGCATGTGCAGCAAAGGAACAGCAAACAGGAAGAAGAACAGCTAAGAGAGACAATGGCAGGTAGAATATGGTGCAGGTAGAAATTGATTTCCTGGTGGTCAACATTGCAGCCTCACGTCTTTGGGGATGCCCTGGTGCCCATGAGTACCATGTTGGGGGCCCCAGCCCTACTGCATGGGAAGTGGGGCAGAATACATGAGACAAGCCACCATGATGTATCAAATTCTCAGTGGACAAGAAAAGGAAACGTCTGTCAGGAAGAAGCAGTCACTGGCCTGCAAGATATACAGTAACCAACAAAAGCCTGGGAATCATTCATAGCTGCTACACTCAGAAATGTTATTAACGGAGTTTCTCCCAGACATAGGGCATGTCTACACCAGTCCTATGTCCCAGGATAGTGCCTGGATCATCCCTGTGCATTCAGATGATGCATAGGGGATCTGGGGACAACCCAGGACGACCAGGGACTTTCCTTGGGATATCTGGGACTGTGGAAAACCCGAGTTTTCCATGGTCCTGGGACCATCCTGAGGAGCACGAGCCCTGTGGCCACTGATCCCAGGTCTCCCTTCCTCCCTACTAGAAGTGGGGCTCTTAAAATGGACATGGAGATGCACAGGGGCAGTCCGTGTCCATCAGGGATGGGGAGTGGGTTCAATGATTTCATTGGAGTGCAATTGTGCTCTTCTCCCTTGTTTACATAAAAAAATAAATAAATGGCGGCTGCGATGTCCCTCTTCCCTTCCGGGGCATCGCACAGCTCTGTTCTTTAGCACCTTGCTGCCACTCCCACAACTTAGCATCTGCTGTCTGAGGCAGTATCACTCTCTGTCTCGTGACAGGGTCCACTCTGTCAATGGGTCTGCTCTAAACTTTATTTATTTATTAAATTTAAATACCGCCCCATAGCCGAAGCTCTCTGGGCAGTTTACAAAAAAGTCTGGATCCAGATTAAGTCTGGATCCAATCCACTGTAGGTAAAAATGAACAAATATTTTTATATATCTGTTTGGTTCATATCTCTCTTTAGGGTTTCTTTCTTAATGTGAACTTCTACCCTGGTCAAATTAAAAGAGAAGCAGATGTTTTCCTCTTTTGCAGGTACCAATGAAAATATGCGGTATGTTTTGTTTTGTTGCTTTTGTTAGAAAAATATTAACATTCAGCATTGCTCACAGGAACATTTCAGCGAATTGTCATATGTGCTATTTACTAACCATTCACCTGAAGAATGTGGGTCTGATACAGTTCTTCATAGCCATAGGCATGACACGTGTAATTGCCCATGTGAATAGTTGTTACCTTGGTGATGTAGAGAGAATCATCATCTCCGAAATCCTGTAAGTAACAAAAGACAAGGGGGACAAAAAGACCTATCATTTAGTGAACTTGTTTTTAAATTCTGAAAGACGCTAAGCTAACACTTAGGTTATTTTGACAATTGCTCAGCTTTTAACAGAGCTTGAATTTTGAACAGCGTACTTTAATTTTAGATATAGAAATCTGTACGAAGGAATGAATAAGGGACCAATAGCAAGTACATAAAAGGGAGAAATTAAAACTAACTCAAATAAAACAAAAATGACTTTTTCCCAATTTCTAGTAACAGTATGCACACATAAAATGATGATAATTTGGGACTGTGATTAAATATTTGATGTCTTAAGTTATGATGCAAACTACTTTTGGATAAGGTTTCAATCTATGGAGACTGCTAATGAAAGCATCATGGCCTATCTACTAAATGAAGAACTAAACTGCTTTTCAATTATCTGCAAAAACACCTTTGTAAATGATTTTTGTTGCTGTTAAAAAAGTAGTAGTTATGAATTAAGGATAAAAATATTTCTCTTTAAAAAGCCTTTTGATTTTTAAGCAGTTAGTGTGTGCCTTATCTCATTTGCAAAACAACTCAGCAACAATACACAAAACTCTTTTCCTTGCTTATATTTCTTATTGTGTAATTTAGAATGATAATAATGCTAAAGAAGATGAAATATTTGCTGGCTTTCAAAATTTGGATATGTTGACCTTGTGGTCTGCTCTGCTTATCAGGTTATTCCAAACGATGCTACACAAAGCCTATATATTGATGAATAAATGCTGGCAGCAGCGTCTTTTCTGTATTCATTAGTATGCAGGGTTCAGCAGTGCTGAATTGTTGATCTTTATATACAAAATCCGAAAGGACACATTTAAAAAAACCATACTTAATTAGCTTAAAGAATGGTTTCCCTCTCTTAATTAACTTAATGTATGACATATGCTAAATAAAATCCTTTATATGCAGAGCTTCAGTGCCTAAGTAGAATATATCTCCAAATATGCAATTAATAAATTATCATGCACAAAATATCAACCACAAATATGAGGTCAAATGTCCTCATATGGACATTTGGAATCAGCTCCTCAATTCCAAGAACATCCAGAACTGATACATAGAATCACAGAATTTAGAGTCAGAAGGTATCTTGGAGGCCATCTAGTCTAACCCCTTGTTCAGTGCTGAATCTTGCAACTTTACGTTACTTGACAGATCACTGTGTAGACTCTGTTTAAATATCTACAGTGAAGAAGAGCCCACCATTTCCATAGGCAGTCTATTCCACTGCCAGACCCCTCTTACCATCATTTGTTTCTCCTGAAAAGCAGCTTCCCTGCAATTTCCACCCATTTGTTGTAGTGCTTTCCTCTAGAGCAGGGGTAGGGAGCCTTTTTCAGTCCAAAGACTGATTTTGAACCTGAGGGAAAGTCTCAAGGCACAGGGAAGGAGGAAGTATGTGGGTGGGCCAAAATGTGATCCTTACTCATTTTATGCCTACTCCAAAGTATGTCTACTCAGAAGTAAGCATGAGCAGTATGCCTGATCACAAATAAGCAGCAAAAGCTCTACATGTCTACTCACAAGTAACCAGGACAAGCTTCAGGAGTAAGCAGGATTGGATCACTTAGCAGCTCCCTCCCCAGACCCCTGCAGGGAAAAGCTCTGAGATCAGCAGCTGATCCAAGATAAAAGTAATTCCCCATGGAGCACTGAGAAAAAGAGTCTTTTTCAGTGTCCATGCAACAATAATGAAAAGTGAAAACACAAGGGAAAGTCAGGGGTGGTGGTGGAGAAAAGGACAGATCAAAGGTAGGAGGGGGTGAGTTTTAAAAAGACTTTGTGGCCACATTAGAGAACACGGCTGGCAGGAGATTCCCTGCCCTTGCTCAAGAGCAACAGACTTCCCACGTCTCTCTCCCCTCCCTCACCCTTTGGTGCCGAAAGGGCCTCTTCATGCTTTCAGGCCCTGATGGGCGCAGGGGGGAGGGAGGGAAAGCACATGTCTGAGGCCTCCATGAAGTGCGTAATTCCCCCGGCATGCTAATGACCTCGGACATGCGCAACACTGAGCGCTTGCCAGGCCAATTCGGCAGGAAGAAGGCCGGCTGGCCAGTGCTCTGTGAGTGCACGAGGCGAGTTCCAAGGGAGCTCACCATTCACTAAAAACATGTTTTAGTCACTGCAGGACTCTAGTGCCTAAGAAACAAGTGCCTGGTTCAAAATTGTACCTCATTTATGAATGTATTAAGTGGCCTTTGCAAGCTGCTATTTGCTCATCCTCAGCCCTTCATCTGCAGTAACGATGATAACAATACTTAGCTACCTTCTTAGGGTTGTTGCACAGGATATTGCTATAATGTAAGTGGAGTGCTTTGAATGCTTTAAAATACTAAGTATGAAAGAAATCAGTAGGCTGACCCAGGGCACAATTCTAAGGATTGCTTAAAGGTTCTTGAAAATGCCACAAGTCTCATCAAGGGCATGGAAAACATTTAGTAATGGGCAGGTTCCCTGAATAACCTCCTAATACACTGATCCAGAAGATCATGTGCCTATAATTCCCATGCATTCCAGCAATATCACTAAAAAATATTCCTACCATTTTGTGTTTGAGAAGTAACAGATCTTGGGTGGGCAACATTCCTGTCAACAGGTTGATTGATTAACTCCAACCGACTTCCAAATAATTTAAGCATACTTACAGAGCAACCTTATGTTCGCTGGGAGGGTGTCCTAGGGGGTATCAGGTATTGACACACCTACAATCTCGGGAGGGGAAAATCTGAGCAGGGACACCACACACCCCCAAACACCCCTCACAGTGCCTTCGAAATAGGGTCAGGGACAGTGGGTGGGGAGGGGAAGGAGAGATATGGATCCACAGGATCCACAAGCCTCTCCATAGCCATCCCACCCACTGGAAAGTACATCAGCTAGATGGGCTCAACTGAAGTACTAATGTTATAAGGCTTTGTTGTGTTTGATGTATTGTAGCCCAGATTAAATTTAGATCAATAAAAACTAGATGGCTACTTTTATGGGATGATTTATAAAAGAGATGAAGAAAAACAAAGCAATAAAAATCCTCTGTCATTCACGTGTTGCTTCCTAATAGACATCTCTGATTAATGTTATGAACACTTGGTTGGTGCTCTAAAATTGTCTTTTTTATGGATGATCTATTTTACTCTGATGCATGGTATGCAGAGACATTTTGAAAGATGTAAGGCTCTGTTTTATTATTTTCTTTCCATATACTAAAGAGAAGCTTTTTCCTAAACACATGAAATTTACGATGTATACATTCAATTTTTTTATTCTTTGCAATTAATACCGCAGGTTATATATTTGCACTGGTTATTATAAATTATGCTTGCAGTATAAATATCTCCTAGTTGACATGTGAATGTTACATACAACTTCTTCAGAGCCCCGTTCACCCTACACGTGATGAGAATTGGATGAGGGGGAGAGCAGGGATGAGCTCAGTGTCACTGCACCCTCCCTTGAGTCTTCATTTCCCATTCCCACTGCCCTCCATGCCTTCCTTACTTGAGTACGCTGATTCAGAACCCTGTTTGCGCATGATTTTAGATCATAAAGGAAACATGCACTAGTGTTACAGAGTGTTTTCTCTATCATGGGGAGGGCTGATGGGGCAGGCAATGAAGAAGCACTGGATGGGCGGGCAATTCCCCTCTCTTTCCATCACATGATCCTAGTCACATAGGGGGTGGCGGGGGAAACTTGTGAGCAGGGCTTGAAACCTGCCAGAATGACCCCAAAGGAGAGAAGCATTGGGATGGTTAGCAGCTGGTCCTTCTACCTGGTTGAGTGATAGTCAACCTATTCTGGAGGCAGTTGCAGAAACAGATTTGAAGCTTGGGGGTGCTCTTAGATCTAGCACTCTCATTGGAAGCACAGGTAGCCTCTGTAGCACAGAGCACCTTTTATTAGTTAAGGCTGACATACCAACTACAACCAGAGATAACCGAGCTACAGTTATCCACGCTCTGGTAACCCCTTGTTTGGATTACTCCAAAACTTTATATGTGGGGCTGCCTTTTAAATTTCTTTTAAAGCAAACATTTTTCTAATTTAGGGCTTAACACAGTAAAGTCACTGTGCTCGCACTTGTAACATTCAAAACATCCATGAAGAAATGTAAAAATCAAATCTAAGTGATGCCTATATACTACCTCCAGTATCAGAAGCAGTATGCCTATGAACACCAGTTGCTGGGGAACATGGGTGGGAGAGTGCTGTTGCACTCATGTCCTGCTTGTGAATTCCTGGTCAACAGCTGTTGGGCACTATCTGAACTGAATACTGGACTAGATGGACCTTGGCCTGATCCAACACGGCTCTTACGTTGTTTTCTAAAGTACGTTACTCAAATTCTTTTAACTTCCCTGCTGGTCCCTCAAAACTCCTATAAAGCTTTGACCTAAGGAGGAACATCCATTTCAATCTCAAATTTTGAAATGTCAAAATTCTGGTGACAACTCAGTAGTGCTGCTTCACTTATTGAACCATCTCTGCCAAGAATGTGATTAAAACTGTAAGTGTACAGCAGTGATCATACATTATCTCTTTCTGATCTCTTCTGGCAGGCCTACCCAGTCAAATTTTAAGATGTCTGGCTGTTATTTTAATAATGTATTAGTTTTATACGTTTTCAATCAGTTTTATGTATTTTATAGTATTTTTATATTTGATGTTGTTCCCCACCTTGATCCAGAGGGAGAGGCGGGTAAGAAATAAATGTATTTTTTTTAATTATTATTATTATTATTATTATTATTATTATTATTATTATTATTATTTGGCAAGAGTATGGGGGACACCCAATAGGCATTGATCTGGGTGACTCCTCTACCCCAATCCATCTTCTGTGTGCTGTCATAGAAGATTTGTGCCAGTGTCAGCAAAGATCATCTGGTTTTTTGTCCACACAAAAAGAAGAAACACGGTCCTCACACAGGTTTTGCCTATCCGACCTGTCTTTTTTACACTTGTTGTATGGCTCGTCCACATGCAGAAACTTTACTTGTATGGATGTCATTCTCTAGACTGGAGAAATTACAGTAAGTGTCAGAACTCCTTAAGCTAGCTTATTGCAGCGTGAGATTTTACAGGCAACAGTCTACGATGGATGGATGTGAAGTCAACAAGGTAAGAACTCAAGATAACATAATGCATCCAACACAGACAAACGCCATCCTGCCACGCCCGGCATAGCCTGTGTGTGTGTGTGTGTGGCTATTGTGGGTGGGGCCAAGAGGAGACGCTGAAGCCTGTCAATGACTGGCAAACAGGCTGGGACATGTGGCCGGAAGGGGATGAGAGGAAAGAAAACAGCCGTTTCCCCTCCCGGTTACCTCTTTTGTCGCGTGGCTCCCTCCCTCCCACCCTGTAGGCAGTATAAGCTTGCTGGTCGCCATTAGGGGGCTGAGTAGGAATTTTTTGCTCTTGTCCTAATTTGGCCAAGAGTTTTTCTCCTACTCCATACTGTAGGACAGCTTGGGAGTATTGAATACGTTAATTGGTTCACGTTCATAATTTGGTCACATCTGATTTAGGGCGATAGGTAAGGGCATTCTGAGAGGGGTTATGGGGCAGTGAGCATTCGCAGGCACCGTTGATGTGAGGGATAACTCCTGAGGCTCCCTGCTTTGAGCCTAGCGGCCTGGCAGCAGAGATAAGGGTTACCTCTGAGGCTGACCCTCCTTTCTCACTCAGAGCCTAGGCATCCTGTGCTGGAGTGACACCGGAAGGTCTCCCTACCCCATAAGGGGAAGCCTGTGGGATGGCGAAGTCCCAGGCGCCAACCCACAGGTGGCGAATGGTCTCCCAAATGAGGAACAGGCCTGTCAAGAGGCCTGATTGACGATGCCCTCTTAGGATAGGAATTTCCCCCTTGCAGATCACTTAATAAAATGTGGCCCAGTTTATATCCAATACTTGGTGTCGTCTCTTTATTTCTTGCCTCCACTCACCGCAAATTGAAAACAAATTAATTTTGGTAGTGAATCAATATTTGTTATTGAATCTCAGTTCTGAAGTCTTCCATATTTCCAATTGTCTTTTAACTATCTGATCAGTATTGCAACACTAAAGTCATAGATGAGGAATCCAATGAAATGGAAAAAGATTCCCTTTCTGGTTTCTTTATGTTTCTGATTTTAAAGCCCAAGTTCTGTCTTTTCATAATCTTGCACAGAGTCTTTCTCACCTACCTGCTATAAACTTTATATCATTGTGATATGGCTTTGATAAAATTCTTATTTTTCAGAAGGTCATGTTCCTATATTCTCTTTAGCAACATATTCACATGGAGTCACATGGAAAACTACTTCATTCTTTGCTCTGCCTCACTTTTTCCTCTCTGAAATAAAAGTCGGTACCCTCTAGTGAGTTTCTTTTACATTTTACAAATACCCTTGGAAAAGAATATTGCTTAAATGATCCCAGGGCTCTTTCAAGCTTTGTTGGTTTAAAAACCAGTGTTCCAGATTGATCTCAGCTTGCTTTTGTATTCAATAACCCTTTAAAAGCCATTACGATACACAGACAATTTAATAAACAAAACAGTGTCTGGCCTGATGTCAGGTACCTTTACTGTATCACATTTCTTTCTGTGACTGGTCCCAAATATTTATTTATTAACCTAGGCATTTTTTATTTATTTACATCTCTTTGTTTTCTTTACATTTTGGAAAGATAACACATTTCTAGCAAAGTACATGTGTCTGCCTTTACGAATTTACTAGCAGAAATGCAGCTGGTGAAGTTTTCCTCATTTTCATTCCACCTCTTTAATTTCTCTCTTTAAAGAAATGTAGAAACCCCACCAACATGCACAAAAAGAAGCTCAAGCTATGGGCCCATCTGACTGCATGAGTTAGGGCTTTCACAGTAAGTTTCCCCAACATTCCTGGTGGCTGCCATTGATGTAGATTGTGGGTAGGGAAACTCACTCCATGAAGGTTCTGTCTCACAACATTTGTTCTGCTCTGTGATATGGCTGGTAGGTCTTGCGTGGTGGAAGTCTTGTATGGAATGTAGTTCACTGTCCTGTTTTACATGTATTTATGGCTTCCCCTCTTCCTAACATCAGCATTTAGCAGCCAATAAATACCTGCTTAAAAGGTCGGATGAAAGCCCTTGTCCACTTCCTAGGTTGATGATGATCAAGTGTTTCTATTGCCAGTAATAATTACCAGTAGCTGTCAAAAGCCTGATGCCAATCTCAGCTAGAGGTACTGGCTTTGCTTTTAAGTCCATCAAAACTGATCTGATATGAAGCATCCCATATCAACAAAGAAGAAGGCAGTTATCAGTTTTGCTAAGCTGTGAGGTCTGTGTCACAGACAACGCATGGCCATTTTCTCAGACAGTCTCTGAGTCAACATGACCTACTCACACCTGGGAGGTCATTGACACTATCTTTGGCAAAGAAATTGTTTTTTGTGTGTGTTTCTTTAAAAAAGCCAGAACCCCAAAATCTTTTTGGAGCCTAAGATTAAGAACAAGAACGACTCTAAGAAAGATGCTAAATTGGTACTGAGGCAGTCTGTATTGATTTCGCTAGTGCGAATCTCACTCCACCACGGTTAATGAATTCGCCAATACAACAGGCCCTGGAAGTTTCCTGAAACGGGGCTCCGGACAGGCACAGAGCCCATATGTGTGAATGCACAGATGGCCACTCGAAGAACTACAGTTACAGGCAAGCAACCTGTCCTTCTTTGGTGAAAAAGTATAATAATTTTATATCGCTCTTTAAATGGATAACAGTTAACTGGATAAACATTAGTCCTCTTCAGTTGTTCTTCAGCCCATGTTGAATTAACGTGTGAAAAGAGGAGTGTTCCAGCTCCTCCCTGCTCCTTGTGCATTTCCCCTGCCCTGTTTGTGTGGAGGGTGATGGTCTGAACAGGAGAGCCTCCTGCAATCCAGAAGAACCCTGGAAAACCAGGGTTCTGGATCATGTGTAGAGCATCCATGGATACAGGAAGCTCTCCTGATCAGACGTTCACCCACCATGCAGGCAGAGTGATACAGGTTTCCTCATCATCACCACCATATTGAGTTAGAAGGTCTCAGCCATAACTGCTCCAACCTCTCTAACCCTTCATTTGATTTTAGGTGTGGAATAGAAGAGCTGTGTGGTTTCCATCATGAGTTTCATTTGACCCAAGAGTTCCCTATTGCTGTCCCATGGCAATATTATAACTCCTGGCCTCACCGCAGGAAATTCTTTACTTAATGGCATTCTCAACAAAGCAAGATCAATTTTTCTTCTTGATGACCTTCTTTGATGTTCCATTAAGCATCCGAAAAATAACTCATAGAGGCAACTCTCTTCATTGCAGTTAACAGAACACTTCCTTTACTTGATGCAGAGGGGCTTTGGCACAAAATTATAGTATTTACAAAAACAACAGGTGGCTTTATTCTGAAAATTAAACTTATTCCTCACAATACCGGAAATATTTATCTGATAACACTAACAAGATTTAAAAACAAAAAGTACTCAAGCATGAGATAATGAGATTTGTCTCATGCAAAACCTCCAATGTCTATCACTTTGAAAATTACTTTCTCCATACTAATAAAATGTGTCCCTAATCTTAATTCTCACAATAGATTCACAAGTGATTAATGTAGAAACAAGCAATAAATACCTAAATTAGTCATAGACACCTAAATCATTTTCTTTGGTTCTTTTAATAATTCATTCCCAGAGACAAGCAAGAAGCGTAAGCTTCATTAGCCTTATTTGTTCTTGGATTTACCCATGCTATTCATTTCTGTAATTTAAGGAAAGCAAGGACTCTGACTGCCTAAAACACCTGCAACTATGATCCGTTGACAAATTTGTCTTCCACTTGTCGTGACAGATACAAGTTTATAAGTAGTTGGATTAACAGATGAGAATGAGATACAACATAGTAAGCAATTGGGAAAGGTAAGTATTTGACATTGGGTGTGTATGAAAATATGAGCCCCTCTGCTTGAATAGTTGTTACCTAGGTCCAGTCCAGGCCCATTCAAGTTTTAACAAGATTCAAAATGGCCTGCTCACTTACCAGGTGCCCTGTGCCAATCCCTTCCCCAACTTTGGAAGCTAAGATAAGAATACTTGAGAGAGCACCTTCCCCCTTACCAACCTGCCAGGTCACTGAGGTCACCAGAGGGCATGCTACTGTTGGTTCCACATGGACCAATGGCCTGATTGGAGTCCAGCAGGAGAAGAGCCTTCAGTGGGGTGTCCACTTTCTGTGGAACTCCCAGCTCCTGTCAGGTAGGCACCAACACTGCTGTGTCTGGCATTGTCTTATTCCAGGAAGCATTCCTTGATTGACAGCCAAGGTTTTTAGTGCTATTCTGTGGGGAGGGGTTAGTATAATAATGGTGTTTTAATGTTTGTATCTTTTACTGTTTTAATTCATGTTCACCACTCACAGACCTCTTACTTTTCTTTTGTGAGAAGTGAGTGTGGTCTGGCAGGAGAGGGAGCCCATGTTAGCTGATGCAGGTCTTCTGCCTGGATGCTGCAGTGGAAATGATTTTTCTGGGCATGCCCCAAAACGTCACTTCCTGGAAAGATCAACCCTCATGATCCAATGAGATTTCTGAGCATCAGTTCTCTCATTCCCATAACATGGACAGCGTTATTCTGTAATCTTCCCAATGGTAAGGGAATGACACTTAGGTCATGCTCAGAGTTTCTTCATAACCTAGCCCTAGTTTTGAAAACAGCCTCCTTCGCTGAATACTGGTGAAGTCTTGGCACAAATTAAGTTATGGGGAGAAGAGACAATGGACATGGCTAGACAAGGGGGGTGGGGCGACAATCTCACGATTTTATGATTGAGAGATCGTCGCCCTTGTCTACATGCAGCACGCAACATTGTGGCTGCCATTTTGGATTTTATTTAAAGGAAAAGGAGCACATGAGAACTTGAACAACAGGTAAGTTTTTTTAAAAACAACAAAAACAACCTTGTCCTCCCCCCTGAGGGGCATAGAGCTCGAGGAGCTCCATGCCCAGTTCCTGGCTCCTCACATTTACTTGCGAGGAGCCGGGACATACCAGCGATGGCAGGCCACATGTTCTGCAGACTTGGGATCATCTCGAGACCACAGAAAAATCAGAATTAATCTGTAGGGCGATATCCCAGGGCAAGGGAGGGACCTTCCCCCCCTGCTCCCAGGATGCCCTGTGCATCATGTGGATGCACAGGGATGATCCCGGGGCAATCACTGGGATATTGCCCCATTTTGCCATTCCCAATGAGGGCTTGTGCATAACAAAGGGGAGGCAGAGGATAGTTACATAAAGCAAAACAAAAAGAAAACATCTGCTTTTATGAGGAGTTGCTGGGCGATGGAACAATAAGGAAGGATTCTTGTGTGGAGGGGATCAGAATGGAAGAGAGGTTGTCTCTAAGTGCTCAGAGAAAAACATTCTGCATATGCTCAGAGGCACTCTTTATTCTACTAACTGGTGAAATGTAAATAAATTCTAGTTATTCTAAATGTACATGTAATATACATACATATAGGATGTGAATTGAATTAGAACAAGGTCTAAAGCTCAAGCAGAATCGGGCAAACTTCATGTCTCAAAATGTCTCTCCTGCAGCTAAACCAAAAATTTCATATTTTGGTTTAGCTGCAGCAGGAGGGAAGGAGTGTGATTGTGTGGCTGACAGGTTCACTTTCTAATCCTAGGGCGCATTTTACCATGGGCTCTAATCACTATGCTTTGTGCGAGGGCAACTTTGGGACTATGAGATAGCCATTCTTCAAATGCCACCATTCTTCACTATGAAAAAGCCTTAAGCTGGATTTCAAGCATCATAATTCCTTAGCCCCTGCACCTATCCTTCTGAACCTTTGCAGGTTTCTTGACTGGGAACACCTATATGACCTGTGCCATTTTCATGCAAATTTATATTTAAAAAATCATGGTGGGGGTGAAGAGAAGAGGAAGCAAATTACTTTCCCTCACAAATTGGAGAAATTCCCTTGCACATGAACCCTACACTATCCTTCTGGAACATTTCTGGCTCGTTATATAAAGAAACCTCTAAGTTGCCTCTAATTTTTTGAATAATAGTCCACAAGGGAGATAGGGAAATAAGTATAATCTCTTTTGGAATTCCTCAAAATGCCGCGGCTGCTCTTGCACAACCCTCCCTGTGGCTATCTTTCTGCAGTTTGACAGTCAGAAAAGGGCAAGTAATCTTGAAATGTTCATACTCTTCTGCCAAGACACACACACATACACACACCATTTCCAGCAATTCCCTCTAAAAGAAAATCAAAATATAAAGGCATGTACTGCAAAAAACAAAAAGCGGGGGGGGGGGGGAAATCCCTACACCTATTTTTCTGACATTGGGCAGGTGTAATCTTTTCCTGAGGGGGCTTGCTAAGCCTGCAAATACTATTCAATTCTGACTAAGAGGAAAAAATACATAGTGTTTTTTTAAAGTATTATTTCCCATGATAGTCAACAGGAAACAAAGCCTTGGTTTTCTGAACCTTGACTTATGTTTGGTACCGATTCAAAGTGGACCGACTCTTAATTGATCTGAATAGAAATAGAACGTTTTCTGAAGTGATTAATCAGGATCCAAGTTGAAGCGGGGTGGGTGGGGGCGGAACACACCTCATATTCAAGTTTGTGTTATGGATCTTTTAAGTACTTAGCAATGCCCCTGTACTACTAATTACTTCAAAAATATTCTTAGTCTTCCAATTATAGAACTAAGTACAGCCGATGTGTTAAAATGGACCTGCTTATTGTGGCTCTACAACATGTGACTGTTTATTCATATTTTATCATTTGTGCAACGAACAGGATAATATGAAAGATTGATTGTTTTAGTTGCTCTAATTTTATCAAAAGAGTTTTGACACTTGGCCTTTAATTCTTCGGAGATTGGTATTGCATTTTAGAGATCAGCATGAATATTTTTCTTTCCCACAATCTGGCCCAGTTTCATTTAGCTAACACGAATTTGACAACACTCAAATACTGCATTCGATTTTCTACAACACAATGAACTTCAATCACACTTTGATATTAAATTTGTAGGTGGAAATGATTAAATACATATTTATATGGATTCCGTGTCAGCTAAAATTACAGGCATATTAGGAGAAAGCTATAATATGAGGAAATGCGACAAAAGCTCCTTTGGTTTATTGACATGCGTCTTGTCCTTCTTGTTTCATGGGTTCCTTATCACAGAAATGGGAAATTGTCAACATGAGTAAATAGCCAATCAGGCCTGGATTAAGACTTCAGATCCTATAGGTGTAAAATTAAAAACTGGTAACGAGAAGAAATTAGCCAAAAAACTATCTAATGAATTTCTCCCATTTTGTTCATGATATAAGATACATGCTTTTTCTAGGGCTAATCAAATCGCTCCCTCTTGAAATACACACACACACGTTCACTGATGATGTATTTGAGAGGGTCATTTCAGGGGGCGGGGCCTATCATGGCAACAAGAGCAACTAGTGGTTTCCTTTCCTCATCTGGTGGGAGTATGGGAGAGGATTTCATTTTGCTGCCACCTGTGGCAGTAGCAGGAAAACAGAAAGCCTTCTGGGTGGCCACCATTTCCCTGCTCAAAATGCTGGCTTGAAATGAGCCATGCATACCAGATGCCTCGAAGTTAAATGCATAGCATCACTGCAGTGGTATCTTGGGAGAGGAGAAATGGTGGCCGCTGACTAGCATCCACTCGGAAGAGCTCTTCTCCTGTTGTTATTACCATTGCTGCAGATGATAGCAGCAAAATGATTTTTCCCCATTATCCGGTGAGGACTTTTTTTAAAGGGAGCCAGCCACCACTGCTCACTTTCATTGCCATGGTAACAAGCATGTCCCCGCAACACTGCAAAAGTTTGCATCCCCCCAAATTCATTTACCCTCCAACAAAAATCACCAAAACTTTCATGAAAAACTATCTGCATGTTTTTTAGTTCCTTGGGCATAAGAAGACATCCCCACCTAATATCCACTCTTCAAGGGCTCCTGTCATTCTGGGACTCTTTTGTTTTATTACCAAACAATACAGATGTTTTTATGTTTCCAGTTTTTGAGACAGCTTCTCTAACCACTGTACAGTTTTGGATAAACTGGTATTGGACAAGTTCCTGTATGCCTAGCGTGACCAAATACAAAAGAGGGCAGGGCTCCTGCAGCTTTAACTGTTGTGAGGAAGATGGAATTTCACCAGGTGCTGCATGCATACAAAGGACACCTGCTGAAGTTCTCTTTTCTATGCAACTGTTAAAGATACAGGAGCCCTGTCCTCTTTTCCATGTGGCCATCCTAGCTTGTCAGATATTACTGACATTCCTATCAAGAAACTAGCTTCAAAGGAACCCCTGGATTCCCTGGAGCACAGTTTGAAAACCACTTTTCTACAGCTTTGTTCTAACATTCATTAATAATTTAACCTTAAAAAGCCACACATTTAACATCAGTCAGGGGTTTGGCCTAGTCAGTGAAACCCTACCTGTAGCGTTAACTTTTACTGTTCATGGGTTGAATCCGGCAGAGAAAACAGCCTTGACAGCCTTGGTGTATGAAGCTGCAAGCTTTATGCGGTAATGATGGGTGTTAAAGCTACATCAGTGTTCCCTACAGTGACCATATAAAACGTGAAGGGTAGATGCACAGGCCTAAACAGTCAGGGAGTCCTGACTGGCTATGAGCCCCATTCCATGTTATTTATTCTTCACACTTTACCTGTTTGCATAGGCGTGCACAGCACATTTCATTAGTGTGTGTACCTAGCTAATTTTTTTATTTTTTTTTAAAGGCAAACATTTATTGAATACTCAATCATAAAAGACATTATTTTTATTCATTTATTCATTATACACTGTAGACAATGATGGCCTACTTTGCATTCGGCTTGCCTGATCATGGAAGAGCCATTGTAGGTGGTGGTGGCGGGGAATGAGGAGGTGCTGCTCAAGCCCCAGCATTGGTGGGACTTTGGTTAAACTGGCTGGTCGAGGGGCTTATGAGGCAATACTAGCCTTCAGGGGCCCTCCTCCTGGCCTCTTTGAAACATGGCTCCCAGCAGAGAGGTTCCTGGCAAAGTGATTCCTTTTCGCTCCTGCTGCTGGGGACAATAGCACACTGTCGGGAGTAGCTGAGCTGCTGAAGGGCAGCCGGAGGACTGTTCCTTCTGCATCTGGGTCCCCCTCTGGATCTCCACTCCATGGACCCCTCAATTTGGCACTTAGTGCTTGAGACATTAGGGTGTGCCTAAGCACAGCCAGCACAGACCTTCTGCATGCCTATGCCTGTTTGCTGTGGGAAACAACAGTAGATATGACAAACACACTTGTGCCTAAAGTGTGAACATCTGCTTGCCCTTTTTAATTTTTTTACTGAATCATTTGAGCCTCACAATATGTAAGTTAGCCTGGGAGAAAAAAAGAGGGAGGGAGAGATTTATCAAGGTCATTTAATCAGCCTCATGGCTGAGAGCGTCTCCCTAAAGTTGAGTCTACTGGCCCAAGTCCAACACTATCCACTTTACCACACTGGCACTCTGAACCATTGCTTTTCCTACTTTAACTATGTCAGCCTTTGGACGTGAGTTGCGTACAAGTTACTCCAGTCCTACTGTATTTGTCATGGTGATTGGTACACACAAGCGACAGTAATAAACAAATTGTATGCTGCAATTTGTCAGCCCCTGGGAGCAGTGAGGAGAAAGTATTGATTTTTCATCAAAGGTCTGGAAAGATAAGCTATAAACCAGTTTCAAAGAGCATTTGCCTCCCTGCATTAAATTCCCAGATGTGCCCTATGCAAACCCCCAAAGTCAATTGCTTCCTTGCAGATGTCTTTAAATCAAATCTGGAGACAGCAAATAAGTTTCATTCCACCCCCAGTGTCAGTGAGAAGGTGTGTGTGCGTGTGGGGGGAATGGCATGCAATGAAAACCATATTTTGGGACTAATGAATGAATGTGGTAAGTTGCTCTGTGAAATAAATAGTGTAGGGTAGACGTCTGGATATATATACATCAGTTACATTATGTTTGGCAAGATTGCAGAGGCATAGTCACCCCGTTTCTGAAGTTTATTTGATGTGGACAATTTCATCCATTTCCACAGTGCTGCGTCTAAATTTGGGGGGAGCCTTGGGCAAGGCACCCCTCAATGGGGCCCCTCCGTCAGTGAGTCTACCTTCGCACCACCGTTGTCGCCAGCTGCTATTGCTGCTCATCCTCTTTCTCATTACTTGCTTGCTTGATAGGTAGAGGGCCAGTGAGCAAGTAGGCAGTGGCATCTCCAGGGAGCTCTTGTTAGCAGGGCCGGCTGGGATGTGATGCTGGCCCGACATTCCCACCATATTGCTGTTCCTCCTGCCTGCTTGCAGGGGTTGCAGTGAGTTTCCCCTCACCTCCTTTGGCAAGGATGTTAGATCAGATATGATATAAATTGGTCCGTTATGCCCCTAATTGTTATTAATATCTCCCATTAAATAGCTATATAGTTGGGGAAGTAGGAAACTGCATACTAGTTGTCATCTCGGCAAGGCAGAGCACTTCCGGTAGGCCTACCTAGTTGAATTTTAAGATACCTTTTAATAATGTGCTGCTTTTAATAATGTATTATTTATTTATTTATTTATTTATTTATTTATTACATTTCTATACCGCCCAATAGCTGGAGCTCTCTTTATTAGTTTTAAATGTTTTAATCAATTATATGTATTTTATGGTGTTTGCATTTGTGTTGTACCCCGCCTTGATCTGGAGAGGCGGGTAACAAATAAAAATATTATTATTATTATTATTATTATTATTATTATTATTATTATTATTATTAGTCGGTTGACCACTTAATGTGATATAAAACATGTCTTCTTTTTCCGCCTCATGTGTGCTCTTACCAGCGCAAGAATTAATTACAATTCATTCCTGCATTTCAATATCCTAACTTTTGTGAGAAAATTAAACTCTCTTCTTTGTTTTTCACTGTGCCCCATGGTGCAGCAGTGTTTGTTCCTGTTAAATATAAGGCAACCTTGAATGTTTGGGACAGGAAAAATAGATTTAATTACATGTGTCATTCGGAGGCCATTTTGTAAGGGCTGTGCGATGAAACTGTTAAGTTCTTAGCAGATAAGAGAAATTACTGGGTTGCATATAAAGGTTTCTCATTAAATGAGCATGAAAAAATAATTAATTTTAGTTGCCAATCAAAGCATTGCACAAAAGGGGGAAAGGCATATAAAAACAAGGGAGTTTTAGTCTCCTGGTTTTAATTTCTATGTCCATTCAGGATTAGCTGGTCTTTTGTTATCCATTGTTATCAATTTCCACTTTGATTTAGATCACTTACCTGCCTTCATCCAGTATGGGTACAAGGGCACCCATACAATTCCAGTTTTTCTACTACAATCTGTTTCTTATTTTAATATCATGTTCTGGATCTCTGTTAGCTTTTAGAAGAGCAACAGCGCAACTGAAACACGATATGTGGATTTTTAATTTTTAACTTTTTTTTTTACGATGCCTGAATATTCTCTAAGCTTGCATGCAGTTTTGATTGTGCCAGGAGCTGGGAGAGTTTCCTTGAAGTTAAAAGGTACAATTAATCTCCTGTTGCACTTCCAATTAACTAAATTGCTAACCTTATTGTGAAAAGTAGAAATGCAATTGAGTTGTTGCTTGAGGCATGCTAAAAAGGGTGGGGAATGAAGTAATTTAATTAACTGACTTCAAGTACATTAAGAAGCATAGTTCTTTTCTCTCCACTCCCTCAATACCTTAAAAAAAGATCATTGACTAGTGTGGATTTTTGTATCGCAAGAGATATAAGCACTATGTTCAGCTTTCAAATTGTCTCACACAGCCTTAGTCCAACACAGAGCATAATGATACAGAAGAGTGAATGCAAAGATTGCTAGTCTTTGTAATTGGCAAGAGTCCCACAGATGCTCAAAGAGGTCCTTTGGGAGTAGGCTGGTTCTAATATTAGCTTAGTGGAATGGTTGCAATGTCTGCATAACTGTTCCAATCATGTAGGTCATAGCAAGAAGATGCAGGTGAGAATATGATGTGGTTACTGCCAGCACCAGGGGCAGGGATGTTCCTGCTCTGCATCTTGGGGAGCTTGCAAGGCAAAGTAATTATATCTCAAGCTTCCACAAACCATGCCAAAAGAAACTTTATCAAATATCTCACTGGGATGGACAGGGCTGAGGGAAGTTCTAAGGGAGTTCTGGAGGGGAAATTCAGAGAAACATTCAGACTATTTACCCCATGGGTAGGCAACCTCCAGCCCACAGGCTTAATCCAGTTTATGGAGGCTGGGGCACCCTCTGCAGGCCCCTTCTCAAGCCCCCATCCTGGTGTAAAAGCTACCAGGGACTGAGGAGGAGACAATGTAGAAGAATCCCCTTGTTATCTCCACTTTGGAGAGCAGCAGCAGTGCACTCTACCAATGCTTGCAGAAGTTCCTGCAAGTGATGGCTGAGTGCACTCCACATCATGATAGTCCCCATAGCCATGCTCCCAAGGAGAGTCCAAAATTGCAGGCAGTTGTGTTGATTCATAGCAAGAAACCAGTTCTAGCAATTTTCATCTCTACCAGGAGCAGGCCTTTTGTAATGCTGATGTGTCTTCATGCCCATTCAAGACCAGGCCACCCCAAAATCTTAGCATTACAACAGGGATCATTACTGTTGCTATGAAAATTAATTCCCCCTCAGGTGCTGTGGGGGGTTGCTGCTAAGCTCAGAGGGAACAGGGAATCCTGAGGGGGGAGATGATGTCAGTGTCCCTGCTAATCAAAAAGTGTGGGTGCCATGCCTCACTGAGTCCCGGCTTCACTACACCACTGGCAATTGAGATTGCATTTCTCCTGAGGAAGAATGTATATGTTGGGAATCCTGGGAGATTTTAAAGAACATTTCCAGAAATAATTTCCTTGCACTAATTTGGTTTAGTCTTTCATCCTTTCTGTGTGGGCATATCAAGTTTCTTAAAAACAACTGTATATGTAAGGCTGAAGACTTACATTGATATCTTCCAAATCTAAAAAGTTCAACATAACTCCGTTGCGTTTCCAGATGATTGGAGGCCTCAGAGGTCCATGGATAGCGCAAGTCAATACAGTGCTCAGCCCAACAGTTACTGTGGTAATGCTGACCTTCTGCTCTTCGGAAAGTGTGAGTTGGACCACCTCTGTGAAAGTAATAAGAAAAAGTAATTAATATTGTTATAATCCACAAAAATGAACTTGGCATTTGCACTGATTGATTGGTGAGGTAAGATAAGAACTGCAAAAAAGGTCAATTTTAGAACAATAACGTGAAATGGGATACACCTCAACAAACCTATATTGCAACATAATCTTCTATTTCATGCTCCTTGGTTGTCAGACAATCTTTTGGGTATTTAGAAAAAGACAGTAATATCATCCATTCTCATTTGTATCCTGAAGAAATTGAATTCGTATTAAAGAGACTATAGAACAAACAAACTATAATAAGGTTTACATTTCCCCCCTCGAACTAGCAGGCAGGAATAAAAATACTAATTTGAAGTCTCCAGTAGGTACATCTGAACCACTTTGGGAATGTCTACACTAGTCGCTTTCCAGTACCAGTGAAGAGAAGAGGTACAAGTAATGAACATGTGATTTCACTCTCCTGAACTGTATTACACATGGTTTATTTAATTAATTGATTGATTTATATACCACTTACCATACACATTTTAAAAAAAACCATTTCTGTAGTAAGCACAGGGGGGCTGCTCAAGATTTACAGAAGCAACATTACAAAGGCAGCATAAATGATGTAGGCCAAGGGTAGGGAACTGTTATCCCCCAGGCCAGGTCCAGCCCACAGTCCATTCCTGTCCTGTCAGTGGCTTTTCCTACTCATCCCCACCTTCTCCTCCTTGGCCCTACCCACGTTGCCCAACCATGAATCCTTGGTCCACTGGGTTTCCATGAGCCTTTCTGCCTGAAAGCATGTTCCTCCCCACCAACAGTGTGTTTTCCCTCAGTAGAGTCTTGTTCCCACAATTGCCAGGCAATTTGAAATGGGGGGAAGTAGGAAGAAGAAGAGGCAGAGCAAAATTCTCCCTCAGTACTCAGCTGCAAGATGTGGCACATGGCCACGGGCCTGGGCGGAGAGGAAGGATGACTGTGAAGGGGGCGTCCCCAGCATCACAGAACGCAAGCATCTGCTCCTCCTTCTCTCTGGCATAGCAAACATGCTGTAGCTGTAAAACAGCCCTGTTCTGACACCAGGGAAAATGTTTTCTATTGAACCTGACTAGAAGAAAATGCTGTGATTGTATGTGTTGTGGGGGGATTGGTGCTTGCAGCTGTTCATGGAGAGGGGGACTTAGGAGGAGGAGATCTTTGCAGTGATGGAGTGAATACACACACACACACACACACACACACACACACAAACAGAATTGCTATTGCAAAAAGTCACTATCCAGACCAGGAGAAGCAATTTGCTTCCTGCCCACTTATCTCAAGAAATCAGAACATTCATCCTGCCAAAACAAAACTGACCTCTATCAAGAGCTCTTCAGGCTTGGAGGATTCAACTATTAATGGCTAGAGATCATGATGGCTATATACTGTTTCTAGGATCAGAGGCAACATGGATGCCAGTCAATGGGGAAACAAGATAAATGCATATGCAAATACAAATGATTCCCCCCCCCCGACTTTTGAAAAACAAATTTGCAAAGTGATGCAGAAATGGGACGGAATGAACTCAATATAAGAAAAATGAGAAACTGAGCATGATCAAACTTGACAAATTCGTCCATCCCTCATTCTGTCTTACAACACCAGGACTTTAGGCTTGAATGGCCTGACACCTTGCAAAACCTGGCATTTGGCATCAAGAGACTTGTGACAAGATGAGGGAATGGGACCCATAAGAGTCCCATTTCAAGGTACACCAGCAGGTAACGTGACCTACCCAGACGTTTGATCTGAGGACCAACCTGGGCTTTGAATGGTTACTCTGTATGGGGGCCTTCAAGGATTAGTTTTATACTAAGGTCTCTGATTGGCTGTTGCGGTGGCATGTTTTTTGTTGGCTTCACAGAGATGTGTCTTCACTTAAGTTTGACCATTTGCTAATTCTTTCATTTTCTTTTGGTAGAAGCACCAATGAGGTGTGTGGAAAATGCAACCTATATGGCATGAATGCGAAGATATCAGGAAATCCCCTCTTCACCAAGCTGAATCATTTTTGTCATCCTTGCGGAAGGGAGTAGCAGGCATGCAGTCCAGGCTCCTTTCCTCACCTTTGCTTACACAACATTCGAATGGGTTCAAAGAATTAAGAAGACATTTAAGGATGCCAAAAGGATCTAATTTTAGTCATGAAAATGACCAATGAGGCTTACATTTTGTAGTATTCCCTTGTCCAGTTTTTGATAGAATACAGTGAGATGAAGGTTGCCAATATTTCAGTGGAAAGGCTCCTAATACCTTCAGAAGTTCAGAATGGTGCAGGTCTTTCTTCCAGGATAGAGATGCAATGATAGGAAACGTTGACCCTGTTGAAATGCTACCTGCCATCAAGCTCTTATAATGGCACAGAAGACCGACCAGTAAAAGCTGGTAACCCCGATTGGGATATACAGCAAGGTGCAGACTAACCAAGCAGTCCTCCAAATTTCCTCTTACATTGAGAAATGACTTGTAGATCTTTTGCTTAGCTGATAACCATTCTAAATACCTTTGTATGAGCTGATGATTAACCATCATGGTTCTCCTTTCCTCGTTAATATTATATTCTGCACAGAGATAACATTTCTTAGGATCCTGACATCTGTCTGCTTTATGCCCTCAAAAACCACTATGGCAGAATTACCACTTGCAAAGCCAACTATTATAAAAGATGACAACAACCACTTAGCTTTGTGTGCCTGGCTATACCGACAGGTAAGGCACTTGATGGTAAAATTACTGTGGATGGTAGAGGGTTGTTATTAAGCATTTCAGCCAGGGACACCAAGGAGTTGTAGAGCAATCAGGATGTATAGTCAAAATCGCAACATTTACAGTTTTATCATTCCCTGGGTATCACTTCTTGGCTGAGCAACAGGGGCTTTGGCAAAAAGAAAAAAGGAAAAAGGCCTTGGAACGATGCTTCATCTAAATGCTCCAAACTGAGCTTTCAAGTTAACAGCCCATTAAGATGATTTTTGTTTTTGTTTCTTTAGGGAGGAGGTGGTTCACTCCCTTTGTTGGTACAATGTTGATCCAATCTCTGTTGCTGCCAAACAAACAAGCGTGCACGCGCACTAATTCCACTTGGCATGGCATCACTGGGATTCATGTACACTTCGTGCCTGCACATTTCTGTTGTTTGGCAACTGCTGGGTGGATATTACTCACTAAAAAGTGACTGCCATGTTAAAAGAGAAAAAGAGAAATAATAAACCTTGACATCGCTGAAATAAAAGCTTGGTAGGAATTTGCAGGAGCCTTATCACAATTGAATAACAAGAGTAATCAGGCCTGGAATCGAGCAGTTTCCCTTCAAAGTAGGCTTTTTTCAAGAGGCAATATTTTTGCCACATTGAAAGATTAAATAATTTTGTTCATTTTGACAACAATAGCCCTGCAGTAAGAAAAAAAAACACTACACCAGTTGAAGTGGAAGAACCAAACAAGCAACAGAGGCCTTTTAGTAGACAATGGGCTAAAAAAACCAACACACACACACTGCAACACACAACCCTGAGGTTCAGGTAACCTTCGATTTGTAGGGAAGAGAATAGAGAGAATACCTAGTTCTTCTTTATAAGTGTCAAGGCTGATTAGCCTTTAAGAGAAACTTTGATTAGGAATTGAATCACTGGATAATCTGATCACATACCCTTTGCTGCCTTGCAATTCTTTCCCTTTACTTATGTCCAGAGAAATTAAGTATCCACACTGAAAAACTGATCACTGAAACTGACACAGCGTGGACCTGATTTAGGGGCAAAGTACTACTTTTTTTTATCAATGCTCCAGTTGACATCAGAAAAGATAGGTCAAATTATTGACCTTTTCTCTCGCAAATGGTAGTGGCATGTTGCTAGCCTCTCAGTGGATGGTATCCATTTTTCATTTCAAGTAGCAAAGCACTGCTTGTTGCTTAGGGTTCACAGATGGGTACACTTAACTAGAGCACATGGAAACAGACATTCCAGTAAACTGATAATATCAGATTTAGCCAAGCTGAAAGAGTATAGTGATGGATACATAAAAGTTGCAGGGGCCCATCAGGGCCAGACCACTGGGCATAAATCTGGGGCCTCGCAGCCTAGAGGGCCCCTAAATGCAGTGAGCACACATACATTCACACCTTTAAAAAACTTTCCAGGCAAGGACCCACGTATCCCATTGATACATTCACCTTGCTTTCATCAGGCATGCCAAGGAGTAAGCTGCCATTGTGCCTGGCATCTTCATTTCTCCATAGAGCCTCTATGTGGCCCCACATGGTCCCAGAGGCATGCTGGGGAAATCAGGAAGCCAGCGGTATCTGGGCCTTGGAGCATATACTCAGAGGCCGCGGCATGTACACATTTGGCTGTGTAGCTCACACTTTGTGAAGAGCTCATTGCCAATGTATTGGTTCTGTTTTCTACAGGCATTATTAACAAGAGTCAAACTAGAAATGACCATGCCATTGCAGCAAGCTATCCAGAAATAGGGACAAATCTATTGAAACCATTCACCTTTCATTATGGGTGGGGTAAGGTGCAGATTATGGAATGCAGCTGAAGGCAGATTTGTCATAGTGAATTCAAGAGAACAGAAATTCATACTTTTGGGCTGATAGCCAGCTACAAAACACTGTCTGACTGAGTCAGGCATAGGACTCTCTGCAAAATGTTGCCCTGGAAGCTGTTGTTACTTCTGTTCATGGAGATAAACTCCCTAAGTTCTGGATATCTGGGCAAATTGTCTCTTTGCTTCCTCTGTTTTTACTCACACATCTTTGCAACTGTATTGGGGTTGAACTGTCACAGTTTATAACATTTCACACTTTATGCTGCCATTTGAACATTGGTTATATACGCTACAAAAGTAGGTATTTGTTGCCAAAGTATACTTTCCATTTTAATGAAAGCACTGCTGTATTTGGAATGTACTTGAGAGAATAAAGAACAAGTAATTAGCATAACATGTAACATTTAGTGGCTCTAATGAGGATTGCTTTCTTTTGAACAGATATAAAGTAAGTGCATACTTATCGGATTTTATGTCTTTTAATGATGTTTCCTTAATCCTGTTTCTCTCACTGGATTCTATGAAACACTTCTCAAATCTATCAGCAGGCTCTTTATGCACATACTTTTGAATGCTCTGTTCTAGTGAAATTATATTATTTATATTAAACCAAACATTATTTAGTTTCTAAGAATGACAGATTAGCAATACAATAATATTTCTGCTCTCAGCAAAAGAATAAAATATCATTTCCAGTCCCTGGTAAAATAATAGCAATAGTTTGAGAATTATAGTAGTCTAACAGTGGTGATCAATTTAGGAACTAACAAAACAATGACTCACTTTTGATTTAACACAGTACTGTTTGAGAAAACATAGTTGAGTAAAGTTGGATGAAAAGATTTAAAAAATGCTATTATGATCTCACCAAACAACATCTCCTCACAGCTCTGTATGCTGAGGGCTACACTAGACATGATGTTATTTGTGTGAATGAAATTAATGTGCACTTCTTTGCTGTTATATAATAATAATAATAATAATAATAATAATAATAATAATAATAATAATTTTATTTGTTACCTGCCTCTCCCTCCGGATCGAGGCGGGGCACAACACAAAGAAAAACACCACAAAGTACATAAAACTAATTCAAACATTTAAAACCAGTGCATCATTAAAAGGGCATTTTAAACCACTTTATGAACCTGAGGTGAGGGACAAACACCACCTTTCTACAAACTATGTGGAGAAAGGGGTTAAACAGGAATAATTTCAGGAATACAATAATGCACTGTGGATTATATGTGCTGATGGTAAATTAATGTCAGAACTGGTGTTATATGTATATAACTGCATATGATAAATGCCAAGGAGACACGTGGGATTTTTGTGGTAGTAAAACAAACTGAATACAAATTTATTTCAATGCTCACAAACTTTGTTTCATAATAAAACTTTTCAGACCCTTGTTAAAACTTCTCATCTAATCCTCTCTCTCTTCTCATACACACTTTCTTTTCTCTCACACCTTCACTCATGAACTTTCTTTATTATCAGGATTTTTTAATATACACTAACTGACTATCTGCACACTACACTCAAAAGACAACCCTCTTTACTCTCTCCTCGAACCAAAGTACTTTAAAAACACCCTCCTTATCACTTCAGTCATTCTCTTATATACCCTCCTCCCCTCTCCCAAGATATTCAATCTCTACTCACTCAGGTCAACATTCTAAACACAATAGACATTCTTTAGGGAACTGACTTGTGAGGTGTAATGCCACAGGCGCTTCCCTTAAAATGCAAACAGCTGCAGAGAACTCATTTTTGTTAGGATTTGTGGCAGGAAGAGAAAGAATTAAATAGCTTGTTGCTCCCAACTAGAGTCCCAAGGCTATTTAGGCTTCCACCTGGCTGCTATTTACATAACAACATCAATTGTACTCATGCACTTAATATCTAGGAGCCATAGCTCACATTCCTTTTAAGATGTAGCAAGCAGCTACAGGGCCCAAACCAGATCAGGACCTTAGCACAGGAGTAGAGGGACTTTAACCTTCCAACACTCTCACACACTGTGGTCCAAATTTGGAATTTGTCCCTATGCCCGAAATTTAGACCTATTAAAGCAGTGGATCAAAATGGATCAAATAGATCATTGTGAAGGAGAGGATTAAAGCCCACCATCCCATCCCCATGGTAGGGCTCCTTTGCTTACTCTAGAGTAAAGATGTTTTAGTCAATAGGGAGAAAATATGCATTAAAAGGCATGTTTTTTAAAAAATGCACCCACAAATGCACACTTTCCCTGCTTGAGCATTAACAATAAAAAGCTTGAAATTGGGGAATGCGAAAGAGGCAGACTGAGCTTTGAGGTGGAACTCAGGCAGTTTTGACAAGCTGAAGCCTCACTGGTTCTCCCAGCAATGCTAACAGTTCTTTCTCTTCAAATTGGACTTGTACTAGACAGTCCTTAAAAACAGAGGACAATCCTCCAACAGCCCTTGAAACAGAGGATTGGAGAAAGAGTACACATGGCCACCCTAGGGGCCCAGCACAACTTAGATGGAGACAGCCATTTTTGGCAGAAGATTTGGAGCTCCATTAAAGGGCAGCAGATTATCATCCGTTTCATTTTGCTGGTTGATTTATACATTTTTTTTTAAAAAAAATTTGGCGAGTGTATTCTTAAGATAAAGTGCATGTGACTATTTTTATTGACTAGCCACTTGGATGATTGAAATTTAAATTAAAAGATAAAACTATCAAATATATAGAGTTTGGGTGCAGTTTACATTTGGCAGAAGACAAGCAGCAGCAACAAAGTCAAACAAGAGGATAATATGTACAGAAAACAATTGTTTTGATGACTGATTTAAATGAAATGGTTGAACTTCCTTGTATCCTGTAAGATGTTGTACGAACTGTATGTTGACGTGATAGTGAGATAGAGTACTCTGTAAACAAATTACTTTGTCACAGCAAAAGCTACAGTATGTATTGATTTGTAGACATCGCTAGTCTGGGCTAGTACAAAACACGGAACATCTTCGCTGGCCACCTTTGGGCAACGGGCAGGTTTTTGAAGGACAGCAAGCTTGCAATGCCTAAATAATGTTAATGGATTAATTCATATTTCTGGAGCTCTCTGCCTAAGAATAAAACTGATTACAGATGACGTTTGTGAAAGAAGAATTGTGTAGAAATTTTAATCATTCCTGCCTTTGGCTCCAAAAATATATGATCAGGGAATAAAAGCGGTTTTGGAGGTGGCAAAAAACGACTGCAAGAAAAAATAAATAAAGGGCAAGTTATTCATATAAATCATGCTGTTCTTTTGTTTATCATCCTGCTCTGAAAACTGAAACTGCTACCTAAGAAACTAAGGGGATATAGTGCCTAGTAGTTATCAGTAATCTCCTTTCAAACTTTTATTTAATTATATGACTATACTATGATTTTATTGTAATAGCAATAATCCTATTGATGTCCCATTCATTTTGGTCCACTAATGCACTAATAGTTTCCCGGGCCAAAAAGTAGCAAGCTTGAGACCAGATGCCAGAAGTAAAGTAACTATAATTCCTATAGTTATTTTTACTTCTGTAACCCTGCTAAGAATGTCCAAACATAAACTTATTTCTCAATTGTAGTAGTTTCACTGATCCAACAAACATAAGGGACTATCTTTTCTCCCTGTCAACTTAAACTCATAGGGAGAGATCCAGTGTTGCACACTGGGGATTTTGCTGATGCAATGGGATTTGATCTTCCTCTTCCTCCCCATCCCTTCCTACAGTCTGCTCCAGAGGGACTCCCAACTCTAGAGCAGACGGAGGGACTTGGGAGGCCGTTGGAAAAGGGGAAACTAGCCCTCTCCATTCCACTGATGGAAGTGGTTCTGATGGTGCGACATGCTAATTGGATACAATCCATGGATTTCAAACCAATAGCACACACTGCTTCATATACATTTGGTGCAGCCATATGAGACATTATTCAAAATAGCATTCTGAACTAGAATTGTTATGACTGATCATTGAGTGTTTAGAAAATATGATATTACCTTATATTCTTAAGACATGACAGACCAATTCAACTGACTAGCCTGTTCCTTTTCTTTCTACAACAGTGTTCATCAAGCTGGTGCCCTCCAGATGTGTTGGACTATAACTCCCACCCTAGTCAGCATGGGGATCCTGGGAGATGTAGTCCAGCACATCTGAGAAGAGCCAGCTTGGGGAAGATGGTCTTATAATGTACCTACACAATCTCCTGTATCTCTTTTAATCAACAAGCCCAATCTGCACAGAAATAGATCTAATTTTGTAGGTTTCAAAACAACAACCACAACAATACTAGAACGACACGTCTCAGTCCAGAAAATGCAGCCATGGGTCTCAAATCTGTTGCCAATTAAAAAGAGAATGACCTGGTTTGCATGATATGACAGCGTACCAAAGGTTAATTTATCCTCAAAGAGCTGCAGTGCATGCCGGCCGTCATGGACATGCAACTCCCAACCAGGGATGTCATGTTGTGCAAACCTGGCCAGCGGAGGTTATTTGAGGTTTAAGTAACAGATTGTGGATTATGTGAGGGATGTTTAACCTTCGAACAACCTCAGCTGGCTGAGGGTTAAACAACCCTGGCATAATCCATAATCTGTTGTTTAAACCTCAAACAACTCCTGCTGGCCAGATTCGTATGACACAACAACCCCCTAGTTGGAGGTTGCATATTCATAATGGCAGCCAGCCGTGCCAAAGTAACTGAAGGGTAAATTAACCCTTGATGGGCTGTCATGTAATGCAAACTGGACCAGTATATCCAAATGTATTTAGGGAAGGTTCTAAGAAATTTTTTTGAGAAATCTAGTAGAGTTTGAAACACATATAACTACCCTGCAAGTTCTTGCCTCCAACTTCATGTGATTCTAAATTACATGGCCTTGTTAAGTTTTCAGTTCACATTAAAGTCCAGAAACCCTTGCGTATTTCACTTCCCCCATCTTTTCTTTTTTCTTTTTAACTCAGAGGATCTTTAACAGGAACTTCATTGACTTCAGCAGCAAGCCCTGCATGCTAATTTAGTCAGGTAGTACTGCTTGTGCTATTTTATCATGGAAATCTTTCCTCTGCTGTCATCTGCAGCCCACCAACAGCAATCATAATTTCACAATGAAGACATGTATAATTGAGGTCATTACCGGGAGCAACCTGGAATGAGCATCTACAGAACAAAACTCATTGATTTAGCATGGCGTAGAGATAATTTACATAGCAAATGTCGGTCATAGACTCTACTTTTCTTTTGCTATAGGAATATGCAGAGAACTCCATTTTCATTTTGAAAATGCCTTTTGTATCTTTAATTAGATCTTTTCAGTTTAAACTCTAGACATATCATTTTGCAGTGTATTGTTACTAGTTTTTAATTCATCTTACATTTGCTCACAGATAGATTTCAGTGCTTGTAACAGTGAAAGAGTTTTTTTTAGGGTATCAGGCATGAATGTTCTTAAAAGATAAAAATTGTTCTGTATCTTTTATTTACTAGGAGTATCATCAGAAACTAAAAACATATACTGTCTGTAGTTAGTGAAGGGAGAATTAGTTAATTAAGAAGCCAGAATATTTTGTCTCAAAACCACCTTCAATGTATTTCTTGCAGGTTAAGAAGGAAACATTGTAGCCCCTACTAAATAGCCAGCTTTTGACATCTTTAAAAAGAATGGTGTTAAATCATATTGATTTCAACAGGAGATGTAAACATGTATTTCACACTCCCCTTGAAACCATTGGGGCTTAAAAGGTACTTGCATCTTACTAAATAAGTCCTGTCCTAGTTTAAGACACACAAACCTAAATCTCCCATCCTCAGTGCCTTCTGTATCATCCATCAGTAAAACACACTCCTAATAGTTCTTTATCTCCTTAGATCTGAAACTTAAAGTTGCTCACCTCACTGGGAATACTCTGAACTGGCTTCAATTAGTTCAGTGGTCAATTAATCGATAGTTTCTGTTTGTCTAAGTGGAATTCAGGAAAAAAGATGAGAAGGAGAAAATAAATTCTCTGATCTGTTTGCATAAAGTTAAAAACAGTTCAGAATATCTCTTACCAATCACCATCTCTTCTTGAGAATTCCCCAAGTCTTGCTCTGGATAGAAGAAAGAAAGAAAGAAAGACCTGGGGCTGTCTATACATGGGAAAGCCCCATGGTGGCTGCAAATCTGTGCTGCGTCACTTATATGACGCAGCCACAGCTTTGCAGCCACTGCAGAGCTTTCCCGCGAAGCTGTACATTTAAAAAGTCAGGGACTTTTTCATTGGAAGTGAGGTCAATACGGCTTTTCTGTTGTATGACATCACTCTGGAGTCCATCTGGGGGGTGGTCCTGGTGGAAGGCGACTGGTGATTGGTTGCCTTCCACCAGGAAGAGGGCGGGGTTGGGGTTGGCTCCAGTACCCAGATGGCTGCCCACACTTCCTCCTCAGCGTCAGGATTACCTGCTGCTGCCGCAGGTGAGTAAAACTGTGGGGGGTTGGAGGGAGGTTACACCATGCATAATTTTGTACACCTCTATTATGTCTCCCCCTTACTCATCTTTTTATTTTTTCCAGGCTAAACCCCTTCCCCCCAGCTTTTGTAACCTTCCCTTATAGGGGAATTGCTTCAATCTTTTGAAACATTTTAGTTGCCCTTTCTGCACTATTTCCAACTCTATAATGTCCTTTTTTAGGTGTGGGGACCAAAACTGTACACAATATTTCAAGTGTGGTTGCACTAGAAATAAATACAATCTTGGCCATTTTATTTTCAATTCCTTTCCTACGCCTAACATGGAAGCTGTATGTTAGGTCTTCCAAGATGCACAAGATATTATTTTCTGCCTCTCTGAATTATTTTTTTCTAGTAGAAGTGCAGATTAATCTGCAGAGCTATGTCATTATCGCTCAATAAAGCAATGCTGGTAAATTCAGGGGAGGAATAGGAAATACACCTCCTGGAGGCTGCCATTATTTGATAACCTCTTTAAAAAAGGCAGTAATCAGACCACTCCTGAAAAAGCCTAACCTGGACCTGGAGGATGTTAACAACTACAGGCCGGTGGCTAATAGCCCCTTCCTGGGCATGGTGCTTGAGTGGGTGGTTGCAGGACAACTCCAGGCACTCTTGAATGAAACGGATTATCTAGAGCCATTTCAATTGGGCTGTAGGCCTGGTTTTGGAATGGAAACTGCCTTGGTCGCCCTGTGGGATGACCTTTGCTGGGAGAGGGACAGGGGGAGTGCCGCCCCGTTGATTCTCTTGGGCCTCTCAGTGGCTTTCGATACCATTGACCATGGTATCCTTGTGGATAGGTTGTCTGGACTGGGAGTTGGAGGGACTGTGTTGCAGTGGCTCCGCTCCTACTTGGATGGCCAATTCCAGAAGGTGGTGCTGGGGGATTATTGCTCTGTGCTGTGGCTCCTAAGCCATGGGGTTCCACAGGGCTCTATTTTATCCCCTACACTGTTTAGCATTTACATGAAACTGCTGGGAGAGGTTATCCAGAGATGTGGGTTGAGATGTCATCAATATTTATTTATTTATTTATTTCATTTCTATACCGCCCAATAGCTGAAGCTCTCTGGGCAGTTCACAAAAATATGTGGATGACACCAAGCTCTGTCTCACCTTTTCATCAAACCCAGGTGAGGCAGTGGATGTTCTGAATCAGTGCTTGAGCACGGTTATGGACTGGATGAGGGCCAATAAACTGAGACTCAATCCAGACAAGACGGGGGTACTGTTAGTGGGTGGTTCACTTGTCCGGCTAGGTGATGTTCACCCTGTTCTGGATGGGCTGTACTCCCTCTAAAGGATCGTGTTTATAGTTTGGGGGTGCTCTTGGATCCAGAACTGTCACTTGAGGCACAGGTGAACTCAGTGACAAAGAGCACCTTTTATCAGCTTAGGCTGATATACCAACTGCGCCCTTATCTGGACAGAGATAGCCTAGCTACAGTTATCCATGCTCTGATAACCTCTCATTTGGATTACTGCAATGCGTTATACGTGGGGCTGCCTTTGAAAATGGTCCAGAATCTTGAACTGGTACAAAACAGGGCAGCACGTCTACTAACAGGGAGTGGCCAACAAGACCACATCATGCCAATCCTTTTCCAGCTTCATTGGCTGCCAGTCCAGGTCCGGGCCCTATTCAAAGTGCTGGTATTAACATTTAAAGCCCTAAACGGCTTGGGGCCAGGCTATCTGAAGGAACGCCTCCTCCCATATGTACCTGCCCGGACCCTAAGGTCATCCTCAGGGGTCCTTCTCCGCGAGCCCCTGCCAAAGGAAGTGAGGCAGGTGGCTACCAGGAGGAGGGCCTTCTCTGCTGTGGCACCCTGGCTATGGAATGAGCACCCTAAGGAGATTCACCAGGCACCTTTCAGACACCAGGTGAAGACCTTTTTATTCTCTCAGTATTTTAGCAATCTATGAATTTAATTTTAACTTGGCTGTTTTAAATTTGTATTTCTGCACTGCTGCTGATTTTATCCTGCTTGTGCTTTTATATTGTATTTTATATCATGTTTTTATTTATACTTTGAATGATTTTATTTTTGTGAACTTCAGCTATTGGGCAGTATAAAAATGCAATAACTAAATAACTAAATAACTAATAACCAAGAGACCATGCTGGGGTGCAGATACCAATGTACACAATTGGTATCTGCTGAGCAATAGCAGCTGCTCTTCCTGAATCCATTTTATCCTGAATCCATTCCTTGTGTCCACCAAGTAACCCCCTTCAGTATATGCAGGATCCCCTTTATTCTTTATACAGTGATGGCAGTGAGTTATTGAATCCAGCCCCTTGTGCTCACTGCCACTATAATAAGCTATATCGGACCTGGCTGAGATCATTATTATGAATTATAATATCCCCCAAATCCAACACAGTGCCTCAGTTCTCACCAACAGCAGATGAAATGGTACTGCACCATTTCAGACTGCAGGTGATCAAATGTTCCTCCATATAAGAACAGTTCCCTACAAACAATTTGTGATTGATGCTAGTACTTGAACACCCCCAAGGGTTGATTGTATTTGGTTCAAAAATTCAGGAATAAAGTCCAAACATTACAGACAATTATGGGAGATTGTTTCCCAAAGTGGCCTCAGCTTGTGCTATTGAATATTTTGGGAAAAACAGTAAAAGAAAAACGAAACATTTCAGTGAAGCATTGTCTGACAGGTGTATGAATGCTTAAGTGTCAAATTTTGGAGAAATGTAAACTTGCCAACACTGGATGAATGGCATAGACAGATTTGGGGCCTTGCTAGACCTACCTGAAAATCAGTGCTTCAGGCGCGGCGAGGCCGCACTACAATTAGCACGGGCCGTCACGCCTATTTACACGTCAGATGCGATGAAGCCCCGTCGTGTTCGCCATTTTTTTTTTTTTTTTTGCTAAAGGGACTGCAAGCGCAGGAGTGCACCACCGGAAAAGTAAGGTTTTTTTTTTAAAAAAAAAAACACTAGGGTCCCCCTGGTCTCTGTCCCCCGATTTCCCCCCATGACCTCCCCTGGCCTCTGATCCCCCCCTGTCCCCACCTCCTGTGTCCTGCCGGTGCTGCCGTCCCCAGCCGCTCTGTCCTGCTCCCTCCATCGCCGCCACTGTCCCCAGTCGGCATTTCCTGTTGTTGCCATGTCCGGCCTATGATGCCTGCTGTTGCCATGTCCTGCAGGCCGGAAATGGCAACAACAGGAAACGCCGGCTGGGGACAGTGGTGGTGGCAGCGGGACAGAGCGGCTGGGGATATCTGCGGCGGCAGCGGGACAGAGCGGCTGGGGACATCGGTGGCGGCAGCGGGACAGAGCGGCTGGGGATATTGCCGGTGGCAGCGGGACAGAGTGGCTGGGGACAACAGCAGCGGCAGCAGGACAGAGCGGCTGGGGACATCGGCGGCGGCAGCGGGACAGAGTGGCTGGGGACAACGGCGGCGGCAGCAGGACAAAGCGGCTGGGGATATTGGCAGCGGCAGCAGGAAAGAGCAGCTGGGGACAACAGCAGCGGCAGCAGGACAGACCAGCTGGGGACAACGGCGACGGCAGCGGGACAGAGCGGCTGGGGACAACAGCAGCGGCAGCAGGACAGAGCGGCTGGGGACATCGGCGACGGCAGCGGGACAGAGCGGCTGGGGACAACAGCAGCGGCAGCAGGACAGAGCGGCTGGGGACATTGGTGGCGGCAGCGGGACAGAGTGGCTGGGGACAACGGCGGCGGCAGTGGGACAGAACGGCTGGGGACATTGGCGGTGGCGGCAGGACACAGGAGGAGGGGACAGGGGGGATCGGAGGCCAGGGGAGGTCATGGGGGGGAATCGGGGGATGGAGAGGCGGGAGCGCTGCGGCCCATCCGCCACTTTTCTCGGCTACTCGTGCATAAGAGCGGTAGCTGGGAAAAGCTGCAGAACGGTCCACACGCCCACGGTCCTGGTCTCAGCCCGACCCAAGGCTGGGACCACGGGAAGAACCACGCTACAAGCGGTTCTGGTTAGCGTGGTGCCAGGGTGGCTCAAGCCTCGCACTGCACTAACCCCTGGTCTAGAAGGCCCTTGGTAAACATTAAATTCTCAGCAGTGGTGAAAATGTGGGTGGGATAGTTTTAGGATACTTTTAGGATGTTTTTTTAACAGTGTATACTATGTTTTTAATCAGTATTTTATGTATTTTATGCTTGCTGTTGTTCCCTGCTTCAATCCAATTGGAGAGGCAGGTAAGAAATATTATTATTATTATTATTATTATTATTATTATTATTATTATTATTCAATGCAATGAATTTGGGTAAATAGGGAATAGCAGTGATCTATGTACAAGTATATTTTCAGAAATTTTGTTATGGAGATTTGATGGAAAGCATTCTCTCTCTCTCTCTCTTTTTTAGGTGTTACCACTTATATTTCTCTCTCTCTCTCTCTCTCTCTCTCTCTCTGTGTGTGTGTGTGTGTGTGTGTGTGTGTGAGAGAGAGAGAGAGAGAGAGAGAGAGAGAGATGTGAAAGATAGAAAGATTAACAACCGTTAAAAAAGTATAGTTTAAGCTAAACGTTTCGGCTTCCGCTCTCAGAAGCTGATATATTTAGTAGGGATATGTTTTGCTTCAGTCCTGAACCCCAAATCTTAGTGGAAGTGGGCTGATTTGTCCCACCTCAATATGTATCTGGTTTGGGGACCTGATTCAGCTGCCTTGGCCAAAGCAGCCAAAGCACTTTAGGCTGATTCGGCTCAATGGCCAGCTGCTACTCCCCACCCATGGGACAACAGTAGATCTTTGGCAGGCTAGAGCGGCTCTCCTGGAGGATGGGTGGAAGCTTCAGATAAGTCCCATGGGCAGGGGCAGCAGCTTGTCAGGATCGGAGGACAAGTGGGAGTAAAGGGGAGTCCTATGGACTCCCGGTTAGCCTTGCACCCAGCTTTCCCAAGTGGCCGTGAAACTACAAAAGCCACCCCCACTTTGGATTCAGAACTGAATCTGAAGTGGTATGGGGCCATACCGAGGCACCACAAGTCGAATTGGGGCCTCTGAATCAGCCTCCTAGGCATAGCCCTAATATCTATCTATCATCAATCAATCATCTATCTATCTATAGAGATACACACACACACACACACACACACACATTTTACCTTAAGACTGACTGCATCCACAGTGGATACAGAATCTCCTTGTTGGTTTGCTGTTGTGCCGCTTTACACCAACCAACCAACCAACCAACCAACCTCTCTCTCTCCCTCCATCCCTCCCCGTGTGTGTTTGTGTGTGTGTATGCTGGTGCTTTTGTGAAAGAGGTGCTGCTGTTTCTGTGAACAAGGCCAGAGTCAGACTCAAAGCCTTTTACAGATGGGTTATTTCAGTTAGTAATTTTTAGTATTTTCACTGGCTAAGGAAAAACAACTAATTGAACGGTGCATAATAAGATTGTTTTTTAAAACCTGGGGAAAATATGCTAATCTCAACTATATTGTGTAATTGCCATAATTCAAATTATTAATGTAACGTACATCCTGCCTACCATGGGCATGCTGTTTGAAATAATGTTTTATGGTAAATTCTCCACTCAATTAGTAACGGTGTTTTCTGAGTCATAAAAAAAAAGGCATGACCATATTTCTAACCGTGAGAAAGAATTTAGCATCTCACACCTTTCCTGTCTGTCTTTTACTCATAAAGTCCACAGGCTATGAGTCTTTGAGCTGTGCTTAATCTTATGTTAAATGTGTAAAATTTACCCTGTCAACTTTCCTTCCTGAAAATAAGTCCAGTACAGCTCCCCCACTTTCTTATTTCCAGCTGAAGTGGTTCAGTTCTTCCTAAAATACAGACAGACGTTTGTAGATATGGCTTGTGCTACTAGGTTCAGTACTTTTTCTGATCTCCTCTTCCTCAGGGGAGGAAGGAGGGAGGCCAGTGGCACTAGGCCATTATTGCTGGGCTGGGAAGCAGGTCTGCTGAGGTAGAAGGAGATTTTTAAGAATGGCACCACTGCCACCACCATTTTTTCTCCCTGTCTAAGGGCACAATCCTAGGCCTGTTGAGACAAAACAAAAGTCCTACAATTTTCAGGAGTGGCTGAATCACGTGGCTGTTCAATCAGATTTCCGACTGGTTTAGTGGAAGGTGGTGCTTCTGAGTCTGTATATTTAGCCTATATATTTGGGCCTTAGCTGCAGCTTCAGAATTGCCATCACCAACGTCCTTACCCATTAGGGATGTCAGAGAAATCTGCAACAGAACCAAATGATTTTGGATGTTTATGAATCCCACCCCATGGATTCTGCAGTGGACTCACTTTTTCCCTCATCTGGAAGAGTTCGTGGACTTGTGGACCGTTTTCCTAACTTTAGCACAATTTTTTGCACAAATTTCATTATAGAAATGTATGCAAAAATAAAAATAATCAGTCAAAAATATGCTTTCCCCCTATAGTCTAAAGCATGAAAATGCACATTTTGGGGAAATTTGTGCATTCCATTGATGGATGGACAACAGAATGAAAGGCACCTGACATTCCACAAAACACAGAATTAACACAGATTTTACACAATCCAAATATATCCAAAGTAGTCATATTGCTTCCTGTGAACAGAATTTAGTTGTTGGTTGACAAGGCTAGTGAAAAACTGTACCAGCAGATGCAACTGGCATGACAGTGTACGGCTTTTATCTTCCCCATAGCAAGATTATTTTTGTTGTATTATAAGTATTTTGTGTTAATGCTGACAGATCAGTTGCTAATGGTTTCAATCTCAACTTCAAAGGTATAAAAGGCATTGGTAAGGGTGAGCAGGATTGGGCTCCAGGCTCATGGTGAGAGCAATCTAAGCTATTTTGGGAGTGTGGCTTCAACCCAATGGTTTCAGAAAAGAGGCTCAGTGTCCTGCTCTAAATTGAGTCCTGGCTCTTTGCTTATCAAATAAACAGATGTATGCAACAGAGTAGTCAATATAGCAGGCGAGTTCTACCAGACACACTGCAGTTTTTCCACAGCAAGGTCTGAGGCACAGCCAGGGTCAAAAGCCAGGAGATCAAACAAGCAAAAACACACTCCAAAAGCAGACTCTGGTTGAAGTCTAGAAGTCAGTAGCATGGAGGTCCAAACAGTCGGCAAGGTCAGGGAGAAAACAGGACACAAAGATTAGAGCTGAACTTCAGATATCATTTTCAACAGCTCTCAAGTTACAAGTGAAAGCTGATATAACTAGAACTACAAGAGCCCAACCCAGGCCACAGCTAGACCTAAGGTTTATCCTGGGATCATCCAGGGTTCGCCCCTGCCTGAGTGCTGGATCCCCTGTGTGTCACCTAGATGAACAGCTTTGACCCCTGGACGATCCAGGGATAAACCTTAGGTCTAGCTTTGGCCCCAGTGTTCAGCTGCATCACATTAGAGGTTTGTCAAATGTCCTCCTCATGAGGGGAGCCCAACTCTACAATAAAAGAGCAGTCCTTTGTTAGGCCATCATCCTACCATGGATACTAAGGAGCCTGCTTTCTTGGGCCGTTGCTAGACGAGGAGTTAGCCCGGTGTGAGGCCCGGTCTCCCTCTTGTGTATCCAGATGACGCACAGGGGATCCCGGGGTCAGGCCGGGCTAAGTCCTCCCTTGAACTGGGATAAGCGGATCCGCTTATGGCCCAGCTTTTCCGCAGCCCTGGCCTGAGGCTGAAGGTCTAGCAGGGTCCATGGCTTTTCCCGGCTGCTTGCTTGCGCCACGGACTGGGCACAGCATTCCATAGGAGCGCTGTGCCCATCGGGCCGGGGCGGGGGGAATCATGGGAGGGAGATGGGGGCCGGTGGAAAGAACGGCAGGAGAGATGGAGGGGGGAGAAGAACGGGGACAGCCATGGTGGATGGGGACAGAGGAAGAAGAACGGGGATGGGGGACAGCCATGGCGGACGGGGGGGAGAAGAACAGGGATGGGGGACAGCCATGGTAGATGGGGGGAGAAGAATGGGGACAGGGACAGCCATGGCGGACGGGGATGGGGGAAGAAGAATGGGGACGGGGCACAGCCATGAAGGACAGGGACGGGGGAAGAAGAATGGGGATGGGGGACAGGCATGGCAGACGGGGGGAGGACGGGTGAGCGAGCGGGCATCAGACATTGTGGGGGGGAATCAGGGGCAGGGGGAGCAGGGAACCCTTTATTTTTTTAAAAAATGTACTTACTTTTTCATTGGTGCGCTCCTGCGCACATGGCCCTTTAAGAAGGAAAAACCTAGAGCAAGCGACTGGGCTTTCCCTTGCCCCGCCACGTTACATCTAGAAAGGGCGACGGCGCGTGCTAGTTGCAGCGCGCCATCACTCTACTCCCCACCAGATTATCTGGTAGGTCTAGCAAGGCCCTTGGGGACTAAGTTAGCATTCCTGCCTGCCTCAGAAACTGGACTCTGCCTCTCCAGGAGGCAGATTCAAAGGCATCACCCTTAAGGCTCCCAGACCATCTTGACTAGTGTCTGAAGTTCTGGCTCCTCCATTGAAGATGACTCCAGAGGTGGCATGACACTCAGGTTTAGACCACTCAGGTAGTAGTCTAAACCGTGCTGAGCCCAAGTCTCCTGCCTTCACCACTAATGTTTCTGCATGTGGCCAGGTTGGTGGGATCAGACAGCAGGCAGGGTGCATGATGGTTCGATCCATGCTCTATGCTACCACCAAAATCTATATCAAGATGGAACTAATAAAGTTGTGACAATTTTTGTTAACCCAACTATGTCCATGTGTTCATTTATTGCCCTGGCCTTCTCTACAACTTTACATTGCTCCACACAAGCACTATGTCTGCTGAGGTTTCATTGCTAAAAGCACAATACTAGCAATGGGTGAGAATTTTCTTCAGTTCATTCTTTGATAAGATTGTACCAATATTCACAAATGTCTCCATAAATGGGACAGAAAGAATTTGAGATTAAAAAAAATCAACTGTGGGTGAAAACAAAACCAACAGATTCATCTACTTAGTCTGAGGGCCAAAATGAACATTCCTGAACATCACTCAGCTCTGATGGAGGCCAAGCTCTGTGCCATTTCTTGATCTTCAGTCTCTCCTTCCTTATCACTGTGGTTCCACACTGTATTTATTTATACACTTCGGAGGGAAACCACCTCCCTCCTACTCTGTCTTCCTTCCTTACCCAGTACCATAGCCTGGAGCTGTACAGCTATGTTTTGGTTGTTGCTATGGCAATGCAGCCGTCTCCCTTGAAAACGTGACCTCCATAAATCACCTCAATTTGATCATAACCATGCCTTATCAATTTTTAACTGACATTATAAAGCCGCTAATGGCCAAACGACTTCCAAAACTATTTATAGTGCTGTTGTTTCTCTCTCTCTCTCTCTCTCTCTCTCTCTCTCTGTGTGTGTGTGTGTGTGTGTGTGTGTGTGTGTGTATTTTTGTCCACAGCCTTTCTGATCAACACAGAGCAGCCATTGTGGATTAAATATGCATTCTTGTGCTTCTGTGCTCAGTAAGTACAAGCAGCAGGAGAAAAGGCACACAAGCAGCAGAAAGGAGGAATACGGAATACCACATGTAAAGGAACAGGATGTGTGAGATTCAAAAGCGAGTATATCAAAACATAGGGATGGAAATGTAGGTCGACTTCTCTTATTTCACAGTTTTAACTGATGTCTGCATCAACCATGCAGCTTCCTTCATGGTGACTGGTCCTAGGACTGCTGGAACCATGCTATGTTTCTCTGTTCAGTGGGTCCTCCTTACCTCCTGACTTCCACAAAAAAAGAGAGACTACAATAAAAGGGTTTTTCTGGAAGTTGCTACAACAGACTATTGCTTTAAAAATACAACAACCCCAAAACATGCTAGTCATATTAACTGCTTGGGTTGCTCATGATAGAAATGAGAAGACAAAAAATGTATGGGCAAGTCATGGTATCTAAACTACATGAAACAAATGATTTTATATGGGGTGTCTTTTGAGATATTGCTAATTTTAAATTATATTATATGACACATAGGCACTCTTATTTCATAAATGAACCTTTAAAGTTCTGTGTTTTATTACCTATCAGGCAGAAGGAGAGACAGAGGCATTCTGAAATATCAGAAACTAATAAAAATATTTCCCCTATTCTTATAAGTTATAGTGGATACATCAATTTATACCTGATTTGAGACAGAAAAATATCTTATGGTTTTGGCTGTCAACTGCCAAGTTAATGCTGAGAATTAATTTTTATGGCTACTCAATAAGCTCCCAGGGGTTGTCATGAAAATATTTATGTACCATTAACTAGCGGGAACTACAGTAATATCTAAGTAAATTACTTTGCATTTACAGAGACCACAAGCAACAGGGAGTTTGAAGAGAGCAGTGACAAGGAAACATTTGGCGTCCCAGGAGCCATATGGTATTTGGGATGCTACTCTCTGAAGGAGGAAAGAGAAGTCTGACCTTTGGAAGGGGAAATCTGATCTTGTAGCCTAGGATCATAGAATCATAGAATAGCAGAGTTGGAAGGGGCCTACAAGGCCATTGAGTCCAACCCTCTGCTCAATGCAGGAATCCTCCTTAAAGCATCCCTGACAGATGGTTGTCCAGCTGCCTCTTGATTGCCTCTAGGGTGAGAGGCATTGGTTCCCCTCCCTAGGTCATTGGTTCCATTGTCGTACTACTCCTGTAACTTGAGCCCATTATTCCATGTCTTGCACTCTGGGATGACTGAGAAGAGATCCTGGCCCTCCTCTGTGTGACCACCTTTCTAGTATTTGAAGAGTGCTATCACGTCTCTCCTCAGTTTTCTCTTCTCCAGCCTAAACATGCCCAGTTCTTTCAGTCTCTCCTCATAGGGCTTTGTTTCCAGTCTCCTGATCTTCCTTGTTGCCCTCCTCTGAAAATACCTACTTCATGGCAGCTATGGAAACATCCACAACATTGGCTCTTGACCATCAAAGCTCTGATGTTGGGAGATAGTGGCAAAAGAGGGACATTCCATGGTCATTTGGGGCCAGATCAGGGGAAAGCTTTGGATCCAAAGATCCACAGCCTTCGCTTCCCCCCCAAAGCCCACTGATGTTGGGGAAAATGTACATCAGTTGTGGAACTGGCATACATAATCCCCCCATTGCAACCAATAGGAGAGAAATCATAAAAGTAAAGAAGGTTTGGGGTTGGAGGAAAACTCCTTCTCTCTTCCTTCCACCCTTTTAGTATGAGCCCAGCGGAGGTCTGGTTAAGTGGGACCTTGCACTCACATCTCCAGCCACCCTGGAAGGATTGCTCTATTAAAGCAATTTACATCTAGTAAATCCATCTATGAAAATAATCTGATACTATCCTTTGAGAATGAATCAGAACTTTGAAGGATAACAGTTGGTAACATGAAATTTGTTAATGCAATTTAGTAAACAATCCAGTCTGAAGGGTATAATATACATATTAAAATAATGCTTACTAATAAGCCACAGACATATCCAAACCACACTATTCACTTCCTTTTTCCAGAAATACTGTCACCAATGCTCATCCAGAATTTGATGGACATTTCAAATTGACAGTTACCACATAAAAAGTATAGTTTCCTCTATTTCCCCCTTTTATTAAATGTTTACACTTCATGGTACAGAAATGTATAAAAAATGCAGACCACTGATTTCACAAGCATTAAGTTTGTTTATCTAAGCCTGCAAGCTCTCATCACTCTCCCGCAGCCCCTCACCACCAAATTTCCAATCCTTCTGAATATTTAACCAAAATTTTCTTTACACTCTTTCTTTGAACATTATATGCATTATGATAAGATTTAGTTGAAGATGTGACCACCTGAGCATCTGTTGAACATCTTAGTCTTCAAGGTGTGACCCAAAGTTGTCTGATCTCAAGATGGTCTGGGATGATCAGTCCCAGTCAGACCTGGAATTTGTTTATTTAAAACATTTGTATCCCACCCTATATCACTAGGATCTCAGGTACAGATAAAATCATACAATATAAAACAATAAATATACACAGCTAAAAACAAATTAAACCATGAATCAAGTTAAAACCAGCATATAATTAAAAAGCAGTAAAAACAATTAATTCATCTCAAAAGAGCTGGAATAATGAGACTGTCCACAAGAGCTCTTCTAATCTCAAGCTGATTTATCAATTCACAAAGACTTCACGTAGAAATTGTATTTAAATCCAGACTAGTACAGACATGAAATGTTGTCCCTATCCAATCATACTCACCACCAACTTCAGTCAGTGAAACTTTGCTCTGGAGATTATGGGGTCCCAAGGCAAGCATCTTTCTGATGTCCTAGGAACCCTGACTGGGTCTTTTGCTATGCCTTGGTTATATACAGTTTTTCAGTTACTGATTCACCCCACAGATGCTTTCTATTATTGTCCTTCCTTTTAGATGTTGTCCCACAAGTCAGTAACAGTCATATTGCTGATGGTGCAAATCACGTGGGTCAATTGGCCACAAGCTTCTATTTCCACAGGATATTGTAACCATTATTTTGAGTTGTTATTCTGCAGGATATTGCAATTGCTGATGCTGCAGTTACAGAGTCTGTAAGGGTCTCTTCACCCAGTCTCCAAAAGTGCTTAGGGCAGGATTTCTGGGACTCCATAGATCACGGCCTTGCTGAAACCCAACAATGCTCATACCACTGGAACCCATTCATGTACAAGATGAGTCATGCAATAGGTATATTCAATAAACAATAAACAAAAAACCAACGGTTTACAAAACAACGATAAGGCTCTACAGGTTTCAACCAAACTCCAAAAAGCAGGGAAATTGGGAGTTAAGGCTCACAAGCCTTTAACGACACATCCTCCCTAAGGAGGCAGAAAGTGCCAGTGAAATTCTCATTCTCCCAAAGCAGATAAACCATGAGGACAGGATGGAGAATAGGATATGCAGAGGTGACTGTGGGGTTGTGGAAAACTGATGATGAACAACTTAGGGCCACCTACTTCTCTTTTTTTGTTTAGAGCAGCCCTTCCCCAACCTGGTGCCCTCCAAAGGTGTTGGACCACAACTCCCATCATTGCAAGTAAGTATGTCCCATGGTCAGGAAAGCTGGGACAGCAGGATAGGGAATGCTGTTCTATATCCTTGCCAAATACAGAGGCTGCACATTTTTTTCCTCACACACATCTCGCATAGAGCAGCATGATTGATAACAGAAGGAGCACTATTTGTTGGAGATGTAGAACCAGAGCAAGGGCTGGCAGTTTCAGCTTTTGGTAAATACCCTGCCCTTCAAAGAACCAATGTTTTTTTTCTTAAAATGTGTTTATACAAAATATACTGTTCATTCCCCACAATCCCTCCACAATACATCATCTCATCAGAGTGACAGAGGAACAGAAAAGGATTAGTTTGGGTGTCTTGAACTCCTTTCAGATGAGATTAGTTTGCAATCCTATACCACTTGGGGGGAAGCCCTAGTAAACTCAGTGGCACTGATTTCTGAGAAGACATGTATAGGATCCAAGTATAAGCCATCCTTCTCCAGCCTGATGCTCTCTAGATGTGCTGCGCTGCAGCTCCCATGTTATGGTGAGGACAAAAATCATTTTCATCAATAGTTTTAAAATAATCCTTACACATGAATCTATTAGGTGGTAGCTCTGCCTTTGATCTCACACTGCTGAACACGTAAGAAAAATCCTCTGCAGTCACAGCATTCACAGCATTCCTGATTACTGTCCATGCTGACAGGGACTTTTATAAGTTGAATTCCAAAACATTCCAACATTTTGCCTGCCCCTGCTCTAGAACAGCATTCCCCGATCAGTTTTCCAGAACCCCACAGTCACCTCTGCATATGATAGCCTGCTGCCCTCCACATGTTTGAGAGTACAAGTCGCAGCATTCCTGTTCATGGGACATACTGACTTGCAATGATGGGAGTTATAGTCCAACATCTTTGGAGGGCACCAGGTTGGGGAAGGGCTGCTCTAAACAAAAAAAGAGAAGTAGGTGGCCCTAAGTTGTTCGTCATCAGTTTTCCACAACCCCACAGTCACCTCTGCATATCCTATTCTCCATCCTGTCCTCATGGTTTATATCTGCTTTGGGAGAATGAGAATTTCACTGGCACTTTCTGCCTCCTTAGGGAGGATGTGTCGTTAAAGGCTTGTGAGCCTTAATAATTAAAATAAGATGTGATATTCTGAAAGCCACACCAAAAAACAGGCTTTGGAATACAGGAACGAGTTCCCACTCCTGCCCCAACAATCCAAGCTGTAGAATTGTTTGGCAACCCTGAATATCAAATAATGGTTCTTGGAGATGTGAGATGTTTTTTGAACACAGTTGCTCTTTTAAAACATGCAATGGCTAATGTTTAAATCCTTCATGCAGTTGCTTGTTTTCAAACATTGATATCACTTGCAAGATTTAAAAACAAGCAAATGGATACTGTTGTTTTTATGTTTTTGATTGTTTTAAATTTTGTATATATATTTTTAATGTTTACTGTTTTAAACTTTTGTGAACTGCCCAGAGAGCTTCAGCTATGGGGCGGTATATAAATGTAATGAATAAATAAATAAGCAATTGCAGGAAGGATTTAAGCATTAGCCATTGCATGTTACACCCCCCCCCCCAAAAAAACACACCACACACCTACCCAACCCAGGAAAATTCCTTTCCCCCCCCTAGCCCTCACCCCCCCAACCACATCCTGCCCTCACTTTCCCTCAGCCTACACTACCTCACAGGGTTGTTGTGAGGATAAAATGAAGAGGAGGATGAAGAGGACTACATGCCCTGTACTACTGCAACTACTGAGGGGCATTGAATTCTATGATTCTGTGAATCTAAGTCTACAGCAACTGGAGGGTGCCAGGTTGTAGCAAAAACTAGGTCCCTTAACCATTTCTCTGGTGTGAAGTAATGCTTTGGGTATAAGATTCATGGATGTACATTTTAGAATACGTTTTCCTTTCATACAAACATAAAGCAGCAGATTTAGCTTATAAGAAGCAGGTACACAGAGAAAGGAAAATATTTTCTAAAATGTACAGCCATGTATCTTATAACACCAAAACCATTCACCTTCCTTCACACCAAAACCATTCACCTTCCTTCATAGCAGAGATTTTTTTTAAGAGACCTATATCTGTGTTCAAATTTAAATACACACACACACAAATCTATAAAAGACAGCTTAAAATGTAGTTCAACACCTTTTAAAGAAACGCACACTACCTGAAAAAGTTTAAACTTTATGGAAAGAAATGTTGAGAGAGGCTAGAAATTATTTTAATCAAGACCATGCATGGCAGATAGGCCAGGGTTAACCTCCTCCTCCTCCTCCTCCTCCTCCTCCTCCTCCTCCATGTGGTCTTGATGAAAATTATTCAATATTTCTTTCCATAAAGTAGGGTGACCAAACGTCCGGATTCGGCCGGACAAGACAGGAAATCCCGCCTCCAAATGGGGTCCGGCGGGAGATTTCAAAATCCCCCCAAATGCCCGGGAAAATCGGGGCCCTGGCCCAGCCCTGCGTCCCCCAGGGACGCTCTCCCCTTCTGCTCTATGGTGGCGCAAGCGCGCCTGCACAGAGCAGAAGGGCGACGGCGCTTGGGGGAAGAAGCTGGAAAGCCCATTTGCCAAGAACGGGGTTCCCAGCCCCCGCCCCCAGGGATGCTCTCCCCTTCTGCTCTATGGTGGCGCAAGCGCGCCTGCACAGAGCAGAAGGGCGGCGGCGCTGGGAGAAAGGAGCTGGGAAGCCCGTCCCTTCCCTCTACACCCGGTAACCCTTTGTTCTCCTTCAAACCCCATCTGAGATTAAGGCAGCAAGGGCTTCCAGGTTAAAGAGGGCATGGTGGTAGTGGATTCGAAGGAGTGGGGCTCTCACACTCTCTCTCTCACACACGCTCGCACACACACACACAGGCTCTCTCTCTCTCCCTCGCTCTCTTTCAACGAGGTGCAGCAGGGACGTTCAGAGCGCCCGAAGGGTTAAAGGCATCCAGCAGGAGAGTAACGCGTGCGCACACACACAGGCTCTCTCTCTCTCTCACACACACACACATTCACCATACGTTGGGGGTGTGCAGCCAACAGCCACGCTCCACTACAGCTGGCCTCTGCGTGTATGTGTGTTTGTGTGAAAGCGGGAGGCGCGCGTGCACGCACGCACTCCTGGGAGAGAAGGCCGGTCACGGGCTGGACGCGAGGAGGTAAACAAACAATAAGTGCTCCCCGCCCCGCGCGCAGCTCTCCTGCCTGTGTCCTGGGCTCGCACCCCCCCTGCGCTATATCGTCCGCCTGTTCGAAATCTTGGAAAGGGTGAATTTCCAGCTCCTTCCCTCCAGCCCCGCCGCCCAGGGACGCTCTCCCTTTCTGCTCCATGGTGAAGAGATTCCCACCCCCCACCCCCAAAAAACAAATATTAGCTTCAGATTTTCTTCAGGACCACGTAAGGGAGGAACGGGCTAAATAACCCCACCACACCAGCTCTGATACTGATAATTACCAGTCTCCTCCCTCCATCTGGTGTTATTTCCATTTTAAAAAATTTCACTTTAAATGCAAAGCCACATTTAGTCACCTCTGGTTTGGCTCATAAAAAAAATGCAAGGTGAGATTGTTTCTGGAAGCACTTAGGGCTCTTTTGTTCTGTTTGATTTCTATATAGCTCCTTCAATACAAAGATTACCAGGGTGTTTACTGTAAAACATATGTTATATTAATTATTATTACTAATATTATTATTGGCCATCTTTCAGGGCAGAAGCCCAATTAAAACAACAACATAAAACAACAAATTAGTTGGCTGAGTAAAAGCAGTAATAAAACTAGATAATAAAACACCTCAGAGAGTAAAAGCTCAGAAAAATAAGATCTTTACCTGGTGCTGGAAAAATATTAATGTAGGTGTCAGGCAATTGTTTTGGGGAGGGTGTGGATTTTTTCCCATGCTGGGTGAGTGTGTAGGGATGTGTGGATTTTAATTTTTATTACCTTTGATGAGCATATGTGAGCTGTGTATTGCTGTTGTTATTTTACCTTGAGTATGTGTGTGAATGAATTTTTATTTTTGACTTAAGGCTCATCTACACCAAGCAGGATATTCCACTATGAAAGCGGTATATAACATGCAGGATGTACACTACTGCTTTATAGTGGTATTGAAGTGCACTGACAACTGTTGGGGCCCATTGACATGTGCCATATACTGCTTTCATAACCGCTTTTATAATGTAATATCCTGCTTGGTGTAGATGTGTCCTGGGCCCCAACAGTTGTCAGTGCACTTCAGTACCACTATAAAGCAGTAGTGTGGCTCCTGCCTTTTATACACCACCCATACCACTTTCATAGTGTTATATCCTGCTTGGTGTAGATGAGCCCTGCTTGGTGTAGATGAGCCCTATGTCTTTGAGATTATGGTTATTTTACAGTATGGCTTTCTTTTCATAGAATCATAGAATCATAGAATAGCAGAGTTGGAAGGGGCCTACAAGGCCATCGAGTCCAACCCCCTGCTCAATGCAGGAATCCACCCTAAAGCATCCCTGACAGATGCTTGTCCAGCTGCCTCTTGAATGCCTCTAGTGTGGGAGAGCCCACAACCTCCCCAGGTAGCTGATTCCATTGTCGCACTGCTCTAACAGTCAGGAAGTTTTTCCTGATGTCCAGCTGGAATCTGGCTTCCTTTAACTTGAGCCCGTTATTCCGTGTCCTGCACTCTGGGAGGATCGAGAAGAGATCCTGGCCCTCCTCTGTGTGACAACCTTTTAAGTATTTGAAGAGTGCCATCATGTCTCCCCTCAATCTTCTCTTCTCCAGGCTAAACATGCCCAGTTCTTTCAGTCTCTCTTCATAGGGCTTTGTTTCTAGACCTCTGATCATCCTGGTTGCCCTCTTCTGAACACGCTCCAGCTTGTCTGCGTCCTTCTTGAATTGTGGAGCCCAGAACTGGACGCGATACTCTAGATGAGGCCTAACCAGGGCCGAATAGAGAGGAACCAGTACCTCACGTGATTTGGAAGCTATACTTCTATTAATGCAGCCCAAAATAGCATTTGCCTTTCTTGCAGCTATATCGCACTGTTGGCTCATATTCAGCTTGTGATCTACAACAATTCCAAGATCTTTCTCATTTGTAGTATTGCTGAGCCAAGTGTCCCCCATCTTATAACTGTGCATTTGGTTTCTATTCCCTAAATGTAGAACTTGGCATTTATCCCTATTAAATTTCATTCTGTTGTTTTCAGCCCAGTTTTATTGTACTAGATTTTTCTGCTTCATTTGTTAATATGAATTTTCTGCTTCATTTGTTAATAATGCTCCTTCTCTTGCTGGTGATGATTACTGGTTGTAGTTGTTTACTATGTTATAAAAATAAAGAAATGGTTTTATATAAGTGTTAATTCTTTTTTTAGTGTTTAGCATATTATTATAGTAGTTGTGTGCCTTTGGCACTCATTGGTTGCTATCATTTACTTTTTGTGAACCACCCAGAGAGCTTCGGTTTTGGGCAGTATAAAAATGTAATAAATAAATAAACGTGACCGAGGCCACGCCCCCTTGGGGGCTGGACATGTTGAGTTGGCTCCACCTTGGGGTGGGCATGTTGGGGTGGCCACGCCTCCTGAGGGCGGCCATTTTGTCCTCCTTTTTGGTTTCCAAAATATGGTCACCCTACCATAAAGTTTAAACTTTAAGAGGCTTGGGTGAGGAGTTGCCATCTCAAAGGAAAGTTTGCCATGTACTCTTTACTTTGAATTAAGAATGATGCACCAGCACTTCAAACACACACACACACACACACACACACACACACCTCTCCCTCTTCACACTCACAGACACACAACAAAATCAATCCCTCTATCAAACCCCTACCTGAGCCAGCTAGGTTTTCTTTTTACTTGGAGGCCAGGGAAGGGCCTTCCTCCAAGCAAGGCAGATCGTTTCTCTCTCCTTCCCTGGCCTCCACAGCACTGTGGGGAAGGAGAGGGCCCAGACAGGGCCTTGGCTCAACTGCAGAAGGAAATGGCTGCTTGAAGAGCCAGGCGGCCATCTTATTTCCAACGTTCCAATCTATCTGAAACAGGAGGGAGGGGGAAGAGCGACGCTACTGAGCATGCTCTGCTCTATGAGGCCTCCATTGACTTTAATGGGGCAAAATGGGGCAAAGAAATATTCATTAAAAATCAATGGAAGCGAATTTTGAAAAAAGAAAAGCCATTTCACCAACTAGAAGGACAGGGGGCCAAGATCCCACCGTTGGATTGAAGGGTAAGGCTCCCAATTTGGAGCTTTTCGTGAGCAAAAAACAGTTGCCAACAGCTGTTTTGAGTGTCATTTTGACTCAGAGAGGTTTTTATTTCTTTTGTGCGTTCAACTGCCATCCTTCCCTTAATATTTCACCAATCTTCTTGAAAATCCCAGGATATGTAAAACCAGCATTTCTTTCTGGCAGGTCTTATTTTCAGAAAGTTTGGTGAAACATTTTCCATTTTATGAACGCTAGAATGACCCACCCACCCCAATTACGGCCTTAACATGGTGGAATGCTCTATTCACTGATCGCCTATAACACAGGGAAACACTCCCGTGTTTCTCTGTAATAAAATGTTATGCATACAGTGGATACATAACATGTGATACAAGAAATGTGATGCATAGCTTCACAAAGGTAATAACTAGGCAATCATATATATTTTTTCTAATATGAATGTGGTATTCTTTATGGGCATATTGATTTAAAATATTGTATTAATATAGCATTCAATTTCTACTTACAATGCTCTGTGTCAGCACAAAAATGGCTTGTTGATTTAATAATGGCAACGTTAAAATGAGAGAGACAGACAGACAGAGAAAAAGAGAATCCCCAAGTAAGTGCAGTATTACAAAAAACCATGTTATTATTAAAGAGGAAGACCTAAAGCACCAAGGGAAAGAGAAACAAGACATGAAAGGGCAGTAATTCCCAAAGAAATCCATGGGATTCATTTTATCAGCACATCTATTGTTGCAACTTGGTTTTGCTGCTATTAAGTGCTTTAAAGTTGGAACCCCTGAAGTTAAGAACCTTTGACATTACTGAATAAAGTGAGGGGGTAATTCATCAGACTTCATATTGGATTCTTGGCAGGCTCCCAATGCCTTTAAAAAAAATAAAAATGAATCAGCATTTCAAAGACATCATAGCCTGGTGTTTCAGTGGGTTTAGTTTCCACAGGGAATTCTGGTATTCACAACAGAAGACTCAGAAGAAATTGGTAAATTAGAGAAAGGTTTATGAAGACAGCAATGCAGTCTGTCCTAGTGGAAAGGAAACATTTAAGACTACACTGTATCCAACTGCACCTCCTTAAGAGACAATAGGGAGGTGGAGGAGGTGGAGGTATTCCAGCTGTTGGGAAGCAACAACAGGAGGAGAACGATGGGAGGGGAGGGAGAGAATAGGAACTTATTTCAGGTCATCTGGGAATAAGGACAGAGACGTCTGTCAATTTTGATTTCACTCACTTTTAGGTTTCACTCACTTTGTTTCATCCCATTTCTGTATTAGTTTGAGAATATCCTTTATAAAAAAAATCCACCTGAAAATTTCTATGCATTTTTGCATGCATTTCTCCTAATATACACATTTTCCCGTGAGATTTTAGCTAGATCTACACTACTGCTTTATAGCGGTATGGAAGTGCACTGATAACTGTTGGGGGACAATCCACATTCCATATACCACTTTCATAGTGTTATATCTTGCTTTTTATTCCACATTAGTAATGATTTGACACAAGGTATAGATCTGGCCATGGTCTGATATAAATTATTATTTTTTGCAAACATTTCCTCCTAATCAGCAGACTCAGGCTCCCAGCACAGAACCATCTCACCCACAGCTGCAACATCTTTTTGGGACTGGGAGCTTAAGAGGCAGGCTCCTTTGGGGGTGTTATGTATTTTAACCTTTTTTTCCCTTTCTTTTTACATTTCTTTTCCTATGTTTTAAAATGTATGTTTTAAACTTTGTAATACTGCCTTGAAGCCCAGTATTGGGCAAAAGGCGGAATACAAATAAATATAATAATAATAATAATAATAATAATAATAATAATAATAATAATAATAACAACAACAACAACAACAACATAATGTGCTCTTGTGCATTATTTTCACCAATACATGCATTTTTGGGTGCACTTTCCCCTAATATACACATTTTGGTATGACAGGAAAAGCTGCAAGAGATCTGATACCCCAGTGAAAGAGCTGAGAGAACAGACTGCAAATCCCTATGTGGGGAGATCAGCGTTCCCAAGCATCTGCCTACTGATCATCCCTCACAATATGAGAAGAAACCCACCATACAAGACAGCTGTGCTTACTGAGTATACTAGTTGTTTCTTACTTTCATGTTACTTCAAATACTTTTAAACATAACTTTTTTATCTCTCCTCCAGCATTTCACAATTTTACTGCTGCTCAGTGAACATGTGGAGTGGGAGAGCCAAAGGATTATATATCTGACCTTTGTGCATTCATCTGACCTTAGGGACAGAGCATGCCTGCGTACAAGTTGTGCGTGCCTAGGCTCTGTATTTGGTGTAAGTGGTACACTGTATTTTTGGAGGCCATAGATCATGACATAGGGTGACCAACTGTCAGGATTTCCCCGGATTTGTCCTGGTTTTTGTTCTTTCCATCGTGTCAGGGGGGATTTTCTATAATTTTCAATAATGTCCTGGAATGACACACCTTCCTCTTTAAGGCTGCCATTAGCATGGCAGGAGGGAATGACATGCATTCTTGAGGCACATCATTCCCCCACCCCGAGCTCCAATTGAGGTCTTAAAGGGGAAAGTGGGCCATTCGTGGACATTATAGAAAAGGCCCCAATTGGAGTGGATGGTGGTGGTGCAGAATGAAATCCTTTCCCCTCCTCCACTCCAATCGGGTTCTTTAAGGTGGCGGGGGAATAACGTACTTTCTGCAGGACTCAGAAAGCTGCTTCCCCACATGCACACTAGGTGTCCTCTTTTTTGGTTTCCCAAATATGGTCACCCTACATGACATAAACCTTTGTATGTACATCTTGGATGAAGGTAAACTCTATGTAGAGAGCCTATATGTGTTGAATGCAAAGAGGTTGGGTGAAAAGTGTAATGTAATGTGTCCTTTTTGCATATAGTTCCTAGGGTGGAGGATTCACTCAGAATTCCATTGCCCCAATAGGTTCTGTTCTGCAGAGGCAGGTTCATAAACAGCTTTCTTTTATTTGGAAACCATATGGAAACATGGCTATCTGAAGTAAGGCAGAACTGGTAATGCAGCCTTCCCTTTAACCACACTGGATTAAACCACACCAGGCAATTATCAGATTGGAAACTGGACTGTTCCATTACAAACCTCGTTAAAGGTACATTCAATATACCACAACCGGGACATGCATATTTCCCTGTTACTGGAAATCTTTAACTTTCAGAATTTACTCTCTAACCACTGTCAGGCTCTATCGCTGAACTAAATGTTTGGAGTTTCACAGATGCATTTAATATAATCCAAGATTTTCGTTATATCAGAAAGTGTTATTTCAAGCTGGAGGGAAAAGGTGAAGATTTTTTCTCTCTCTTGCTGTTTAGGAATTCTTCAAGTCCTGAGGTCGTAACTTTATTCGTTCAAGATATATTTTATTCACCAACATTCCCAAGCAGCAGATAGTGAAATGTTGCACTTTAAAAAGATATATATATATATATATATATATATATATATATATTGCTCTTGAGATTCCTGGTGTTTGGTCTGGAAGGTGGAAGCAAATTGCCAACGAAGTGTTCTGAGTGAGTCACTGGCTTCTCATGGAATTAAACATGGCAGCCAAAGTTATAGCCTGTAGTGGCTACATAAATAAGAAAGGAAGAAGGGGGAAGCCATGTATGAGGCATCTACTAACTTCTCTTTATGAGACAAAGTGAAAGAGGAGAAAAAGATAAGATAAGAAGCCAAGTACTCAGGTGAGTCCTTCTTCAGATTGTGGCCCACATCATATACAAACACTTTTTCACCACTTGTGTCTTCTCCTTCTCCTTCTCCTTCTCCTGGTCCTGCTCCTCCCCCCCCCACCACCTCCACCTCCATGGATTGAATTCTCCCCCACTTTGGTTTTAGTGGAGTCAAGGACAGACAGACACACCTGCTCTTCTTGCTTTTGGGAGGGCCTAACAAAGCATGTGGATTTTGGATTTTCTCTTTCTCTCTTATAGTTAACACCACTACCTTTGTTTTTTGTTTTTTAAATTATTTATTTATTTATTACATTTCTATACCGCCCAATAGCCGGAGCTCTCTGAGCGGTTACATTTTTTAGAAATGTAAAAGTAATGATACTATATATGGCAAAAATTTGTGAGTTTTTCCACAAGAACCCATCCTACCATTTATTGCTACCATGGGAAAGAGCCACTAGTGAGATTCCCCACCTCTACACACAGACAAGCAGGAGAAGGTTTAGAGGAGGACTGGGAGGAAGGCAACATGCTTGCCAATTAAACATGCAAGAAGCAAGCATAAGATTTCCAGCAATAAAATAAAATAAAAATGTTTGAGTGGTTGATCACACACTCATGAAGTGGGTGTTTGGACAATTCCAGGGAGTGATCCTGGATTATCATGTGCTACATGCATATTAGTCCTGATCCTGATTGAATCTATCTGAACAACAGTGTTTCAGATGTATGGGTTTTTGTATTCTTCACAGCACAAAAGATGAAATAGGATTTTGAAAATCGCAAGAACACTTTGCACGTACAATTTTCAAACAGGGAACCAAACATGAAATTAGTATATTTGCACATGTCACAATGTGGGGTTTGGGGGGGGGGGGGGCGTTAGATTATAGGCAGTATCCAACTGAACACTTGCACTAAAGCAAATTGCATTGTGCTAGCATAAGGGATCTCTAGCACAATGCCAATTGTGTTAACTGATGTCACGGGTTTTCTGGGGAATCCTGTCACAGCAGCTAATGCTATTAGCTTTGTGCTAGAGACCCCTTATGTGAGGGCAATGTAATTTATGTTGGTGTTTGTGTCCAATTGGTTACTGCCCATTGAATCTGTTAAGGAATATAGGAAGCTGTCTAACATTGGCCTGGTTCACACAAACACCATAGCTTAAATAGGCTATGGGTTATCTGAGGGTTGTTTTACCCTCAAACAAGCTACATCACCCAGCTTCAGATGACACAACAAGCTGTGCCCAGGTGAGTAATTAGGACAACAGTGCCCTCACTGTTTAATTGGGGATTAAACAAGCTACCATGGCTTATTTAAACTAAATTGATCCTGGGAACCTGGCCACTGAGTCAGACCATTGGTTTGACTAGCTCAGTATTGTCAATGCTTATTGACAGTGGCTCTTCAGGGTTTCAGGCAGGGTTTTTTCCAGCCCTGTCTGGAGATACCAGGAGTAGAACCAGAGACCTTCTGCATGAAAAGGATGTGCTCCCCCAGTGAGGCAAAGAGAGTTTCATCCAGAGTAAAGGTTTAACATTTAACACCTTCTATGCAGTTGGGTTTGGGAGCTGAATGCAGCACATGTACATTAAGCCAGAGATGAACACAAGATAGATATCAGGATCTACTTGTAGATGTCTCCTAAAACAAATGCCAGGAGTCAGAATTCTTTAATTCTAAGTGCATGTCTTTTTCACCAGGCTCCAGTTGGTGGATCTTTGGGTTCTACTAAAAAGCAAAAGTAGATCCTGCAATACTAAAGTCTCCCACCCCCTACATTAACCATCCCTAGTCAACGAGAAACTTTGGAAGAAGACGTTCAGTTCCTAACTCAGACAGGTATTACAATGGCCTTTCCCAATCTGGTTCCCTGCAGATGATTTGGATTACAACTCCAAGTATGCTCGAGCCAGCCAAGGTGCATGCTGGGAGTTGTAGACCAAAACATCTGGATGGCACCAGGTTGGGGAAGGCTACATTACAAGTTGGCTTAATTTGTATTATAAATCAGGTAATAACGAATTTTGGCACTACCACTAGTGTTAAGTGAACTTGGAATCGCAAAGCAATACTAAGAAAGACATAAACAAACCTTCACTCTAAACACAAATATGTAATAATTAAATCTTAAGAGAAATGATCATTTTGATCAAAATATGATTGCTCAAAATATAATCACTCAGTCAGTTGTGATGATTACAAATGACAAAACAACATCTGTGAATAGGGAAAGCTGAAGCTGATGTTTTCTATTTATAGGGAAAGCCAAAGTAATCCACCTATTATTTACAATTTTAGTACAAATTAAATGCATTTGGAAGCTTTAGGGCAATCATGGGGTCATTGGTTGTTGCTTTGTTATTTCTAAACAATCTAACGTGTTACTTAAATCAAAACTTTCCAAAAGAAGTGTTTTTCACAAACATAACACCACTTTCATTAACCGAAACATAAAACATACCTACTGGGCATTCAGGAAAATGCTTTCTGAAACATTTCAATTTATGTACTCTTCCTCTCCTAATAATATCACATTATTCAATATATAATTGAGTGCATCTTAGAATACAAAAATGTAGAATGCTATCAGAACCAGTTCTAACAATACAGCCGTGAGTTTATTTTTTTTCCTTGGGAATAAGGCAATTTTGACATAACATACACAAGCTAAGCCTTGGGAAATCTGGGGACAGTAATAATAAAAATCCATTTTTCAAAAGATGTCAAAGCTAGTTTAATGTCCTTGTCCTTTTTCCCTTGGTCTTGCTTTGGGAATACTGAATTAATTAAGTGCAGTGAGAAAGATTCTTTAAGTAGTCAGAATTCTACCTATGAAGTACATATATAACTACTCCAGAAAACTTCATTTTATCATTGTAAAATGAATATCACCTTGACCTGGAATAGGTACAAGACTCTGGTTTTAGGGATGTGAATCTCTTCATGATCCCTCCATGTGTATATATGCTAAGCCCCTATCTTAATATAGAATTAACTCTATAAGGACCTAACTACACATGATACTAATGTGTTACTGGCAATTTCTTTAAAAGTATTTATTTTATTTATTAAAACTCACCTTTCTGCCCAAATGATTTCCCGAGATGTACAACTTTAAAAACAAGTCTCATAACAAAATGATCAAATTAAGAACAGCACAAACTATCTTCAAAGTACCTAGAGAGGGGAATAAAATGTTTTAAAACCTGTCAAAAGCCAGCCTAAACAAAACACTCTTTTTGGCTCACCTACAGCTAGGCAAAGGTGAGGCCACTGACTTCCTTTGGGAAGGGCTTCCAGAATCAGGGTGCTACCCTATTTCTTCAATTCTAAGACACACTTTTTTCCCCATATAAACATCTCTAAAAATGGGGTGCATCTTAGAATCACGGGTGTGTCTTAGGGTTTTTTTTTTCTGTTGGTGGTACTGAAATTAGTGTGCATCTTACAATCGATGGCGTCTTACAATAGAAGAAATACGGTACCACTGAAAAGCCACTGTCCTGGGACCCTAGCAATCTAGCCTCTCTTGATGGTGGTGGGATATGACACACACACCCCAATCACAAACTCTTAATTAGGAATAGGAAAATATTCTATTGGGACTAAATATTCTATTGACACCCCCCTCCCCCCACTCCTAAGTACAGCATGGGAATGGTTCTCACAGAAATCGTGGCTAAGTAGGAAGAGTAAAGCTTTCTCATCCACTGTGGTCCTGATATTACTATTAATAGCATGTGTTTACTATTAGAAAGAAAACCTCATGTGACTGGCAGCAATGCATTTAGCATCATGTGGAATTAGGCCCTAAAATATTAATTGAATCTCAAAGGAGCATCAGCATGAATTTATAATATCCTTGATTAGGAATTCATAAATATAACCATCCAGAAGACTAAAATATATAGGGATGCAATACTTCTCATATTTTCATGGAGAAAGTTATAGTTAGAATTATGCCTTATGCTATATATAAAATATTCGTGCTGCGCTGAACGCCCTCGCCCTCCCCATTTTGTGGAATATTTCTCCCTGCCACCATGTGAAAGTGAGGCATATTTTTCTGCTGTTTTCTCATTGGGGGAAAGAACTTTGGAGAAATCTTCATGGAGGGGTATGAGGCTTGGGTATTCATGCTCTCTAACCTTAATAACATTATGGTGAGGCTGAATGGAGCATGTTCTTTTTAACATGTGTTTTCTTTTACAGCTTTATGCTGGTCTTCACGGCACTTCTCAGCCTACCACACTGGCTGGAATGCCCATGGGAGGATATTATGTACTGGAATCTTTCGCTGGCTGAGAGACCTCACCAAGGTGGCTAGAAATATTTTAGAAATTCTTACTTTTACCAGTTCCCACTATCACAAATTATTAGATGAGGGTGCATTTTCTGAGGTTAACCATTCATTTTAAAACACTTAGTTATTTTGACAATCCTGGCCTGGTTTCCATCAGAAGACTTATCATGAAAATCTTACGAGGTGCTTTTGAACCAACCTTGGTCTAGTGAGTTTTCTTCAACTAACTAGTTTTCCAGCTCTCCTCTCAAGATGACAGATCTCTGTCTTCCATAATGTAATTTAAGAACCAGCTATTAGGCTTATGGCAGTTTGGATTTTTATTGCTATTAGCTTAGTGTGTACTGTACATTGTAAAACTGATCGAGTGGAGAGAAATACCTTCACTGGGTATCAAATCTGATGGACTTGGTAGCTTATCAGGAGCAGTGCTCAGTATTTCATTGTTGTTATTTTTAGTGCTTCATACCAAGATAACCTAAAACAATGGCTTTGGAAGCAATAAAATGTGTTCGGTATAATCCTATCACTTATGTCTTGTTGCAGTTCATTACACATATAATTTGACATGGGTGTTTGGAAAGGAGAACCTGAACATATTCTGAATGATTTAACTGCGTGCTTTAATGATATATTTGAAATTACTATGAGCCCTGTCCCTATAATATGTGCTAAACTGACACTTTAAAAGTGTTCCAGTCTTTTCATTATAAATGATGACCCTTCATAAATCTCCAATGTGCCATTTTTATGAGGCAAATTCATCCACTAAAGCAACAGAGCTGTGAAGTATCACTGGGTTGGGGGTGGGGATAAAATTAAACTGAAAGTGATGCATTAGTATTTTAAAATATTCAATTGTAGGGATGTGCTCTGCTCCTCAGACTGGAGAAGCAGAAGCGGATCGCGGGGCTTCGCCTCCCCTTAAGGCGGAGGCGAAGAGGATCAAGGGAGCATCGGAGCATTGCAGAGTGGATCGAGGTGAAGGCGGATCCTTCGCCTCAATCCGGAGCTCTGCAAAAAAGGTAAGGGGGGTTTACTTGGCCCTGCCGCTGTGGCTGCTGCCCATGCGGCGACGGCAGCAGAGCCAGGTAAGGGGGAAGGGGGTCTTATCTGCATCCGTCTGTGGTCTCGTGGCTGCTTCAACTGAGCCCGAGGACTCAAACAGGAAGACTAGGCCGCACCTGGTCTTCCTGTTTGAGTCCTTGGGCTCAGTTGAAGCAGCCATGGGTCCGCGGATGGACGCAGGTAAGGGGGAGGAGGGAGGGGGGTTTACTTGGCCCTGCCGCCGCCGCTGTCCGTGCAGCAACAGTGGCAGAGCCAGGTAAGGGGGAGGGGGGTCTTACCTGCATCCGTCGCGGCCTGTCACCACCTTCACTAGAGCCTGTGGCCCAACCAGGAAGTGTAGGGCGCAATCGGGGCCTACAGTTCCTGGTTGAGCCGCGGGCTCTAGTGAAGCTAGGAGGGGCCGGGACAGACACAGGTAAGGGGGAGGAGGGAGGGGCCTTACCTGGTGCCACTCCCTGCTGCTGCGGAGCTCTGATTCACAGCCGGAGCTCTGCAGCGGAGCGGACCCTAGGTTGATCGAGGCCGGGCGGAGCGGGCCCAATTCACAATTTGCGGATCGGGCGCGAAGAGGATCAGGGGTGGTCCATGCACATCCCTATTCAATTGTGTTGTATTATTAACTTGACCCTGGCAAATGGCACTAAAATTCAACAGCAATGTTTTTCAAATTTTGAGATGGAACTTATGAAAAGGAGATACAAATTTTGTGTGGACTTTGGCTGAAGATGTAGAGCACTGACACACACACACAAATAATAAGTGGGAAATACCATGAACATATGTGTGCATTCTGACATTCCTCAGAAACCTCCATTGCAATAGTATCTCATATTTTGAGATGAATGGACAACCCGCCTTTCCAACAGACTATTGAATTAGCTTGAATCCTACCTTCTAACACAGGGGTACCTGTGGGAATTAGAGAAACTGCTGTGGACAAGACCACAAAATGCCTAATCAGTGGATCACCACTATGGCATCTACCTGTCATGTCTTATTCAGCAAAAATATTTGTTTCATATCTAATTTGGCTAATTGCTGGTGGTGCAATACAGTTAAGGCTTCTTTTAAACATATATTTTGGCAATATCTAGTAGTTGCTCCTTTTTAGGAGGAGGTTATTACACAGATAAAATATGTACTGGAACAGTTTTTAATATTTGCTGACATATACAAATATTAAATTATTTTTAATTATTTACCTGCTTCATGGAAAACAAATAGTCAGCATAAATGGATACTCCATGCCCTTTTAACAGCTAAAAGATTGATAGTACAACATTGGAAAATTGAACACTCACTTCCTACAATGCAAAGGATTGAACACCTTACAACATTATTAATATTTGAACAGGTGACATTTTGACACCACTTTCAAATGGATACTTATTTGGATATTTGATCCACTTTTGTTGAATCCTATGTATAATTTCTAGAAAGTTGTTTGTATGTCTTATGTATTCATTATTATGGAGCTATACAAATCTATGTAGGTATATTTTTTAAAAATGGGGAATTATTATTTAAAAAAAGGTTTTGTAGGTGCATGATGGCTCCACATTGCTGACAACTTTATGGGCACCATTGCAGTTGCCTATGGGCACTGTAATGGGGTCCCTGTGCTGAGATTTCAAAATTATAGCAAGCAGTTGAATTTCATAAGTCTGAGAAGCTGTAACTGCAGTAAAGGTAGATCTAAACCACCTTGTTCATGGAAGTACTGTATTGTGGCTCAATTAGTAGTCCTTAAAACATAGACAGAAGTTCTCATTGGACCATGGTCTGCCATTTGCTTTAAAGGGTTGACAAGATATTGATCTGCCTTGATCCAATGTGATTACTCCCTGGTTAGTGAAGGCAGCAAGGATGCTCACTGAGTTGTGGTTTTTATTTTACATTACTGTAAGAACTGGTTTGTTTTTCTCTACTTTATCATGACAATACAATTTATGAAAAATCCCTTAAAGGCCACAACCTTCTAAATTCTTCACAGTCTTTAGGGAATATGTGAGAAATATAGTAACATTATAATTAAAGTTTAATTACACTTAATGATTTCCAGAAGAGGCAAGAAACTAGAAATCTTCCCAATGTTGCTATTTGCTGAATTTAAAGGGAATGGTTTTGTGTTCACAGTGGAACCTTTGGGCACAACCATTTTACCTATGAAAGATGCACACATGACTAATTGAACTAAACAATGATTAAAGGATTTAATAAAAGCAGAATTTAATGAATAAAATTATATCTAACAATATCCAGGTGGAACAGTATATACTAACATTTTGAAAGGCACCTAAGGGAAGTGGGTGCATAATTCCCATTCTGTCTTAATAGTAAAAATAATTGGCTCCAAATCCCTTGGGTAGTTTACAAGATCCTAGAGATACTTTCCATTTATGGTGGGGATAAAAAAATACCTGTAATAAAGGGCCAGGGATTTGGGGCTCAGTAAAATTTTAGTACTGCTCAACAGCATTGCTGATCAGCACACTTCTTAGAAAGAAATTGCCACAGGAATTTTTTTCATTCTTCTAGAGAATTTTAAAAATCCATTGAGAGGTAATATATATTATTTTTTTCTGCCAATTAGTCAGCATCTCATGGTAACATAAGTTAATCTGTAGTGGACCTAGAAGGAAGACTACACTGGTATTTTTGAGAGTCCTCTATAATTACCCACATAAAATGTTTCAAGTTATAACTTATTTCAAATATGCTACTAAATAGGCAATATACTCAAGAAACCAGATGGTTTTTATCTAGACACACACAGGTTTTGCTAACTAAATTTGTTACAGATTTATTTGGTGGTAAATCTGTCTACACTTAGACTGAAATTCATACATCCTGAACATCAGACATAGCAACAGGTGGGGAGAAGTTGATTCTAAAAAATTGTTTGTTTAACTTTGGCAGGTTGGAAGTGGTTCCAAAATAAGGAAAACTGGAAATGTATTCTGAAATAAACCTGCATAAGGAAGATTATGTAAGATAATATAGTAGTAAGGAACTGAAACTGCTTGGGAAAAGGTGTCTTATCCTAAATCTGTAGTTTAATTGCACAGAATCACATTTCTATGACATCTAAGCATAGGCAGCCCAGTCCTATGATGAGTTACACATACCTAAGGCCATTGAAACCTGAAATAGGTTTAGGTGCATCTAACTCTGCATAGCATAAGGCATCATACATTTTTGTATAAGATGTAAAACTACCACCACCACCAAACACCCGAAGTAATTTGTATGCATGCTGAATATACTTTGCATTCAATAAGATAGGCAGACACCAGTCTTAGGTTAAATTTTCCAGATATTATTTTATTACAGGCACAGTAACCAGGAAGTGGTTTTGAAAGGTCACTAAATCTGTTGCTGTAGCTGGCCTGGAAACAGGCCTGCCCAGTTCCCTGAACAAGGTACAGCATGTCTGTCATCAGAAGACTCCGAGAAGGAGGAAGAGTTAGAGGTCCCAACAGCACCACAAGAGGGGGCTGAGCTTGTGGAAGAGCCATTGAGGTCCCAGCTCCTCAGGAAGAGGGGGAGTCTGCCTCAGAGGAGGCGGCTGCACACCGCCTAAGTCCCAGGGAGTGATGGCGCCAGAGAAGCAGGTTCAACTCAGAGAACCTTGACAAGTGCCAAGCTGCAGCAGAGGTCTACTCAGAGGGGCTCCTCATGAAAGGGACCTTCTGTAACTGAAAAGAATGGCTGCAGCTAGGACTTGATTGGGGCTCTACCAGCTCCAGGATAAAATTCCCTGTAGAAGCTTACAGCACCTGTTGGAAACAGCATCTATTTTTGACGCTAGCTCCAGCCTCCTATCCTGCCTGTGAACCCTAGGTGGGTGGTGGTGATGGTAGTGGCAGTGGTAGTGGTGGTGGCCAGAAGAAGTGGGGCACTTGGACTCCTCTCTGTAGTGAGCTTGGCCTGCACTGGACTATTCTCTTTACATAATCCTTTGTATCTACTGCCTGGCTTGCTATTTGTTACTCTGGATCTGACCTGGACTGCTTGTGTAACTCTTGCTCTGTTTGCTCTTCTGTTGTACTTTCAGCCACTGATTTGTCAGCCCTGCCTGAGCATCAGGGGAATAGGATAATGTCCACATCTCATTTGCACCCCCTAGACCGTTAGCTCAAGCCTGAGCCTCCTATTTCTTTGTGACCAGCTGCATCTCTATCTGGAGAAAGCAGCTCTTAGCCCACACTGGACTATATTAACATACTCTACATGGGGCTACTTTTGAAGACAGTTCAGAAGCTTCCGCTGGTGCAGAATGCGGCCTCCTGGTTGCTTGCGGTGGCCAGGCAATTGTGAACAGCTGCAGTTGTTGCTAGTGCAATTCCAGGCCCAATTTAAGGTTCTGGTGATTACTATTAAAGTCTTAAATGGGTGGGGATCACATTATTTCAAGGACCATCTGCACCTTTATGAACTTGCTCAGGTCCTAAAATGGATGCCCTGCTCATGTGCCTGCCGTATCTATTTGGTGGGCACAACAGACAGGGCCTTGTCTGTGGTGGCCCCATTCTTATGGAATGGCCTTTTAGGGGAAGGACACAGGATCCTTTCCTGATTGTTTTTAAATGGGACTTCAAGACTTAGATTTTCAGTCCATTTTTAATTGTCTGTATCCCATATTTTACATTTTGTAACTTTAATTGATTTTTTAAAAATATATCGTAATGGTATTTCACTGTTGCTATTTTAGTTGGCATTATTATTATTATTATTATTATTATTATTATTATTTACAGTTTCACGGATTTACAGTTTCATACATTTTGTAAACTGCCTTGAGAAGTTATTTTACCTTTAAATGTTGTTAAAAATATTTGAAATAAATAAATACATGTACATTGCACGTATTCTAGGGAGTGGATGGGAGAATCTGAAGCAGAAGAATTTTTGTGACAAAGATTGCATTACAAGATCCCAGACTTTGATTTGCTATGTTATGCTGTCTGATCATTGGATGTTAGCAACTCCTGGCAAGAGTACTACTTCTGTTTTGCAGAGTAGAAGAGAAACATGTATGATGTGTAACTATGTCGTCTACCCACGTATTATGTGAATGAGCCTATAATGCATTATTACTGCTGTTATAAAGAGTTAGCTACCAGCAGAAAACACAAACAGTGATATGGTACAGTCAGTGAACAAGTCATTTCATGGCTCAGAAGTGCATTATCAAACTGCAGTATTTCCATGTTATAATATCACTGATTTTATTACTGTAGGAGTGACAATGTCATATTTTTATACTGCTCCAGACCTCAGTGGAGGAGGAGAATGCAATACACAGGTGTTTGTAGGTTTATCTGAGGAACTTCAAAGCGAAGATGGGGGAAATTGGAGTGCTTGTTATCAAACAGAATATGGAGAATGTGGGCCTATCAGGAACGGATGCTCAGAATCTCATGAGAACAGTGACTATGGTGCTCCCAAATCCAACATTTGGGGAATGGGAGAGGGGATGGAATGGCTGGCAGGAGCGCATGATGGTGAAACTTAATCCAAGCAAGACAGAACTAGGGAGACCATATGAAAAAGAGGACAGGGCTGCTGTATCTTTAACAGTTGCATAGAAAAGAGGGGTGGGCTTTAACGGTGGTGATGAAGAGGGAATTTCTCCAGGTGCTGCATGCGTACAAATGACACCTGCTGAAATGCCCTTTTCTATGCAACTGTTAAAGATACAGGAGCCCTGTCCTCCTTTTCAACCTAGTAACAGAGGAGATGTGAGTTGCGGAAACTGGCTGTCTGAATGGAATTTTGCAACTGGTTTTAGATGGGGCTGCATTCTTCTTTAAGAATCAAGTTCATAGCTTCCTGGACTCAGAGCTATCTGTGGAAGCATGGTCAGCCATGTCATTGTAGGTGACAGGTGTGGGCACAGTCTGTTCCCTCCCCCCCATTCTGCTGCCTGAGCCACATGGCTTACTATGGCTCATAGAAGGACCAGCCCTGGTTCCAGCAGAACCTTGCTATATAAGATCAGATTTAACCTTTCCAATTTATGCAAAAACATGAAATCCATAAAGGTATTCTCTCGTTATCCCTACAAATAAGCTGTTTATTTTTTAGTGGAGTAGAAATATTTTTGCATCATTTCCACTTCATTACTGATAGCCAACCATGGAAATGCAGTTAAGATTTAAGCTCATCTCTGCTATAATTTTTAAAAAGAAATTCTATGAGCCTACTTGGGGGATGTGGGAGTGTCAGGAGCCCGTTTTATATATAATTTCCTTAGAAGCGCGGACTGTTGTGCTTGGGCAGCAATCTCCTCATTTTACACAATAGATTTACTACACCATCACTACATAAATGGAACGTATTATCCCTCAAATGCCAGGAGGGCAGGGCTATTAAGCCCAATTAGCCATGCGAGCTAGAAAACATCCATGCTCAGAGGAGATATATGTCTCCAAATTCTAAAAAAAAAAAAACCTGAACTCGCACCAGGGAATAACTATCATCACCATCATGCACTGCTTGTGTGCTTCTAGAAGCATTAGGCTGGTAAAATGCTACAAACAGAACTGCACCTTATTCTTATTTTGACCTGATCTGTGCCTAGGATGGAAAACCATTGGGTCTCTCATGACACATGTATGAGAAATTAGTTTCAGTTCATTTTTTACTATAATTGACTGAGTTAACTGAACATGGGCCCAAACATAAATTTGTGGTCGAAGCCTGTACATTTTTGAGCTTGTTGTGTGGAACCTAAAACAACTAAACAACTTTTTTTTAAAAAAAGCTGTACATTTGGGGTGGGGGGAATGTTGATGGAAAAATATTTTTTAAAAATGCAAACAAACATGCTTTAATCAATGGGAGAAAAAGAAGGCAAACATTTCAAAAAGGCACACAAAGTGATTGGGAAAATGTGCATAATAAATGTGCATGATATTCGTGCAAAAAGGAAAAAAAACAAAAGCTCTCATTCTGACGTACATTTAAATGAGAACAAACTTCAAGACAGAATTCAGAAAACTTGACAACCTCAAGTTTTGCTGATTCCCTTTTCCCTAGTAAGAACACAACGTGAGTATAATATCATGATAAATAAATATATGAGTTGTACAAAATGATGCATGGTGTGGAGAATGTGGATAGGGCGACATTTTTCTCCCTCTCCCATAATACTAGAACCTGGGGTCATCCTATGAAGCTGATTGGTGGGAGATTCAGGACAGATGAAAGGAAGTACACAAAGCACAAAGTTAAACTATGGAATTTACTACCATAAGATGTAGTGATGGGCACCAATTTGGAAGGATTTAAAAAGGAATTAGATACATTCCTGGAAGAGAAGTCTATCAATGGCTACCAGTCCTAATGACCATGTGCTACCTACAGTATCAGAGGCAATAAGCCTATGTACACCAGTTGCTGGGGAACATGGGTGTGAGGGTGCTGTTCCACCGTGTCCTGCTTGTGGGTCCCAGGTTGAAAGCTGGTTGGCCACTGTGTGAACAGAGTGCTGGACTAATGGAGCTACGATTAATCAATTAAACATGGAGATCAGAGCACCCAACACCTAGCAATTGTAGAAGATTAGAGGGAGCATGATAGGAAGACAGGGTACAATTATCAGAATTCAGGAATGGCTTGTATTTGCTAGATCTGCAGAAGGTCCTGCTAGACGCAGATGGGGGGAGAATGACTAAGCATGAAGATTGTCACTCCCTGTGGCAGGTATGTGTAGGCATCTGGAGCGGGTTAGGGTCGGTGAGCATTCAGAGGCACCATTGCGGTGATCGGTAATGCCTGAGGCTCCCCAGCTGCGAGCCCCAAGGCCCAGCTGGCAGTGGTAAGGGTAACCTTTGAGGCCAACCTTCCTCATCGACTTGGAGCCCTGCGGCACGAGGGGTAGTTGACATGCAAGGCCTCCCTACCCCAAAAGGGGAAGCCTGAGAGATGGTGAACTTTGAGGCGCCGCTCTCAGGCCGTGAATGTCTCACCTGATAAAACAACGGCATGAGGCTGGATTAGAGAAGATGCCCTCTTAGGTTTACCCTTTCTGCAGATCTATTAATAAATGTGGCCCTGTTTAAATTCCAATCTTGTGTCTGCCTCGTTATTCCCCACACTCCACATTCCCCACAGTGATGTTTGTGCCTTCTTCCTTTTTTTATTCTTATTTTTTAAAGAAGCATTTTCAATCAATCTGTTCCATACAGTATGAAACCAAGATCTCATTCGCAGGGACCAGGGATATATCGGCACTGTGATATTATGCAATGGCACAAAACATGCTAGCAACCCAGAAGGGCCTACATCCAGTTTCACCTAGTAGTCGCCATCTATTCACCCCACATCTAAATCTAGCTCATATCTTCACTGCCTGCACCATCACAATTTGCGTCATCTGATTAAAAAGAGAGCAAAGCCAGGGCAAAGCTTATATTGAATTTTAAAGTATATTCCTGAGAAATGGGAATCATAAGCATTCAGAGAAAGGACCCCACGAGACTTCTCTTTGAAGAAAAAAGTCTATTGCCCAAACTTTGTTGCCCTGAGGAAAGATTTTAATGGAAATGTGTAAGGTTTTTTATTATGATCATTCTACAAGGGGGGGGGGAGAATCCTTTCCAATTCAAAACCAGCTTGAGGCTCGATTCTCTGTTCATTTTGTACTGGTGCTGCATTTTTAGTTCCCTCTCATCTGCCCCCGTCTGTCTCACATTTTCACCCTGACTGCATTGGGCAGGTACAAGTACTCTGCTTCTACAGCTCTGAGCTACTCCTGAGTAGACACACATAGAGTTGAGCTGTGGCTTGTATGCTTGATGGGGAAAATGTCTAAATTGATGCAATCGACATCTGGCCCTGCACAGGATCCACCTGCTCTATCCTTGGCTCCATCCCAAAGTGCCCTTTGCTGGAATGTGGCACTTGAGATCCTTCCCATACTGGGTTTGGGATCAGCAATGGAGGGCCATCTGTATCGATGTATACCTGTCTGGGCATTACAATCAGTGATGGGGACTCTGTTATTATACCCATCAATAAAACCCATCATTGGCACAAGAGGTTGTGGCACCAGCATTGTGGAACTCACACTCACTCACTCTCGTGAACGGTGACTGCTGACTGCTTTTAAATAGGGCCCAAAGACCTGGTTGTTTGAATCTGCATTTAACTGAAACTGCTATTAATTGATTGACAGGCTGCTGGCCTGTAGTTGAAGATTCTAATAGTCCTTGTTATTAAATATTTGTTTTTATAGTATTGGCATTTTATCTCTGTAATTATTTGTTGCTGTAAGATTTTGTAAATTACCTTGAGGAGGTTCTCTGACCAGAAAGGCAGTATGTTAATATAATAAATAAACAAATAAGTAGAACCTTAGAGGCTAGATCTACACTACTGCTTTGCAGAGGTTTTGAAGTGCACCTGATACCTGTTGGGGCACATTTCACATTCCAGATACCGCTTTCATAGTGTTATTTCCTGTTTTTTGTTCCACATTATCCAAAACACTGCAACAAATGTCATTGTGTGTCCTGCAATGTATAACTCTGCAAGAAGTGTTACCATGATGGGATTGTAACACTTCCCATCAGTGTAAATGACAAAAAGTTAGAGACAAAAAGTATAGATCTGGCCCCAGTCCAGACAGAGGCAGTATATTTCCGAAACCTAGGTCTGTAGTCAAAGTACACAAGAGAGATAACCTTTGGGCTCTGTTTGAAAGCTTTCCAGAAATGCGTAGCTGGCCATTGGCGGAAATAGGATCCTGGGGTGGATCTACACTAGTGCTTATTACATTTTTTCCTACCATTGGAAATGTTTTAATTTGTGTTATTTTTAAATGTCACGGGACACACTCCAGTAATGTCACATTACTAACCTTTTTCTTTCCCGGTATTCATTGATTAGAGCAGGACACACTGTTTGTTTTATCACTGTAGCTTGTACTTTCTCTTCATCGCTAGTCTCTTTGCTCTGCCCACTTCCTGATCTCCTGCTTTGCCTCCCCCCACCCCGGTTGATTTTTTTAATGATTTTTTAATGGAAATTAAACAAATGCTTATATCTGTGTCAGTTTTAAAGATAAAGAGTTCAAAATCAGCACAGTGGCAGGTCTTAACAAGGGCTTTTAGCACACCAAATTTTATTCAGATTGGGTCATGCGTTGATTTGTTATGATTTTTTAAATTTTTCCCCTCAAGCCCTTTGGAGCTTATAGTGCACTAGTTTTAGGTGCCGAAAGGAAGTATCCACTATCTACACCCCCAGGAAAGTGATTGGCTGGCAATCGACGATTCAAAAGTCAGTGTGATACAACTATTATGATGTAAGGGGGCACATACGAACACTTGCAACGCTATTTAAACGTCACAGTGCAAGAAATACAATGAAAGAAGAAAGGAAAATACGACGACGATAAAACGTAAGCATCATGTGACCACATAGCATCATGTGATCCAATAAGTTATCACAACCCTCCCTTAAGATTTTAAACCATTAGTGTAGATCCCACCCTGGACTAAGCAGAACCTTGGTGGAGACCAGCAGGTATTTTCTTTTGTTGACTGCGAATGCATTTGGCAAGTCACTCTGTCAGTTCACAGAACTGAATTTCAGTTCACACCAATAAAATCCGAGTTAGGTTGCTACCATTCCCAAAGTAGTTCTGAGGATGAACAAAAGAAAGTTGCCACTTAAACATACAAAAATATTCCCACATACTTCTCTGCAGTGTGTGTGTGTGTGTGTGTGTGTGTGTGCACACATGCAGGTTTATAGAACCCTATGAATCTATTACGACAGTGCCCCAATTTGCTCACGCCAAAGCCTTTGTCCTTCTTTCTGTGCAAGGATATTATTATTGCTGAGGCATCTTCTAACAAAATAAAATGCTTTGGCAGCAAGCCAAACAACTGTACTTAAAATAAACCTCTCTGTGCATGCATTACACTACAGGGCATGCTTGAAGAGCATTAAACCACAAGACACACTTGCAATGAGAACCTGCATTAATCCACAGGACACACCTGTCATATTAATGATCTCATGCTAAATTTTCTTCTTCTTTTTAATCTAATAAATAGCTTTGCAGGGGTTGGATTCAGATTTAAGCTGGATCAACTGTGCTGGCAGAAGTAGGTTTCCCAGTTCCCTATTTCCCATGAGAGCCCCTCCAGCACCTTGAAAATGCAACACAGAGAATCAGGAGAGCCTGCTGGAGGGGCTCCCCCACCCTGCCAAATTGTCTACTGAATGTTCTAAATCGATCAAGCTCAATTGTACATATTGTACAATTGTTCAAAAGTAAGTCCTATTGAGTTCAATGCACTTTACTCACAGGAAACTGAGTGTAGAATTGCAGCCTCAGCCATAGGCATGCACAGTACATTTCATTAGGATGTGCACCCAGGAAATTTTCTTTCTTTCTTTCTTTCTTTCTTTCTTTTTTTCTTTCTTTCTTTCTTTCTTTCTTAAATGTGAACATTTATTGAATACTCAATCATAAAGGGCATTATTTTTATTCATTTGTTTATAAAACACCGTATGCACTGAGGCCCTACTTCAGTTTCAGCTTGCCTGACCATGGGAGGGCTGTTGCAGTGGGGCGGATGAGGAGACGCTCCTCAAGCTCCAGTATTGGTGGGGCTTTGTGGTGACACTGGCTGTAGGAGGGTCTTACAAGACAATATTAGGTTTCGGGGGCCCTCCTCCTGGCCTCTTTGAAATACAGCTCCCAACAGAGAGGCTCTCAGCAGAGTGATTCCTTTGTGCTCCTGCTGCCAAGAGCAAAGGTGTTCTCTCAGAAGCAGTGGTTCTTCGGCACAGCGGCAGAGCAGCCAGAAAGCAGCGGGAGGAGAGATCCCTCTATGTCTGGATCTCCCTATGGATCCTTATTCAATGAAACCCCCCCTCAAATCAGCACTTATTGATTGAGACATTAGGGTGTGCCTAGGCACACCCAGCACACCCCTTGTGCATGCTTATGGCCTCATCTTCTCTAAGTGGGTGCTCCTGGATAAACCATGGTGGATATAGCACTTATGAATTGCCTACCAACACACTTCCATAGATATAAGATCAGGGCCAGCATCCTGTTAAATGTTGTGGGCATTTCAATAAAGAGGATAAAAATAAGCATGAACCCTATTGGGAGTTTCTGAAAGGTCTTATTTAATCTAACATTTACAAGGCATAAACCAGAACTTTAAAAAATGAGTTGTTGTGAAAAACTGTGTACGCATGACCCCAATGTAAGTGTTTTGAACGCTAACTTTCTAGAGGTTAGCTGCACTCCAACTTGTGAATTTTCTAAACAATGCTCTAATATTCTTCAGCAGACCGCAACCTGTGTCTGCCTTCTTGAGTGCAAAGGTCCTTTATATACAGAACACTTCCGCTGCCTCCGAATCTTAGGTTTTTCTACACTGTGTGCTTTATCACTGACGTATCTAACACTAGTTCACCCTCATTTATAATGTATTCTTAAAAGACAATAGCAAGCAATGGTAAAAAAACAAAACCAAAACCCTTGCTCTTTATATTTTTGGGGGGGCGGTTTTGTGAACCGCCCAGAGAGCTCCGGCTATTGGGCGGTATAGAAATGTAATAAAAAAATAAAAAAATAAATAAATAAAATATAGTAAGCCAGGGGAGGTAAGTTTGACGTTGGCTTGTACAACTTCTGACTGCAGGTGGTGGCTTACTTTTTAGTATGCTTTTAGGATGTTTTAACCATGTATATTATGCTTTTAATCAATATTTTATGTATTTTATACTCAATGTTGTTCCTCACCTCAATCAAAATGGAGAGGCGGGCAAGAAATATATTATTATTTTTATTATTTTTATTATTATTATTATTATTATTATTATTATTATTATTATTTGACTGAAAGCTACTCTATACAGAACTATTACCTGCATATGGAAAATTAGCATACCAGGGAGAAGGCTAAGCAAGAATTCTTCTCTCTGATATTTAGAACTAAACTAAACATGATGCAGATTGCATCATGTATAGCTGAAAGCTGAGAACTTAAGAAGAGCCGTGCTGGATGAGACCAAGGGACCATGTAGTTCAACTTTCTGTTCACTCAGTGGCCAGCTAGCTCCTTATCTACTTTCTCCACACCATGCGTAATTTTATACACCTCTATCATGTCTCCTCTTACTTGCCTTTTTTCTAAGCTAAGCAGTCCTAGACATTGTACCCTTTCCTCATACAGCAGTTGTTTCAGCCCCTTGATCATTTTAGTTTCCTGTCCCACAATTTTCTCCCTGAAATCTCCACCCCTGCATTTTAAACCATGAAGGGGTTTAAAATGAGGAAAAGTCTCCAATGGAGTTTTTTCTTCTCTCTCTCTCTCTCTCTCTCTCTCTCTCTCTCTCTCTTTAAAACTTCCTTCAATCCTCCTGTGCTGGTGGGATTTGGAGGGCAGGAATGTTGAAGAGAAGGTTTAATCCACCCCTCCCAGTGCGTGGTGGTCCCAGGCCATACATACTTACGTTGGGGTAAATAAAAAGCTAACTTAAAGCTACATGCTGCTTGATTAATGTAATGTATAATTTGGCTCTTAGTCTTCTATGAGATGGGATTCTTTTTGTAGGGAGGAGCATTCAGTCAGGTGAATCCCCAGCTGCAATTGGAAGTGGTACAGCAGTGCATATGAAACCATATGAAAAGGTGACCATATGAAAAGGAGGATGGCTCCTGTATCCTTAACAGCTGTAAAGGGAATTTCAGCAGGTGTCATTTGTATGCATGCAGCCTTTTCATCCCAACAGTTAAAGCTGCAGGAGCCCTACTAGAGTGAAAGGATATAAATGAGGGCAGGGCTCCTGCAGCTTTCTCTCTGTTGAGGAAGAGGGAATTTCACCAGGGGCCGCATGCATCCAAATGACACCTGCTGAAATTCCCTTTTCTATACAGCAGTTAAAGATTCAGGAGCCCTGTCCTCCTTTCCATATGGTCACCCTACATGGGTGTATCATCTCAGGGAGAACTAGGCAGTTATGCCCTGGCTCTGCATTGATGCACATCGGCTCCAAGGGAGCCACACTGCATCCTGCCTTTGAAGGGATCCCAGAAGGAAGCCCTGACTCATCGTTCATAGGGACTGCTGCTGCCATTTGCCATTAGCACATGGGTTAAAAAGTCACCCCATGTCTGCATTTGGAAATATGAGCTTTCTCCCAGGCCCTTCTCATGTTTCCTGCCATTTTGAAGCACAAGCAGCTGGAGACACAGATGTACCTAGGTGACATTTCTGAAAAATATCAAAGCAGGCCATCCCAATTAGCATGCTCAGTAGCAAAGAACCAGCCGGCCATGTGTTATGACCATAATCCATAAATCCCTTGGGGTCCCCATCAGACTGAAACCTCTTCCTTATATTTCATACACCCAAGGACTCACAGAGATTACCAAAAGCTATACTTCACTTTCTTTTGCAATCTGAAGTTGTCATCAGAGTTTCAGCCACAGGATGAGACTATATAAAATACTTTAATTGATAGAACCTGTTTATGATGGCATTTGGTCCAAGAATAATCCCCCAATCCTGTTTTAATCAGTTTTCTTTATCTGGCACCTTGCAGCTGTCAGGTGAATAGCAGACAGATTTATTACAAAGCATCATTTCTGTTGGTGTTTTGGACAAAAGGTTAACTAGCTACTTTCAATTGTCTTGCATCTTACGGCTGATAGAGTTCCTGGCTCTTTTCTAATTTGAGGGAGATAATCACTATGGCAGTGATAAATGTTACTGCACATAATAAAGGTAATATTACAAATATTATAGCCTGGTTTTACAGCAGTGTCAAAGGTCTTTGCAATGAGTTTGATGCTCTGATTAGAAAGACAGGTTTTTAAAGAGTGTCCCTGTAAAAAGCCCCGTTCAACACCCAGACAAGGTTATTTCAAGGCTCAGAGATCTAATTAGCAGACTGCTGCAAAAAAAGTGGGGGAGGGGAGGAGGAGGAAGCAGAGCCCAAACAGTTTTCATTATTCGCCTCATACTGGAAGCCTGATCCACAGTGTTGCACACCTTGTTGAAATAAATAAGGAGCAGTTCAAGGATTACAATGGTCACTGTTTTGAGGCGTGGCTCAATCTTACTTTTACTGCGAGGCATCACGCTAAAGTTTGGGTGAGAGTTTTCTTCGCTTCATTTTTTGATAAGAACTTACCAACATTCCCACATTTCTTCATAAATGGGATGGAAAGAACTTGAAGGTGTGTTTTTTGGGTTGTGTTCCCCCCCCCCCAGTGAATATGGGAGAAAGCGAAAGTGGCAGGTTCATTCATCCCTACATTACACACACTACACAGAATATGAAGTGGTACACCGAGGGGGTAGAATTTAAGAGTGTCTCACTTCAGACTACATGTCGGGAATCATTTGTCCTGGGAGATCCAGGACAAAGAAAAGGAAGTACCTCACACAGCACATAGTTAAATTATGGAACTCACTACCACAAGATATAGTGATGGCCACCAATCTGGATGGCTTTAAAAGGGTAAATTCCTGGAGGTAAAGGCTATCAATGGCTACTAGCCCTGATGGTTGTGTGCTATCTCCAGTATTCGAGGCAGTAAGCCTGCATGCACCAGTTGCTGGGGAACATGGGTGGGAAGGTGCTGTTGCACCATGTCCTGCTTGTTGGTCCCTGGCCAATGGCTGGTTGGCCACTGTGTGAACAGAGTGCTGGACTAGATGGACCCTTTGTCTGATCCACCATGGCTCTTTCTTATATTCTTACTTAAATATGCTCCCCATGCATATAGTAAACAGGCACATCAGGGAAAGAGCTATGCTAGGTCTCTTTGAGCTGAAGGCCCAGGCAGCTATGTAAGGAACCTTGGGGTGGGGTGGGGGGACATCCAGAACCAATCTCCCTCTTTCAGATTAAAATGATACAGTTCACAGTTCTTTCACTGCAGCACCACTTTGTGTAATGCATAGATTAGCTGTAAGAGCAGTGTCATAACAGTAGGAGCAAGTGCTGAAATGCCACAAGCCCCCTCCGTCTCTCAGTGCAGAATATATAATGTGGTGTTCGAGCATCCTGCACCACATGTATCTATATTTGGAATCTCCCTTGGTCTGTGATCAGCCTCTCTTTCAATTCAGGGACAGAATTATAGGGTTGGGGAGATTTCACGTACATTTAAAAGTGATACAGCCCACCTAGAATGTTACTTTTTTACATGCAGGAAAGGAAATTCTGATCTGGCTCTCAGTTTCTGTTCCACGAGCCACCAAAGCTTGAGAGCTTGGAGGTATTCCAAATGGAGTTGGTGAATTTAACTCATTTATGGTTCAAGCGATTAATCCATTGTGTTATCAGCAAATTTGAACCTTAGAATTATGAATTCCTTGAGAGTCAGTGTTGCTTCTGTGTTGCAACGTTCTCATATGTTGTAGAATCCACCTGAGCAGGATCTACACTACTGCTTTATAATGGTTTATAACAGTTGTGACAACTGTTGGGGCCGAGGACACACTCCATATGCAGTTTTCAAACTGTTTTCAAAGTGTCATATCCTGCTCCGTGTAGATCTGGCCCTGCTTTTGTTAATGAGCTGTCCCATCTGTACTCACAGAGCTTTGCCACTGCCAACTCCCTCATTGACAGTATCTACACCACTGCTTTATAATGGTTTGTAATGGTATTGACAACTATTGGGGCCCATATATCATTTTCAAAATGCTTTCAAAGTGTTATATCCTGCTTGGTGTAGATCTGACTGATTTCTTTTGAGAAAATTTACAGCTCTATCAAACATTTTTTTTTTTGTTAAAAAAAACACTTTTTGGTATCATTCATTTCTTGTAGGAAATGACATCCAGGTTTTCTTTGCTGCAGGGGTATCAGAGTGTCCCAACACTCAAACTCCATTGTGCTACTGGCCCTGTTCAGAAGACACCTTAAACCACAGCCTTAACCACAGCTTTAACCATGCTTTATTCACCATGGCTAAAGCCGTGGTTTAAGGTGTCTTCTGAACAGGGCCAATGAGTGTTGTGAGACCTGAACTTTCATGAATGCCTGAGATGTCATGAACTCTCCCCCATGGTTATGAACATTTTACAAGTTTTTATTTTGTCTCTGTTTCTATTACTTTAATAAGTGTCTGAGCACTGCCCTCACTGTACCACTCTAAGGTGGGATGCAACATTATAATGCAAACAAAATGGCCAGCACCAAGCTGTGCTATTGCCACCACCAAAGCAAACAAGCGTACACCTATACTTCTGCTGCAAGGCTATCTCTTTTTTCCTCATCACATGGGACAAGAGACCCTACTGGCTTGAGATAGATACTAGCGAGAGTATAGCACTAATTATCTTCTAAGGGTCCTGGACCATACAATTTTTTTTTGGCAACAATAAAGAAGCAACTTTATCTGGTCTCCACAGTGGTCATTTCCAAGTGTCCAGCTGTTCACATGCAGTGATTCACCATATGGCTAGGGGATTTTCTTCATGCCGCCACAAACTATTTGGTGGGGGGATCAAGCTTGTAGGTGCAGCTGCTCTAACCAGTTGCTGGGGAACATGGGTGGGAGGGTGCTGTTGCACCGTGTCCTGCTTTGTAGGTCCCTGGTCGACAGCTGGTTGGCCACTGTGTGAACAGAATGCTGGACTAGATGGATCCTTGGTCTGATACAGCAGGGCTCTTCTTATGTTCTAACTAGGTGAAGAGTACCTTGTTCAATGCACATGTTCAGCACACATCTCTACTCAGGGAACCATCACACAGAAGTGCACAGAGAAAAAGATAGTCCTAATGAGTCAACTTTTGGCAAGCATGTAGTCAGATTCGCATCTCTGGTGTAATAATACTGAAAAGCAGGTTCACAACTATTGAATTACTGAAGGGAAATCATAGAGTTTGTTTTCTTCCCTTGATGATCCATTTAGTTTGCATGAATTCAGGGAAGAAGACTGGGCATTTTAATGGAAAGTATAAATACACGGGTCTTCTTTTGTTGTGTTGCACACACAATAAACAGGAGGGCTTTATAGCAGAAATGAATGCATAATTTCATAACATTACAGAAAAGAAAGATAGCACAGATATAAAGGATCGGCATTTCACTCACAATGGGGAAGTGGATTAGCACAGCAATACAACCACCCGCATCTAATTATGTTAAGATGATTACTTGTGTATGCTGTTATTATTACTTCTTTCATTATTATTAAATTTATACACAAAAATAAAGAGGCGCCTTGCCACAGATTACCATAACAAAATTATGCTGCCCACAAAACATGCAGTTGTTTTACTTTTGTCGTCAGGTTCCTCTTAAAGATCTACAGGCACACTATGGCAGTTTCGACACCAGCTCGAAAATGCGGGCTGGTCATGGCTGAGTCCCTGTGTGTCCAAATGATGCACAGGGACTCCTGGGGGCAAGGGGGGATGAGCATGGGTTTTCCCAGGGATAAATAATCCATGGGAGGTGTGTGGTCTCCCATCCAGGTTTCTGCCCTCCTCCCCATGAGTAGTGGGGAGCAGTAGAGGAAAGGAGCAGGGACGGTAGGAATCGGGGGTGGATGGGGGAGAGGGAGAGGGATTTTGTTTGTTTGTTTCTTACTTACCTTTCGCTGGAGCGCAAGTGCGCTCCAGCTCCTGTACCTTTTAAAAAAATGGCCGCCTCCACTCGCACGATGTCCCTCCTTCCATCCCGAATGTTGTGCTGGCCAAGTGGACACAGGGGACGAACTCAGCAGGAGGTAAGTCTGGGATTGCCCCCCCCCATCCCTCCCTCCCTCCCTCTACACCTGTATGGTGTAGAAAGGGCCTATGAGAATGTTGGTGCTATGTGTGTTTGGGTTTATTTCTGTGTTGGAAGCTGTCTACTTTTACACAGAAAAACTCTTGCCAATATCTTTGTCAACTGCATGCTCATGAGTGGGTGCTGTTGACTTGATAGCCAATTTGTTTCAGGACTTAGCACATTGGATCATGGTTTTTCCTGGCCATGCATACACTGAACTTATTAGTTCTTTTTTTCAGTTCCTCCGCTATAAATGGTTAATCAGGTCCCTGAAATTCACAGAATTGTATGAAGAAAGAAGCAGGAAATATAAGGACTACATTAATATAAGTAAGGATACAATATAAAGATAAAAGCAGGTATGCAGAGGGGAGAATGCTGGCTGGTAGGGGCATACAAGGGCCTTCTCCCTCTGTACTAGCCTCACTCAATCTGGTGCCCTCCAGATGTTTGGACTTCAACCCCCATCACCCCCAGAAGTGGCTGATGGCTACTGATGATGGAAGTTGTAGTCCAATAACATCTGGACGGCAGTAGGTTAAGAAACACTGCTCTATGCATAACAGCAATCTTTGTGGGCATCACAACCAGCCACTACCCTCTGCCTTACATTTCTTCTGAGTATTTCCTGTAATGATGCCATTCCGCATGATACGTCCCCCAATTCATTAAAACTAAATACTATGTACAATCTGGAGCCTGCTCACAACACCGTAGAGTCCTATATTTCAATAATAATGGAGTGGGTTTCGTGATACCAAATGTGAATGAAATTCCTCTAAAAGGTGGGAAGCAGGAGTGTTTTCAGGAAACACAGTGGACATGATAGCAGCATGATGTTTTAGGGCTCTTTTCCCGCACAGTCGCCTCCGAACAGTTCAAGTAAATCTAGGATTATTATTATTATCATCATCATCATCATCATCATCATCATCATCAATATTTAGATATTGTTCCAAATCTAAAATAGATTCTGAAGTGGTGCACATAAGAATGAAACAGGAAAAAAGAAGATTAAAAACAGCAAATTAAAATTATTCAATTTAAAACAAAGGACCAATAAAAACTGGCTGTTTTTATGAGGAATGCTTCCTGGAAAAGAGCTTTTTTCAAAAGCTCTGGAAGCAGCATAGGGGATCATCAGATTAACATTTTATAGTACTCTTGTTACTGGCCACTCATGGGCCTTTTCTACACCTGCCTTTTTTCCTGAGATTCTCCCGGGATCATCCCTGTGCATCCAAATGACACACAGGGGATCCCGGGAGCAGGCAGGGACGATCCCTCCATTTTCCTGGGATAATCCTTTGGTGTAGAAAGGACCATGGATTTCCGTGGGTCCTACTCATGACGCCGTCCACCTCCCATGCGTCTCCCGCTCATTCTGGCCTTCTTCCCATGACAAAAAAGACCCCAGTAAGTCTGATTTATTTTTAGAGACAGAACTTGCCATGATCAACTGCTGTGTGCAGAAGAAGCGACAAAATAAAAATGCCCCCTGAATGGGCCGTGAGGTTATTTTGTACTTCCTCTTTCTTCTTAGTTGAGAAAAAGGAAGTATTGTGTGACAGGAACGGGGGTGGAGAAGCAACAGTGGGGAACCGTGATTCTCCCCATCTGATGAAGCTCATAGTGTGGCACCTGCCTGACTTCCAGACAATATTTATTTCTTGGATACATTTATATGCCGCCTTTGCTTCAAGGAGCTCACCGGAATATTTATCCACATAACAATTAGACAAGAACGAGAGATAATGGGCTGCCAAGGTGACACAGGCTGTTCACGCAGCAGACTGGAGCTTTGAATTGCAGTGTCCCAGGTCTAAAGGGATATTCAGGTGTGACACCATTTAGAAGTGCATTTGATTTGAGCCTCTCTTGTATCTTTCAAATTAGAATTATCAACTGTATTTTTCTAAATAAATATATGCCATTTAGCTTGGCAGCATAGTTCTGCATAGGTCCCTCATTCAAATGTAAAGAGCTTAATTGTTATTTGGATGAAAAGCCCAATTTAATAGTTCCGGGCTAAAGCTTGCACTTTACAGGCACTTCATTAGCAAAATAGCGAAATTATACCAGAGTGATGATCAGAGGACTAATTTATCATTTTACCCAGGACAAAGGTCATGTATGAGAAGAGAGAGGAAAGTTTGTTCAGTTTCTCCTTCGGTGTTACAGCCACTAAATGCAATTTCGATTTCATAGAACTTTGAGCAGTTAATTTCCTGTATCCAAGGCTCCCATCTGTGTTAGTAGCAGACTCTTGAAAATGTCTAATGAAGGATTAATAGAAAAACCACATAAAGCCTTAATGCTAATTTCCTTTCTCACTCGAGTTTTATTATGAATGTCACACTTATTGTGCGGGGGTGGGGGGACTTTGTGTCATTAGTGGACATGTAATGAAATAATGAAATTGAATCTGCAAAGCCGTATGTGGCTCTGAAATATTAAAATGTCATGCTTTTGCTTATCTTCTCATTTAAGACATATCATTTTATCAAACATTTAAGACTAAAAAAAATAAGCTATAACGTTTAATAAATAAGCCACCCTTCAGAAATATCACTAAATATCAAATTAATTTATAATTACAAAACACATGTAATACATGTAGCGTAAAATTGGGGAAATAAAACTACAATTGCTAAAAACGAGTGCAATTGCTACAGAAATTGGAGAGGACATTGTACAAATACTGTGCGTCTGGAGATTATGTTTCTTCTGCTTATGTAAATATACATTACGTTTCTAATCAGAGGTTTTCTAATACACTCCAGTTGTAGAATAAATACAATTACTTTAAACATGTATGTAGTGTGACTTTTATTCAGCATTAATGCAGATAAAACTGCATGTAATTAGAAATGTACTGCTTGTATTTTATTTGCTCCCATTTTGACATCTGTATGAAGATTAACAGTGCAATTATCTTAGACATGTTTACTCGGAAGTACGTTTCATAATGTTCAGTGGAGCTAACTTCCAGGATTGCAGCCAAAGGCAGGCAGGGCCAGCACCATCCATTTTCTATATGCCAGCTAGTGCTTCCACACGTTCTCTCTGCAACTCCGTTGTCTCTCTTTCTTCCTTTATCTCATTACCACTGTCCCTTCGATTCCCTTCCTTGGACATATCTACATTAAGAGGAAATTGTGTTGCTTTACCGGTGCTTTGTGCTTCCTCCTTTTTGCGCAATTGTAATAGGTGCCACTACATGGTTTGAATTGCTGACCACATGGTCTGTAATTGAAAACTTCCCTTCCTCTTGGTGCTCATATATACTTGAATGAGACAGTGCCCTCCATTGGGTGCTTCACAGCGCAACTTCGGCTGCACACATTAGGAAAACCCACGATATTTCAAAAGAATCAGGATATCCAGTTGTTGTTTTTAAAGAATGGGATTACCAGGATAAGGTGCAGGACACCTCCTGGAGGTTGGCAATGTCATGTAATAGACCCATAAACGTCCATGAGTGGCCAATGACGAGCATGCATAAATCACTCATGTAGAGACAGCCTCTGTATTTTTCTATCTTTCACCCCTTATCACTCTTTCTCCTTCTCTTTCTCTACTCTGACCTCTGTCAGAGTTAACATGTGAGGAGAGTGAGTGCTCTAGCCCCGCTTCCTCCTCATACATTTCTGTTGCCCTGTTCTTGTGGTGATTGAGAACCCTGATTTTCAAGAGTTCCCAATCTTGCGGAGAGCCTTCATGGATGCAGCAGCAGGTTCCCCTCGTCAGAGGGTCACGCTCCATGACTACAAGGTGATGGAAATGTGCAAGGAGGGAGTGGTTCTCAGGGGCTGTAGAACTCGTGGGGCACTTGCCCCAGGAAATTGCCAAGCTCTGCTCGACCGGCCCCGTTCTGGGGAGCCAGGCCAGCTGAGTGCTTGGTGAAGCATACTTTCCAGGGCCTCCAGAAAGTGCGCAATTCCACTGGCATGTCCTTATTTATTTATTTATTTATTTAGAATATTTATATACCACTCCCCATTGAAAAATTTCAGAGTGGTGTACAAGATAAAATGAAAATAAAAACAGAATAAAACACTTAAAACAAATTTTAAAAGAAGCAAATACAGAGACTCAAGGCTGCATATTAAGGAAAGGCTTCCTGGAATAAAGATGTTTTTAGGAGGCGCCGGAAGGAGTACAAGGTTGGAGCCTGCCTGACCTCCAGAGGCAGGAAATTCCATAGGAGGGGAGCCACCACACTGAAGGCTCTTCCCCTGGTGGACTCCAATCGGAGGATGGATCTATGTAGAACCACCAGGAGCAGACCCTCAGATGTCCTCAGTGACCAGGCAGGTTGGTAGGGAAGAAGGCGCTCTCTCAGGTATCCTGGTTCCAAGTTGTTTAGGGCTTTGTACAAGAACCTCAAACCTGGCCTGGTAGCGAATAGGCAGCCAGTGCAGTTCCCTCAGCAGAGGAGTTACATGCTGGAAAGGGGCAGCTCCAGACAACAGCCAAGCTGCAGCATTCTGCACTAGCTCCTTATTGTGGCCAGGGAATTATGCACTTTCTGGAGGTGCAATATTGTGGCCAGGGAATTATGCACCCCCTGCTGCACAAATCGGGGCCTTAAGGGTCCCCTTAATCCAAGATTTTAAGAGGGCATGGATTTTAATTGGCATGGTGGTGGTGGGAAATGCCATTTCCCCAAGGCTAGGGAAATCACTTCTCGTTTACCTCCACTCTAATGCAACCCCTCTCCACCAATTATGGCCTTTAAGGCCCCCTTCGGTGCTGGGGGAGGAGAGAGAAACACAATTTCCCCAAGGTTGGGGAAACTGCCTATTCCCCCACCCCTGCTGCGTTAATGGCGGCTGCTATTAATGCAGCAGGGGGAAAGGACAAAGGGTGCAGGTCAGGGCAGCGTTGGGGTGAAAATCAGCCGAGGCTAGAGCACTCTGTCTCCTCACATGTTAACTTTTACCACTTTCAGAACATGCGTATGTTGCCTTCTAAGTGAGTTTGCACATTAAATACATTCGAATAAAATTAGGAGAGATTCATGACTTTTCTCAGCCCCATCCTAGATGTTTTTGCATGGCGTAAGTATTGAATTCAGTCTGGAATTTTCTGGGACTGAAATATGCTCAATCGCAATTAGTCCTATAGCCTGGGATCCTAAACCATTGATAAAGCTATCAATGACTATCGGTCCTGATGGTTATATGCGACCTCCAGTATCACAGGCAAGATGCCTATGGACACCAGATTCTGTGGAACGTGGTGGGAGGTTGCTGTTGCACTCATGTCCTGCTTGTGGGTTCCCCACAGGCAGCTGCTTGGCCACTGTGTGAACAGAACGCCGGACTAAATGCTTCCAGAGCATTTGAGGACCACGAGTTCAATTGCAATGTTTAAAGCTCAGTTGAAAACGTTCTTTTTAAGGAGATTATCATGTCGAAGATTGGTATAAAGAGATTTGGGATATTGCTATAAATGATAAATTGACATGTAATATAAAAGTAAGAAGAGGGATAATAAAAATGAACGCTTTTGAGGGAATTTGGAATCAGTCCCTAGAATATGCATTATCTAAGGGGAGTGGAAAACCACCTCCAGAAGAAACAATGAGATTTTGGAAACAGGAATAGATCCCGGGTTGTGGGGGCGGGGATGCACTTTATGTTATGGGATGATGTCAAAATATTAAATTGGAAATGTTATAAGGTTATGCAATTCTATGTATTATGATTTTAATTTGTAAATTTTTTGTTTTGTTTTGTTTGTTACTGTATTGATGTATGTTTAAGTTTAATAAAAATATTTTAAAAAAAGAAAACGTTCTTTTTTTCTAAAGCTTTTTGAACTTGATTTTATTATTACTTTTATACTCTTATTTGTATTGTCCCCTGTGCCTGTTTGGTACATTCCCTTCCCTTCTTATTGTTTTATTTGATTTTATTAGAATGTAAGGTATGTGGCAAGGTGTTGCTGTTTTATTCTTTTACTATGTACAGCACCATGTACATTGATGGTGCTATATAAATACAATCGTCATCGTCATCATCATCATCATCATCTTATGTTCTCATGTCCGAGGGCCTCATAGTTCTTATGAGACACAGACTGCATTTGAAACTCTCCTCCTATTCAGAGATGCTCTATGCTAAATAGGGAGGAACGCTGCTCCAGAAACACATGTACAAGCATGTGGAATAATGAGTAGCACAGCTCGCTGGGTCCTGGCCAGAGCATTTTCTGGTTGCCTTTTCATTTCCACAGCAGCGTCTTTACATTTCCTTCTGCTGAATTTCCTTTCATGCCCTTAATGGAGGTGACCTTTCCACTGTGTTCATTTTAAAGTCTTATTTACTTATTCTCCTTAGAATAATAAAAACACTATTTCATGGTTATCTGTACAGCCACCCATGTGAAATCAATAGCACTTAGAAATGAATTAAGCGATGCAATCTGTAACAATGAACACAATCTGAACTTGCCAAAGACCACTCATAACTATTAGAATTACAATTTGCATTTAAAGAGGTAGCAAATTTCCCTATTAAATTATGCACATATAAAATACACCATAGTTACACCTCAGGTGTTAAAGACAGTCTGTACAAACACAGGCACATAGCTTTCACTTCACATCTGCAAATAAATTATGTGCCAAGAAACTTAATATAATTAAAATAATATACAATCCTGTGCAAAATTAATATTTTATGCATGCGCTTGTCTAGTAGAAATGATATTTTTGTCAAGGTCCAAGTGGCAGGAATATTACAAATATACTAGAATACATAGGCAAGGTGTTTCATTAATGGTATAATGCAAAAATATTGTTCCTGGACCGTTAATAGTGTTGAAACAATCTAAGCACATTATTATCATTTGTATTCCATTAAAAACATTCAGTGTGGATTAATTATTTTCAAGCCTCCACTACTTTCTTGAACCGTTGACGGTGCTAGCAAAGGGGTAATAGCGAACAACAAGAAAGATTCAAACACAGAGAGGTCGTGTAGCAGAGTCCATTTAAGGTCAAGGACTTTCTGGGTCAAGGCAAAATGCAGGATATTAAATTAAACCTCTCTTTCATGTTCCCTGCCACCCTTGTCCAAGAAACAGAAGTATTTCTTTGGGTTTTGAGAAAGGGCAGCAGCGAGTGAAGTAGTCCCATCTTTCCTTGGATTTGGAGAAAGGGAGTCTGGAGAACTCCCTTGCAAATTATATGCAAGGAGTCCTATCCTGATGGGGAGCATGGAGGTGGTACACAAGGCCAATGATCCTCAGTGGGAAAAGACACTCCACCTATCATTTGCTGCATCACCTGTGTTTATGGGAGCTGCCTCTTGTCTGTTATTTCCTTCCCCAAGTTTAGACTTTTTTATTTTTTTTATTTTGTTTGGGGAGGATGAGGATAGTGGGAAACTAAATTGGAATTTAAGTGTCAAGCTGAAACATTTGAGAAGCCCCTTCAGTTTATTTTAGGACAAGAAGGAGCAGTGTGCATTATTCCTGTTCAAAGCCTTATTATCAGATCATGTTGATGCTTCAAAAACAAGGTCATTCATGCAATTTCCATATGCCAAAGCTCAATATTAAGGCCACCTGTGTACCTCCCACATCACGGATTTCATCACATTCCTTCCCACGTGTTAAATCGGACTGCAACAAAATGTTGCAGCATATCCCCACAACCCCTAAAAGGAATGCTCCTGGGGAATGGGGAATATTAAGACCATTCACGCAATTTCAAGATGCAAACATTCACTATCAAGGTCACTCATGTATCTCCTGTACCATAGATTCCATCAGTAACTCTCAACACATTTAATAACTCCTGAAACATCCCTGCATATAGCAAATGAGGATTGTTTTATTTTAGTTTCATGGTACAGACCTCCCAAACTTAATCCCTCTTTATTTATTTATTTTACTTATTATTGCATTTATATCCCACCTTTTGTCCTCTAAGGAACCCAAGGCGGTGTACATAATCCTCCTCCTCCTCTCCATTTTACCCTCACAACAACAACCCTGTGAAGTAGGCTGGGCTGAGAGTCTGTAACTGGCCCAAAGTAACCAAGGGCACTTCCACACGTCGTTCTCAGGGTGCTTCCATCCGCCCCCAGTGCACCCCGAAAACGATCGTGTAACTTGCCTGTAAAAGAGACGAGGAAGAAGCGTCCTTGCCGGCGCCACCACCCAACTCCTTCCTCGCTGGCCGGGACGGAGAGCTCGGCGGAAGAAGGCGGGGTGGAGAGCGGAAGAAGCTCTCCACCCCGTCTTCTTCTGCTGAGCTCTCCGACCCGGCCGGCGAAGAGGGAGTTGGGTGGCGCCGGCGGCGCTGGCACTGGCAAGGACGCCTCTTCCTCATCTCTTTTACAGGCAAGTTACACGATCGTTTTCGGGGTGCACTAGGGGCGGATGGAAGCGCCCTGAGAACGACGTGTGGAAGTGTCCCCAGTGGATTTCCATGGCCGAGTGGGGACTAGAACCCGGATCTCCCAACTCCCAGTCCAACACTTTAGCCACTACACCACACTGGCTCTTTTCTCCGCAATATCCCCACTGCCTACATTCAACAGGCCAATTTCTTCTCTCCCCCTGCCTCTGTTCCCTCCCCCTGCATCTGACACTCTAAGGGCACAATCCTATGCATGTTTAGAAAGAAAGAAAAACTCCTACAACTCCAAGCATTCCCCAGCCAGCACACTGCCTGAATTTTCTGAGAGATTGATATCCAGTGTAATCCTAAATATGCCCCAGATGGAACAAATTGTAACATGAAAGCTGTAATCACTTCTACATTGTTACTTGCTACAACCCTGCAAAATATGAATGGGAATGGGATGTAGAACACTGAATATACAGAGTAAAGGCGATGCTACAAGTTGCATAATCAGCTTAAAGAAGATATGATGGGAAACATAGAAAAATCTGGCATCATTCAAACGCCTCCTGAAGGCACACGTGTTCACCCAGGCCTTACCTGGGCCTTAAAGAAGTTAACTACACCACTCCATTTTAATGAAATTAATTTTAAGAAATTAACTACACCATTCCATTTTAATACCCCATTTTACTGCTCTTTTATTGTTGTTGGAATTGTTTTAAAGCTGTGTTTTTATGCTATATTTTAATACTATGTTTTAATATTGTATTTTAATGTTGTGAACCGCTGAGAAGTTCTATTAGATTCAGCGGTATATAAATGTCACAAATAAAGATACATAAAATAAATCACTAAACAACACTTAAAGACGATTTTATCTTTCCAAAAGAAAGCAAAACAACAACAACAACAACAACAACAACGGGTTCTGTTGAGCTTTCAGGGCTATGTTAGTGTCCAGAATGATTTACAAATGGAAGAGGGCAACGGCCTCTTTTTTAGTCTTTAGAAATCTGACCATTAGAATAGACGGAATATTTTGATATCTGATACTGTTTAAATATAAATGAATAAAGTTCAATGAAGCACAAAAAGAGCTAATAAGCAGCATGGAAAGAGGCAGAGAAATCATCACTTCTATCCTAGCATTTGGAAGAAAATCACAGCCATCAAAGGGAAACTTAGATACAAGCTAATTTGTGTTGTTGTTGTTGTTTCATATCAACTTTACAGATGCAATACAGGTAAGCACACAAAAACTCTACAGTGCAAAGAAGTAAAGTACAAAAAAGTTACTAAAAAGGGATTCATTAGAAGGTGCCCACAAATATGTAAAAGTTCATTTAATACAAAGAATTAAAATAAAAGACACTAAGAATTTACATTAAAAGGTCCATAAATGTATAAAAGTTAATACTACTGATATGTTTAAACTTCATGTTTTAACATATCACCTTTTACTACCATTACTACTAATATATATCATAATAATTTCAATAGGCCTATGAATTACTTATGTATTCCAAAAGGACACGTGCCTTTGGTTCCAAAACTCACCATCCACACCACAATACCCATCATAAGTAATTATTTCACCTGTGTTGAAAACATTGCTCTAATAGTTATGAAACATAAGAAATATCCCCTTTTGCCATCTCACTTTAAATATATCTAAGAGTGAACCTGTGCCAGAAATTCATCTCTCTCCCCCCCCCACCCCGCTCCACCCTGCTGAAAGCTGAAATGGTATTACTCTGTGGATGAACTAAGATCTGCATTGAGGACTTCTGACTCCTAGCTTGTGCTCTTAACAACCTTGGGCTGGCATCACCCCAGCATCCCTGAGCAGCTGCTAGAACCCATGGTGCTGATAGCTGTCCTGGGCCATGGACAGCTACTAACTGGCATTCAAATTTTCCCACAATGCCTTGGTTTGCCCAGTGTAGCATCACTCTGGGTCATTGTGGCAAATTTAAAATGGCAGCCTCCCAGCACAGATGAGAGAGGCAGTCGGGCAGTGCTGATAGGGATGTCATTGGATAAGGCCACCAAGAGGTCCCTGCAAGCCTGGAGCCAATCCTGGGGACACCAGCTCTGAATCAGGCATCCTAACACGGAGACTGAGAAATCCCCATGTCATGGATATGCCGTGGAAAGGGAGGTGCTGGTTAAGTGAAGCAGAGGCAAGGATAGGGTTGCAATGACCTTGAATGCTGTTATCAGGGGGTGGGGTGGGGAACGATCACAACACAAAAGTTTGATGATGTTCAGCAGGGCAGAATGTACACTACTGCTTTATAATGGTATTGAAGTGCACAGAGAACTGTTGGGGCCCAGGACACATTCCATATACTGTTTTCAAACTGCTTTCAAAGTGTCATAAACTGCTTGGTGTAGATCTGGCCAAAGTCTCTTTTTCCTCTGCTATCTATGTCTGCCTCTGAAATGCTGATTGGTTAGATTGATGGCACGTTTGGAACTAAATTGACATCCAACTTCATCAGTTTTTAGCTTCAAAGTAGTCATAATCCCATAGAAGCCAACTCAGCCCTTTCCCCTCTTTTTATTATTGCAAATTGAAAGCTCTGCCATTGATTTACTCAGGTAGTTCAGTTATTCGCATTAAAACTCTCCTATAAATTTCATCCAAACATTTATCCGTGATGCCCCTGATTCTTATGATAGCCCCCCCCCATTTTAAAGGGCTTAGGCTGCAATCCTACACATTTTCCTATACTTACTTCTGAGTAGACATAGGATTATACTGTTAGGGGAGAAACCTTATAAATTAGGGTGACCATATGGAAAGGAGGACAGGGTTCCTATACCTTTAACAGCTGTGTAGAAAAAGGAATTTCAGCTGGTGCTATTTGTATTCATGCAGCACTTGGTGAAATTCCCTCTTCATCACAACAGTTAAAGCTGCAGGAGCCCAGCCCTCTTTTGTATCTGGTCACTCTATCTGGGGAGGGAGAGGGAGTGTGTTTCTGCTTGGACTCATAGAAGTCAATTATCCACAGTGAAAGTGCTGCTGGGCTGCCTGGCATCTTGAGTGAGTAAGCTTCTACACCTGAGTCAGGCAGGCTCTTTATTTCAGTTAAACAATTACTCCTATTGGCTGGCTGGGCTTCCAGTGCAGGGCGGGAAGTCTGTCCAATAGATCTGAAGGGCACCAGGTTGGAGAAGGCTAAAGTAGAAACTTCCATCAGCAGCAGTGGAGCTCTGCATCAGCAAAGTAAAGGATAAAAGCTCCCTCCATAAATTCAAATTAATGTCTGTCAGTTTAAGGGGGATAATGGTTTGAGGGGGGGAATTAAAAATTCTTAAAAAATCAAGGCATGAATGGATCTGCTATTAATTTTGCTTGCCTAAAGCCCTACTTAAGATCTATCATTGTGCCAAGTTTCATCTTGTTATATTTAAAAATGACAGCAGTTTTTTTTAAAAAAAAATAATTATAAAACCACAAACATTAACAAAACCTAAAAAATAAAGGCTTGAAGGGAACTACTCCAAACTTTGTTTGTCTACAGACCTACTTAAGAGCTATCACTGTTCCAAGTTTCATCTCTTTATCTTTAAATATTATGCAGATGTAAGCATTTGATTAATTTCCATTGACTAGAGTGGTTATCCAAAAATGGGTGGTTCTCCAACAGTTAATCCAATGGGGCAGACTAAGGGGAGCTGCTCTGAAATCAGGGCAGAGAATTGCCCCAAAAGAACTCTGGCTCGAATTTTGAGGCAGAGAAGACCCACTTTGCACATACCTAGAAATTATGTGTTTCTAGCTAGTTGGTTTCTGGTGCTTTAGCATCTTTGTGAGAATATTTGGAATAATCTGGTGCCTGTAATATATGCCCATTGGTTCTTGTTTGATCCATTTTGTGCATAAATGGGGAAAAAGAATAGGAAGACTGTACTTTCATGAGTTTAACACTATTTTCTGATTCCACAACAAAGACATTCTAATTTCTCTGTTTTGTTTGGAGAATAAAAACCTTTGAACATAGAGCTGTTGCATTCAAAGGCAAACAGACACATTATAACGCACACTTCACTATAATCTGTGTCATAAAACTGAAAATCCTGAGGTTTGTATTTTAAAGAGCCACATTTGTTTTCAAATTCAGACAAATAAGTAACAATTGCCATTGAAGTGTAAAAGGAAAAAATGCCCAACTGTAAGGTGTTCCCCATAATAATATAAAGATGATGTTCCCAAAATAGTGTGCTACTTGTCTAAGTTTAACTGAAACAGTTTGATCTATCCAGGCAATTAACAGTGCAATTCAAGCAAGTATAGGAACACAGCATTGAAATGTTAAATGTATTACTGCATTTGGTTACAGTACCACAGTGCTAATATGGACAAGAAAATCAAATTAAATATTTCATGGGTATGTTTTTTGCCATAACCCCAAAGTCTAGCAATGCCCTGGAAACAGACACAGAGGGCAAGGGGGGTTCTGACTGAGGTAGCAGCCATCAGCCTGAGCCCCACTACTGAGCCCAACAAGCAGGGACCTTCTGAGTCTGATATGCCTTAACATGCAGCCTCTCCAGATCACATGGAGAGAGAGAGGGAGAAAGCAGGGCCTTGCATACTGTTGTGTTCCCTGCCAGCCCTGCTCCCACACTATCCATATGTGTGTGGAGAGGGAACCTGCTGAATGCACTTAGGATGTCCCAAGGAGGATCTACACTACTACTTTATTACGGTATTGAAGTGCACTGACATCTGTTGGGGCTCAAGACACATGCCATATACCATTATTAAACTGCTTTCAAAGTGTTATATCTGGCTGGGTGTAGGATCAGCCCCAGACAGCAGGAACCCTGAGTGTGCAGGCTTCCGGCGCATGGGAACAGGTTCTGCAGGCTTCCCATTTCAGACTCCCCACCCCACCCCACCACAAGGGAGCAGCACTTGCAGGCACCAAGGGAACACAAATGAAGCCTCTCTCTCCACACAGTTAGAATCATATGGAGGTTAACACCTGAATAGGGCTAGTCAACCCTCATGAATTTCAAAAAGAAGCTGCATAAGAACATAAGCAGAGGCATGATGGACAAGTCCAATGCCCTTTCTACACCATGGATTTTTCCCAGGGTCATCCCAGGGTCATTTCTGTGCATCCAAATGACCACAGGGGACCCTGGAAGCAGGCAGGAATGACCCCTCCATTTTCTTGGGATAACTGGTTCCCTAGGGTTTTTTTCCCTGTATTCCCAGGATGATCCCAAGGGCTGTGGGCTGTGTGGGCACCCATCCCAGCTTCTTTCCTCCTCCCCATGAGTAGCGGGGATCAGCAGAGGGAAGGAGCTGGGCCGGGGGGAGTCCAAGGACATTGAGGGGGGGAGCAGGGTTGGGCCCTTTTTTTTAAAATCACGTTTCGTGGAGCACAATTGTGCCCCCGGCTCCTGCCTCTTTTTTTTAAAAAAAGACGGGCACAACATCCCTTTTCCCTTCTGGGACATTGTGCTTCCATTTGGACGCCCAGGGAGGATTGCGGAAGCAGGTAAGTCCGTTATCCTCCCGCTCCCTCCCTCTACACCCTGTAGAAAGGGCCCAAGAGTCCAGCTAGTCCAGCATTCTGTTCATCTAGTAACCATCCAGATTACTGCAACAGCACCATCCACTCATGTTCTTCAGCAACTGGTATAGAGAAGCATACTGTCCCTGATACTTGAGGTAATATATAGTCATCATAGCTTGTAGCCGTTGATAACCTTATCGTCTATGTATTTGTCTAATCCCCTTTAAAGTATCTTGTGACAGCAAATTCCACAGTTTAACTATGTGCTGTGTGAAGAAGTACTTCCTTTTATCTGTGCTGAATCACCCACCAATCAGCTTCATGGGATGACCACAGGTTGTAGAGATGGGGTATAAATACTCCAAATAAATAAATGGCCCTTGCCTGCCTGTTTCTTGCCTGTCCTTTTCTTCCACCCCAAATCGCTCACTGGACCTGCAGGTTCCTGACCTATCCATGGGCTCTGCTTCACCAGAATTGGCTAGTTCTCACAGCTTGGGAATGCTGATCCAGTCTGACAATATTAGTATTATTATGAGACAGAGTGGAAAAGAAATCTCACACAGGAAAAAAAAATATTTTGGAATTTTACATGAATGAGGGATGAAAGTCAATTAAATCACAATAAAGTACATTAAACCTGCACCCGCGCGTTCTTTAACATTTGATATGTAGAATCACTACAGAAAGATGTCTAACTGGATTAGGTTAAATGAACAATGTGGGGAAAGTTGCAAAAGGCCTGTTTGAAATGTTGTACATATGGATCATAATGAAAACGACAAGATCTTATAAATTGCCCAGGGCTTTGCTGAGTTCCATATGCTCCATCAGTAATTATACCAGCCTTAACAAAATTTATTGTGCAAGACTCTTTTGCTGGCAGACTATCAGAGTTAGCATAACATCAATCGGGTTGAGGCTGTCAGAAAGCACACTTAGCCTCATTCCATTTATCAGAAGACTTGTACTGGCGATCTAGGCTACCACTCAAAACTAGCAATAGGCAAAACCTATTCATCTCTGTTTGGGATGGGTTGGGGCCAGGAGTGGAACTCAAGAAAAAGGTAGACCCCCTCACAGATGACATGAGGCCATCAATCTACTATAGGCCCAAAGGCAAATCCAGCCCTCGTGCGGTCTCAATCTAGCCCTAGGAGGTTTCCCAGATGGACCCACCCCTTCCCTCAACCACCTATTGTGTGGTGGTTTCTAGGGTTTTGTGCAATTCCCCCCCCCCATTCTGAAATATTAAAATGCCTCTCCTAGGGCTTTAAGTTCAAACATACTGGCATTTTTGGTTATTTATGGCCCCTCCCCTTTTGCCTTTGCCCCACCCACCACTGCAATGTGGCCTCCAAGAGCTTCTCCCAATAGAATTCAACCCTCAGGAGAAAGAGGTTCATCACCCCTGGTGTACTAGAACCTTAAGCAGAACAATTTGAGGGATTGGCGAATCTGTCAGTTTTGCTTTCTCCCACATTCACATTTTTTGAAAATCTCAAGGTTTTTCCCCCCATCCCGAATTGACGAAACTTGCAATTCGAAGTAAATTCTGGTCAAAAAATGAACTGAAACAAAATTCTCACCAGTCCCTAGTAAACTATGCCACAAGCACAAAACAAAAACTATAAATGTACGCAAAGGCAATTACTCATCCACAGACTATGCATCATCACACCACTTATAACATACATATATGTAGGATGTTACCAATGAATTAAGCCTTTATCAAGTGAGCAAATGTTTTGAACCTGACTTTCCTTTAAAGTCAGGATAAAAAACAACAACACAATTTACAGATGGAGTACACTAGTGAATTTCAATTTTCTAAATATTTCAGTTGTTTACTATTAACATAACGCATGTAAAAGGTTAAATTCTGAAACCCCAAGATAATAATGACTAGGTAGGCTGTGCTTACCTGCCTCTTCCTCCTCAATTCTATCCCTGTTTCGGGCTTTCCTGCACCATTTTGGAGAATTCTCCTCCTTTTGTTCAAAGAGATCGGTGCCACATTTCAGCCATACAGCAAGCTTGAGAGGTAGGTTAGGTTGAGAAGTAACTGCTGCCAGTCTTTTTGCCTGAAGTTCCCTTCTCCCTACTTTCCCAAACATACCAGGGCAACGGAGAAGAGAAAACAGCTATTGAGAGGACTTGCAAAAGACAAGGGCTCTCTCTGTAATGAAAACTGGTCATGTTTGGTTTCAGCTGTTTTTTGCCGTTTCCAACCCTCTTCACAACTTGACAAACGTATGGAAGCATGGTAAGGGGATGCAAACTTACAAAATACTGAAATATGAAAGGGCTGACATTGAGCCATTATGAGCTGAAGTGAAATTTGGAAGGGAAGGGGGTTGGAATTAGCTCATAATGGGGTGGGATTCCTGAAATACAAGAGCTGGTTTCCAACTCTGTCACCTCCTGTCCATTTGGTATGAGTGGGATGGATTGTAGAATGATTGTGAAACAGAGCCAGAACCCATCCCAGGCACTCAAATCTGTTTGAACTGTGAACACATTAGAGCCTAAAATATATGCAAACTCTAATAAACATTCTCTAGCTAGCGCCTAGATTCTCAGGAAAGAAAGCAAAAAATGTTGAATTCCTAATGGTCTGGGTCAGACTTTGACCTTTCATAATGCAAAGGAGTTGTTTGGGTATTACTGAGGACAATAGCAAAATAAAACTATGGAAGAAGTAAATTCTTATCTATGGGCAAGGACCACCCCAATGGTTATTAAACAAACAAAAAATCACATCACAAAAGCTCTCCTTTGTTATATAAATGCTTTGGAACCACTGGTGAAGGCCTTCAGCTTAGCACATCTTTAATGAGGTGTTAGAGGGTCTAACCACCATAAGCACATGTGACAAAACAAGTGAACTGAAACATAGAAATTAGGCTACCCAAGAAGCATTGCTATATGCAAAGTGGCTGTTTAAAATGTTTGGGAGGCATTGAAAGACTGAGAGACCAAAGTCCCCTGAGACATTCCTGAACAAATTAAAATGGCTTACATTGTAATAATTCATAATAATTCATTTCACATGCTTGAATATAGAAATAAAGAAACAAAGTCTATTTTTCTGGATGAGTGCCAACTAACATTTTAGCTCGATGCAATTTCATTTAACATTCATGGAATAAATGAAATACGTAATTGGAAAACAACTTGAAATGAGTTTTAAGCCCATAACAGTGGAATTTTTTCTCTCAAATTGTTGCATTGCATCTTCGGAGAGATAAGAGAAATACACAGGTTTCTTTACCATATGCACTGTCCTAGAATGAATATTAATTAGCAGCAGCAGCAACAACTAGAACAACAACAGAAAATGCTTTAGACTTCCAAATGAAGGAACCACCAAGGCAAAGCAAGGCAATTTCTTGCATAAAAAGAGATTATTTGGACTAGCAATCTATATGAATATGATCAATACAATTAAAAATGGTTGCATTTTATATCTTTTGGCTACGCAGAATTATTTTGAGATGCTATACAATCTGGATTTGCTCCTGCTTCTACATTGGTTTGAGTTGTGCTGATGTATAATTTGCCGATAGAGCAGAAAAGCTCTGAAGGCTCTGCGTTAGTAACTAAGCAGCATTCACTGCTTAGCAAATAGGAAAGAACTTTTAAAATCCCCCTACTCATAAAAACATCAGCTCTTGACCTTTTCCCCCACATTCCTTAATTTAGCTCCCTGCCTGCTTGCCCCGGGCACAGAGCTCCTCAGGAGCTCTGTGTCCATCGGGGGTGGGGTGAGCGGGGAAATTAATTTTTATTTTTTAAAAAACTCACCTTTTCTGCACAAGCGCTCCATCCCCTTTAAAAACAAAAAATAAAACGGCAGGTGGGACGTCCTTTTCCTCCAGGACATCGCGCACTGCGTGTAGACAGAGGGGAGATCTCGCAATAACCACATCATGAGCTCCTCACCCCTCCATCGCGCTAGCCCAGGTAGGTCTAGCCATGGCCTCTGATAACATATCGCATCACTTCAGCTACAGGTGGGATACTGGAGAAATGCAAGATGGACTAAAAGGACTTTGGATTTCCAAGAATCCAACCTGTGCAGCCTGGAGACTGGCCTTTCCAGGCTGCACAGAGACTGTGGATTTCTCAGGTGGTTGTTTTTGTTTTTGTTTTACTTTCTCAAAATTTCCGTAAATTTATTTGCAGGAAAATACAAAAGTTTCTCCTGAGACATATGCCTTGCTGGAAAATTTGTTGTTGTTTATTCGTTCAGTCGCTTCCGACTCTTCATGGCTTCATGGACCAGCCCACGCCAGAGCTTTCTGTCGGCCGTCACCACCCCTAGCTCCCCCAAGGTCAAGTCTGTCACCTCCAGAATATCATCCATCCATCTTGCCCTTGGTCGGCCCCTCTTCCTTTTGCCTTCCACTTTCCCTAGCATCAGCCTCTTCTCCAGGTGCTGATGCTAGGGAAAGTGGAAGGCAAAAGGAAGAGGGGCCGACCAAGGGCAAGATGGATGGATGATATTCTGGAGGTGACATGGGGAAAAGTTGAATGGAATTGGGGGAAATACGCTAAATGTTCCATACTAAAGTAAGTTAGGTACATTGTTGTGAACTTTCTTACAGAATTATTTTCGCATTTTTCTGCATATCAGGAAAAAAAATTGAATCCATCTGTGAACAGATGCTGGAACAAATGACACTGCACAATCCATGAAACATCTACAGGACAGATTTTACAAAAACCAGACTTCCCTAGCAGCCGCCCACCCCCCTAAAAAACAGTGCCCGTGAGGATCTCAAAGGCACCCACAAAGCCCCCTTCAAAAAAAAATTTTTAAATAAAAATGTTGCAAATATTAGGGTACCCTTCTTTCTCTTCCATTCTCACCATCCAGCCTTGCTCTCTCTTACCCATCTCTCTCTGCCTTGCTAGCCTCTAGCCTCACTATTTTTCTCAGCTGACCCACTTTTAGCTCAGCTTTGACTAGCCAGGCCCCCACAACAGCCATTATGCGACTAGCCACATCCTCCGTGGGAGCCATTTCACGTTGGTGGTGCCCACAGCAGTTTCTCCAATTCCCACATGTGTCCTTGGGTCCAAACTGGTTAGGGATCCTGGACTACATTAACTCTCTTGCTGAAGAGCTGCCTTTAAGGACTGCTTGAAAACTACAGTTGCTTCAAAATGCTGCTGCCACTCTGTTAGCAGGGGCCTGTTATTTGGAGCATGTGTGACTAGTGATGCTGCCAAATTTTATTAGTCCGCTTGCAGTAAAACCTGCTTGCTGTAAAGCCCATTTGTAATGTTCATCTCCTTAGCAGCTATATCACCCATCACTCTCTGTAACCTTGTTGCTTTTTAATCTGTGTCAGCTCCTGCTGTGTTGCTAACCCAATTCAAAGTGCTGGTTGTTACCTTTATAGTGTTATTTGGTTTTGATTCAGGATATCTGAAGGCCAAAACAGATATTATTTTTAGATCCATATTTACCAGCTCCCCCCACAATTTGTACTCTAGAGTGGATGCAGGGGTCCCAGTCCAGATCTTAAAAGCTTTCCTACCCTCCACATTAGGATCCCAAATGCAGATAGTCTTCTCTACCAGTGACAGCCAGTATGGTGTAGTGGTTAGAGTGTCCGACTAGGACCACTCAGCAACACATCATTGCCCTATGTATCATTTTCATCATCACATATCCTAAGGCAGAAACAGGCGACCATTTGGGGCCCAGGGTCATATTTAGTAATTTGAGGAAACTCTCCTGGGAAACACCACAACATGGGTGTGCTAAAAGCACTGGCCTGCAGCCACTTGCTATCTTCATTGCCTAAGAAGGTCTCTGAGTCCCACATGTGGCCTACAGGCATTCATGGGAAAAGAAAATGGCAGCAGCTTAGAGGCCCTCATTTTGAAGTGATCCCAGCTGCCAGTAAATTTTGTTGTTTAAAACTAAATATAAAGGAAGGGTCGGGCACCTCGATGGGTGCCAAGAAACATTGCAGCACAATGGTGGCCACAGGCACCACGTTCCTTTCCCCTGTTCTAAGGTCACGTGAGTGTCTGACTGCAGAAACCCCATTAAAAATGTTCAGATTTTATACCTGAGTATATGCTATCAAACAAAGTGATGTATGTTTTAGAAAATGTAGCATCATAATTTCCTTTGGCAGTAGAGAAATCAATTCATTACATGCATATCCATGTTGTAAATTGTTTTAAGGATGACTGATTATTTTAATTATTTGTTTCTACTCTTTTTTAATTATACAAAGCTGTTGCTATATGTGCTTTGAGCTTTGTCTTGTAACCTGTACGTTTGTTTCTCATATGAAGACCAATGATCAAGAAAAGAAATGATTTGATTTGATACATTCTACACAAAACGGCACAAGTTACAACCATCTAAATTGTGACATCAACAAAAATTCATTTTGGAGAATTTTGGAAACCCTGTATTAAACATAAACAAGTTGCTTAATAAGATGTTTTCAACAAAAAATCACTTTTCCCTCCATCACAGCAAGCAACTATCTATTGCAATTAGTGGCAGATCTGAACATTATCCGAACACAGGTTGGAATATAAATATGGGCATATGAGCATCGCTTGCTTCGATTCGTGGCAAATGATCATTAGAAGAAAAATAGAGGTGTATAAAATTATGTTTGGAGTGGATAGGTAGATTTTTTTTTCTTCCTCTCTCCTAATAGTAGAACCCAATGGGGTCATCCAATGAAGCTGAATAGTGTGTGATTTAGGACAGACAAAGGGAAGTATTCCTTTACACGTGCATAATTAAACTATGGAATTTGCTCCTAAAGATGTTGTGATGCCCACCAATATAGATGGCTTTAAATGTGGGTTTGACAAATTCATGAAGGATATGACTGTCAATGGCAAGTGCCTTACTCTCACATCTGGCCTGACTGGGCATGGGGATCCTGTTGTGGATGGGGGGGGTGAGACGAGTCATGGAGGCTCGCCATTGGCAGCCTCCAACTGGTGCCACTGAGGCAAGAAGGGGATTTGGCAGCTTTATAGCTGGTTTTCCCCCTCCCCACCTCCTCTTCGATTCACAGCTCCCTCCTTCCCTGTAGGCAGTGTGGGCTCACTGGTTGTCTTTTTGGAGGCCAAATAGGGTTTTTTTGTTGCTCATCATCATTTTTTCTGATTGTTTTTCGCCTACTTCACACTGCAAGACAGGCTCTGAGTATTAATTAGGTTAATCTGGCTTCATTTAAACGTTCTGGTCACATTCACAACAGGCAGGTATGTGTGGGCATCTGGAGTGTGATTAGCATTGGTGAGCATTCAGCGGCATCACGAGATATGTGACTCCAGCTGGTGATCTAAGGGTTACCTTTGAGGCCAACCTTCCTCATCCACCTGGAGCTCCGTGGCCCGAGGGGTGTGTGTGACACTGGAAGGCCTCCCTACCCCAAAAGGGGCAAGACTGTGAGTGGTGAAATCAGGCGCCACTGCACAGTCTGGGAATGTCTTGTCTGATCAAGCAACAGCCAGCATACTGGTATAGAAAAGATGCCCGCTTAGGCCTTCACCCTTTGCAGATCTTAAAATAAATGTGCCCCTATCATAATCCCACATCTGTGTCTTGTTTCATTATTTCCTACCCTCCATATACCTGCAACTAGTGTCAGGCAGCATGCCTCCCTATACCAATGGCTGTGAAACATACATGTGGGAGGGTTCTGTGGCATTCATGTCCTGCCTGTGGGCTTTGGGGCTGCCCCTTGGTTGAACTGCCAGACTACATATGCTGTTGGCCTGATCCAACATGGCTTTTCTCAAGTTCTCTTTATTTTTATGATCCCAAAGTTCTTTTCTAGCTCAGATATAAGCCAAAGAGGAGCTTAAATCTTTTCATCTTCTGTGCCTCCTATTCACCTCCCATTGTCCACTGCCCAGAGAGCCTTGGCTAATGGGCAGTATAAAAATGTAATAAATAAATAAATACAGAGAACTTGCTTCTTAGGCCCCTCCTTTTACTTGCTATTTTTGTTTATCCAGCATGGAGAATGGGAAGGGGGATGTGCCTCTTCCTTCCTGCCCTCTCTAATGTCTGACACAGTTCATGGCTGTGTGCTAGAGCCAAGGAGCATTGGGAATGTAATTTTTCCAGCATTCCTTCCCCCATCTCAGTAGTGCTCCTTGTGTCTGGCATACAGCTAGGCATGTATAGAAATGGGTTTCAGAATTTGCCCTGTTTGCACCTTCCAGAACCCAATGCACACCCAAACACATTCTGTGGATGAAGTGGTGTTGCACTCGAGAGGATACAGTTGCATTCACGTCCTGCTTGTGGGTTTCCCATGGGCAGCTGGTTGGCCACTGTGTGAACAGAACGCTGGACTAGCTGGATCCTTATCTGATCCAGCATGGCTCTTCTGACGTTATGTTGCATTTCCGAGTTTGCGATGCAATTTGTGGGGGAAATGCTAGCTTCTTTTTTCAATAGGCTGACCCTATGGAAAGGAGGAAAGGGCTCCTGTATCTTTAGCAGTTGTATTGAAAAAGGAACTTCAGCTGGTGACGTTGTTATGCATGCAGCACCTGGTGAAATTCCCTCTTCATCACAACAGTTCAAGCTGCAGGAGCACTGCCTATCATGACCAGATACAAAAGAGGGCAGGGCTCCATACTTTGGAGGTTTCTTACTTTGGTTCTGACATGGTCATTGTGGTTCTGACATGGCCACAGGCTGCTGAAGCTAGCAGGGTGACTGTTCAGCAACTGTGCCCTTGGACGATGCTGTTGCCTTTCCTCCAGCAACAACACCAACCCCTCCTGGCCCTGAAAGGTTATGGCAAGACTTCCTCTCACTTTCAATGGCTGCAGAGCAGCAGCTGCTGGTTTTGCCTAGAAAGCTGCTTTATTGGTCGCCACCAGTAGGGTGACCAGAAGACAAGGCTCCTGTATCCGTAACAGTTGTATTGAAAGGGGAATTTTAGCAGGTGTCATTTGTATGCATGCAACACTTGGTGAAAGTCCCTCTTCATCACTACAGTTAAAGCTGCAAGAGCACTGCCCTCTTTTGTATCTGGTCATTCTAGTATAGTGAAACTAAAGCAATTAAACACCTTATTAAGTGGAGTCACGCAACTAGACATGGGTGAATGCTTTGTCCCGTCCCCGTCCCCCAATTTGATTTCTAAGTCAAGTATTATCTGTCCCATTTATGGGAATTTTTTGGTAAGTTCCCATTAAAAACAAAATTCTCACCCATCCTGCACACAACCCCTGCATGCACTGAAACTACACATGACGGATTGTGGTGTCATGCCTCAAACTGCTGATGCCAGCAGTTTGTACAAAGGAGCTATAAAGTCAGTACATGCATTAGGCCCCTTCACGTTGGGTGAGGCCAGCATGCATGTTTGTGGTGGGAGGGCAGACCGTGTGACTCTGAAATCCCACCACGCATGCTTTCAATGTATGAGGCAACTTGATAAAACCTCTTCCACAGTCACTGGGGTAGAAACCTGTCAAGCACCAAGTGTTTTTCTTCCTAATTTTTCTTACTAATTGCCCATAGGCCCACAGAAAAAATGCCTCCAAACCCATTAGAGGACCATACAAAACCATAGTTACATGGCTTCCTTTTAGTCCCAATGCATTAGTGCACTTAACTCCTACTGTTCATTTTATTTCAACGTGCAATGCCACTGCCACAATTTAGGATGTGTGAGAAATTTGCTGTTTTACCCAGGGCATGTCTACACCATAGGGTGTAGAGGGAGGGAGAGAGGGGAGATGATCCCTGACTTACCTGCTTCTGGTAAGTCTGGGAGCGCACATGGATGATCCAGGGACGATCCCAGGGAAAAAGGCAAGTGTAGACATGTCCCCTGTTTACACCTTCTGGATCTGAGCACAGACCCATAGTGATGTTCAAGCTCATCAAGATTCTCCGAACACAGTTCACTACTCGTCTCCTGCTTGTTTTACATTGGCCATCACTGCTCATTGTGCACGAATGGGAAAATTGCATGAAATTAATGGCTATTGACTGTGAACGTTATGCAAAAATCCCCAAATTTGTGGAAATTTCCAAAGTTGAGCAAATACCCCCCCCCAAAAAAAATAGTCTAAAGCCAGGGTGCTTTTAAAATTTGCACAAATTTCAAAATTTGTGCAAAACAAATGGGGAAAGTTGCAGAAATTGAAAGTGAGCACATGTTCAGTTATTTGCTAACATTTTCAGCAGAGCTGTTCTTGCACTCATGCTTGTGTTCAAGTTTGAGAACACGGCATGCTCATGTGTTTTGCAAGCAGAAACAAAAGTCTCCAACATCCCTATAATATGCTACACTTGTAACAAGGTTGTTTTCTTTCTTAGTAGACATCTGCACACATGAGCTGCACGCAACATGGAAATTAATTAGTAGTAGTTTTTAGCTCTTTCATTGAAACTGATTCTATTATACTGCCTTCGGAGACATTTTGGAATCTGTGAATAGAAGACAGGGAAATGTTCTGTCACATAACTGCAAAAGATTCCCTCTGAGTTGACACGTACTGTGATAGTTTGTTGTAATCGCTGTATGCATTCATCCAATAAAATTATATCCTCCGTAAAATGATGTGATGTGGTATTGTTTAAGAGGTGTGTTAGTGGCAATATTGCTTGGAGAATCAGGCCACAGAACTATATCAATGTTATGTTATCTAGAGGACAGCGGTACTTCTTTTTTTGATGAAGCTTCTGTAACTATTATGTCAGGTATCTGTTGCAGTTTTCAGTTACATTATCAGAGACTATATTCTTGGGTAGGAAAGTCTTTTGCCCAGTGCAAGGTGATCCTGACCAAACTAAGCCTGTGCCAGTTTCAGCATAGCTAATAGGGGTGTGCACGGACCCCCCGATCCACCCCGCGGGCAGATCCAAAAATTTCAGATCAGCCCACTCCGCTCCGCGCCGCTCATAGTCCGCTCCTCTTCACTGCGGAGCTCCGGCTCCAAATCGGAGCTCCGCAGTGGAGGGGAGTGGCGCCAGGTAAGGCCCCCCTCCCTCCTCTCCCTTACCTGCGTCCGTCCGCGGCCCCTCAGCTTCTTCAATTGAACCCGTGGCTCAACCAGGAAGCCTAGGCCATGTGGCCTAGACTTCCTGGTTGAGCTGCGGGCTCAACTGAAGAAGCCGAGGGACCGCGGACAGACGCAGGTAAGGGGGAGGAGGGAGGGGGGTTTACCGGGCCCTGCCGCTGTCGCCGCCCTCCTCTGTGTGACAACCTTTCAAGTATTTGAAGAGTGCTACCATGTCTCCTCTCAGTCTTCTCTTCTCAAAGCTAAATGTGCCCAGTTCTTTCAGCCTCACTTCACAGGGCTTTGCTTCTAGTGGTGATTGTAGTGGTGTTCATGTGTTGTATTGTTTTGGTATGGGTTGCTAGCTGCCCTGGGCTCCATGTAGGGAAAGGAAAGGAAAGGAAAGGAACCTCTCATGCAAGCACTTGAGTCATTGCTGACTCCTAGAGGGACGCCTGCTTTCGCTGACGTTTTCTTGGCAGACTTTGTAGCAGGGTGGTTTGCCATTGCCTTCCCATGTAGGGAAGGGTGGGATAAAAATAAATGAATAAATAACCAATAAAATTAGAAGGAAAACAACTCTACCAGCACAATTTTCACAACTGGAAGGTCTCTGAGTGCAGGCAGACTTTACACTCACCACTGCCAATGTAACGTTATGACACACAGTAGGCTCAAGTAAACTCATAATACGATGTTGCTGTGTCACATTAAACGTGGGGGCAGGGAAAGACTGCTCCAGGAATGCCATTTTTGACAGTACCCACACACCAAGTACAATGCATTCTCCGGCTGTTGTCTAGTTTTGGAAACTTCTTTTATCTATCAATTCAACAAAAGGAAGTACCAGTTCCATTGAAAGTCATGTGATTTTCTTTGAAACCAAGAGCACAGCAACATGGTATTGATCTAACAGTCTGGGTGTACTCCTTTTCTCATTACGTTTAAAGCAATTCGGGAAGAAATCTTTGGCACTCAGGGCATTTACATGTACAGGATGTACGATGTATAAGTTCTGTTTTTCTTTTCAAAGAGATGACAGCTGACACCCATCAAACAGTGTGAAATAATTAAGTAAGCATTGTGCTTGGATTATCTGCCACAGGGCTGGTTGAGGTATATCCCCTTTGAAGTTCACAGGTTCAAAAGAAAGAATGGAAGGAAGACAGGAGTTGTCCCCTGTCATGAGAACATGAATCACTGTTTCCTCAACAGATGGAGTGAGAAAATCACCTATTTACCCATTACCTCTCAGGCAATTTCTCATCAATTACTTGAGTTCTGAATTTCGGCTGACACATATTCCTCTCAGCTACTGCTTCCCACAACACAATATTACAGAAACAGTGACATTCTTTTGATGGTTAAGATGCACTCCATGGTATTTTTTTTATTACTGTTTGTTTTAATTCAGTGAACACTTTCCCCAGTTTGATAAATGCAAAATTAAATCAACACTCATGGTCATTTTCTTTTTAAAAATATTGTATTGTTAAAGTCCAAGAGTATAACAATATTGAAAATACTATTTACAATATTGCAGTTCCAAAATTTAAACCTATTCTGTTAATTAATGTTAAAGATTAGCTGACACTTTCAACTGAACATTAAAAACTGTGCCAGCTCACATTCTTTCTGTGCCAGCAGCTGGATTTATGCCCAATCTCCAGTCATTGAGGACAATTGCCACAAGCAACACAGTGTGTTGGCTGAAAGAAGGAAGATTTCAGATTGGCAGTGAACCAGCGATAACCTTTTTCAGGGGCCAAGTTTCTTCCATGAATGTAATTCCATAATTGCCCACAATGTTGGAAGTATTATCATACTAGTGTCTGCTAACAAAGGTAAACCAAGTTATCCCAAGATACGGATGTCAGAGAAATCTGCAATGGAATCAAATGAGTTTGAGTTTTTATGAATCTGACCCGTCATTTCAGCAGCATAACAGCTTTTCACGAGTCACACTTATGGACCAGCTTTGGGTGGTTTTTTTTTTTCCTTTTCAGAATTTTATGCAAATTTAACTATAGAAAAATACTAATACTAATAAACTACTAATACTAATAAACTACTAATACTGCTACTGCATTATTACACTGAACGTCATATTTCATTTACTGTAATCATCTCCTGTTTCCAACTCCTAGTTCTAATTCAGGATACAAATTTGACCTATGCTGTAGTCTAAACATTATCTTTAATTGTGACATTTGACCACCCATGTCTCTTCTTTGGTCCCATTCTGACTTCAGTCTGGGAGTGAAATCTGCACTAGTAGAATTAAAAGTGGTGTAAAGCCTTTGTGCACTAGAGAAGAGTTAGGCTCCCACTTTTGTAGAAATTTACTGACCTTTGATACCATGGGGAGATTCAGTCAAGTGTAGGGCACAGTGCACAGAAAAGAAGCAATGAAGAGATTGGCCTTTTAGATCTTGTAAGACGATACAGCCAACTCAGGAGGGCAAATAGCAAAGGTTAATACAAGACAGCAAAGAGAGAAAGTCCTGTTCTTTCTTGTAAATGAAATGTGGGCTCTGTGGGCAGCATGCAGGCTTGAAATGTACTTAGATCCATGCTCTTCTTTAATATACCCAAAGAAAGGTGGAGGGGGGTGGAATCCTATATCTGCCTGAAGCAATCTGGAGTTTACATATTTTAGACTAAATCAATTACATGAATAAAGCAACAAAATACTCCCCACAGTGAAAAGATTTCCTGGGTGAGCTAAGGCTGACATACCTAATATGTACAATTCAATTTCATCGAGATTCAATAAGCAATCATTTAAAAAGTAAGGATTCTCTCAGTTGGCAGCTGCCAGGTGTGAAAGGGGATTTGTATTTACTAACAGAACAAGAAGTGTCTTAGAAAGTGACCCTGATCTGAAGCTAAATACAGCTGGTTTAGACTTCATTCATTTTGTTCATACCAACTATGTTTTAATTCATGTTTCTGGCCCTACAGATGTGATGTTCAGAATCTCTCTCTCTCTCTCTCTCTCTCTCTCTCTCTCTCTCTCTCTCACACACACACACACACACACACACACACACACACACACATACAGGAATAAATTTATTAGGCCCAACTGAAAATTTGAGTAGCTGCGGGAGTAGGAAAGACGAGCATGGGAAGAAATCTCCATAGTCTGTCCCATTCAATCTCCTGGGTTTAAATAGGACTACATGTTTGTGCCCATAATGCTCCAGAAATATCATTCCTTCTATCTGCAAAGTTCAGGTGTGAGTTCCAATTCTTATGCATAGAAAATGACACAATCCATAAACAAGAGGGACATATCAGCAAGCTTGGGGAAACTTTAAGGTTTCTTGAAGCAGAACAAATATTTAGAATTTTTTTTCCTAAGGAACCCCAAAACAACTCATGGAGGGCTAAACATGCTCAGTTGGCTCATACCGTTGAGTCAGTTTGAAAGAAAATTGGGGGAGGGAGGGGGATTGAATCAGCTTATTGGCTGGAAAAGGGGAGGGCATGGCTATGACAGGCCAAGAAGCTTGCAAACACTGCTATTTTTAAATGTCCCCAGGGGTGTGATATGATATCATATCTTGGATTGTTTATGTTATATGTGAAATTCCTTTATGTACCTGGCAAATATTTTCAAAAACTCAATGCTTCTTTTCATATATATTTCTAGGGTTCCTCCCCACCACGAATATCTCTAAAACGTATGCAACTTCCAATTAAAAAAAAGGTGGTCCAGCTTTCTGGAACTAAATTCTGGTCTTTTCCAGTTTGATTAGATTTCCCACCCTGGTCAGTTTTGGAATCCTTCTGTTTTGACCCTCATTCGAAATGGATGGCACTAGGTTCTTGACATATTAGAATGGATAAACCTTTTCCTACAATCCCAGCTGTTAGAGAGATGTGGTATATAATGTCATATCAATTACAGTTCGCTTCATTTTCTCATGTTCAATTGATTTTATGGGGAATTCCAGAGTTAAAAATTGGGAGGGGGATATCCTTGTAGTAGGCATGGATGGATAAGGTGATTTTTACCCTGGATCAATTATTGGGTCCTGATTTTTTTTTGTCATCATTTGATTTGCAGGTCAAATACAATTTACCTGATATGGCTCAATGATAATACTTGCAATTGTAATATCGGTTAGAATCTAGATTTGGTCCAGCTGCTTTTATAGCTTCAGAGTCTCCAGTGTTATTGGAAACTCTTATAGCGGCCAAACAGTCATATCGACCCACTCCTATCTATAAATAAATATGATATTCAGAGACTAAGACAGGTATGGAATAGAGAATTGTATTGTCCCCTTTTGCATAATCAGTGGAATGTGGTTTTATTATCTGTACCTGAAGTATCTATGGGTCTTAGGTCTTAGAGCTTTGTCTATTGGGTGGTATAGAAATGCAATAAATAAATAAATAAATAAATTCACCAAAAAATCTTGTTTCAGGTATATTGGACTGCACAAAGTCTCTTCAATAAGGGTTTGTCTAATTCACACAATTGGTGGAGATGTAATACACCTAATGCTTCTAGCAGCCATATGTTTTGGCAATGCCCAATGGCTGCCTCCTTTTGGGAGGAGGTCATAATATGGATAAACTTTGTATTGGAACACTCCTTAATATTTAATGATGTACAAGTCCTCCTAAATTATTTATAGGTTTCCTGGAAATTAACGTATGGCCAATGGAAATAGACTTTCTGGGTCCTTTTGACAACCAAAAGACTGATATTACAACATTGAAAGGATAAATGCTCATCTCCTATGATGAAATGGATTGAGGATCTAACAATGCTATCAACAGTTGAACAGGTGGTATACAGGTGCCCCTCATGAATGAAAAACTACATAGACATTTGGTCTGCTTTTGTTGAAGTTTATGCATAATCTTCTGTCTTTTGTAGAAAGCTATACTTAATGGAGTACTAATATTTCTATGCATGCATTTTTTTCTTCATTTTTCCTTCGTCTGTTTCTTTTCTTTTTTCTATGATTTGTTTTGTTGAAACCACAATAATAAATAAAAACATAAATAAATAAATAAATAAATAAATAAATAGTCCCTGGGGCAGAAGTGAGGGCTCTTCATAAAAATCAACGGAGAGATCCATGATTTTAATGAAGCCAACACTGGGTACCAGTGTATCCATTCCTCTCCACCTCCAAAGCTTGCACCATAGAGAAAAATTTCTGCAGTTTCTATTTCAGTTCTTTTTAGTGTGATATTGCAGATTGGGGGCTGGGCTGAAAATGCTTTTAGTCCCATGTTGAAAGTTCACCTGGGAAAGCAGTATTCTCCAAATTCAGTTGGGGCGGGGCTGAGAGCAAGTAGATTAAATTAGCCCTGCAATGTAATCTACAGTTAAAATTGCAGGTCAGAGGTGGAACTGAGGCTGGTTTGGATTACAAAATTAAATCTGAAACACAGTTAATAGGTCATGCAACTCAGAATCTGATTAGCAAAATTTGTCTGATTACAAGCCAATGGATTGCATCCAATATTAGTCTGAGTCCCCTCATTTCAATGACTCTACTCTAAATGAGACTAGCGTTAGATAAAACTGCCAAGAAAGAACTTGTATCTCCTTTTTAAAAAAAAATGGAATATGATCTGAACGTAGACATTCAGCGACAAGAATGGCCATGGATTTTCAACAATCTATCACCCAACCCGATGATGAAAGTGAAAGCTCTTTCAAAGAGATCTATCAATGGTAACTCACTCCATAAAACTAAACAAGATCTATATTGTCTTGGCACTCTCAAGCTTCAAAGGCAGGTGATGATCTTCTGGTTTTATTGTATTCTATTAGACCTGTCCAACTATCCAACAATTCTGGAGTAAAATATTAGCCATAATTCATCTAATTCATAGGATATCAGCTATCACCCAAGCCAAAATCAAGCACTCAATTACAATTAGAAACCTTATGCTCCATTGTCTTCCAGTCAGACAACTTCATTTTTAATTGTTCAAAAACTAAATAAATAAACAAATATTGCACATCAAGTAAAACCAGGGATTTCTGAGGAATCCACTCTGGTGTTTTTAAAAATGAATTTCTTCAAACTACAGTTCCTGAAAGCCACCACAGACTGGACTCATTTTGCATCCTCAATTCCATACATTTCAGGATTTGTAATGTGTTCCGTAGAACAACCTCCCCACCACCAAATTTGATGAAATATGCACTTTTGGACAGTGTGCAAAGAAAATGTCTACATTTTATTAGTGTTGTGCCTAATATTTCAGTTCTACACTTTTCGACAATTTGAGAGGGTGAAACAGAAATTGGAAGGTGGGACTTTTGATGTATTTTCTCCTTCAGTTTGAGGGCAGCGGTTCCTTTCACCTTTTTAAGTATAGGAGGTGGATAAGGGGTCTTCTTTCTATATTTTAATTTTAAAAATACTCCATGCACTTTTAATAGTGTGGGGCTCTTTACAGAAAGACTTCTCCAGCATAGCCTATGAGAGCATGCAATATCATGCTGGAGTTCCAGAAGAGCTGCCAGGCTGTTACACCCCCATCTTGCTTGTGGATTTCCCATAGGAGCTGGTTGGCCACTGTGTGAGCAGAATGCTAGACTAGATGGTCTGATCTAGCATGGCTCTTCTTCTGTTCTTAAATATGTTTTAGTTAATGGGTAGATGCATACATAAATACACTTTTTAAAAAACAACAACTGTACACAAATATGCATACTTTTTAAAAAATAACCACAAAAAAAATCTACATAGTAAATCCCCAGTTAGAGCTGGGACATCTATCCTTCATGCTAACATTTCCACCCTGCCCCCTCAGCTAATTATGCATCACATAAGAGGAAGCCTAAAACTAAAAAAGAAGACAAAAGAGGACCCAGATGTGCAAATATTAATGTATAGGGTTAGATGCGCATTTAGAAAAAATAGTATAAATTAAATAGGACTAAAATATATCTCATCACCATGGGGGAGGATTATGCTCAGAAGTGCCTACCTACTGTGTAGGTTCTAACTGTTGGGAAACTGGAAGGCCCCTGTTCTCCCTTCTTAAGGTGCTTTAACTTTAGACAAGATTTGGCCTGGGCAGTCCTTTAAATAGAAGATACCTTCAAAAGAGAATGTTCTCAGACAGCCCTTCAAAAACAGGGAGAACTGCCCTCTGTAAAATAGTCCACCCTAGGCTCAGACCACACACATACACTAGGGATATACTGCATCAATTTAAAGACTGGCCTTAAATTGTGCCTAATCAACCTTAGGTTCCTTTGTCTGAAGTACCCTCAAGCAACAAAAAAGAATCTCTGGAAGGTTCTTCAGCTAACCTGCACAGTTCGTAATGTGGGACTGTATAAAAGGACTTTCAAAGCTCCTTCTTTGGATGGAGAAGGCATAAATTGTTCTTCTGTGTACCACGTTTTGAGCAATGTAAAATGAGCCGACATAATGCAGATTGTTTCCCCACATTGTTTCCTATGTAGTGGGACCCTCTAGTAGAATGATAAATTATCCTCATGTATAATGGATTTTAGAGCATCTCAGTTAAAGACAGACTGTTTTTCATTGACATTTTTTTTCTTTTAAAAAATAATTGAAGAAGGGAAAGTCCTTCATTTAAATAAACTGGTACAGTCTTTGAAAACTGGCATTTTATGTTCTACTCAAAACACAGAAGTTATTAGATAAAGTAATCATCTTCACTTTGCCTTCCATCCTCATGAACCATTTTTTAATCTCATGAAGGAGAAACCAAATTTAATTAGTATTGATTTGGGGGGATCATTTTCATCCCCCTTGCTTAAAACAATCCTCTTGACTATGGATGAGTTGCTCGTGTATGTGTAACATACTGAAGAGCATAGTCTTGAAAATAGTCATTAGCATTAGCAATACAAACACACCCTTGATACCTTCTAAGTGTCATTCTGAGAAAGATAATGCAGAGCAGCGCTTCTGACAGCAATATTTTACAAGGTAAATGCAGGTTGCTTACCTGTAACTGTAGTTCTTCGAGTGGTCATCTATGCATTCACACATATGGGCTTTGCGCCTGCGCAGAGACCAGACCGGAACCTTCTATAGCTGAGTGGAACGTTTTTGGCGGGAACCCCTCCCCCACGCTACCGTGCATGTCCATGGGGTTCCCGCCCTTACCTCAGTTTACAGGAGTCCGACATTGTGCACAGACCTGTTTAACCGAACCTCTAGCGTTTTTCTTATTAACTTTATTCTCTCTTTTACGATCTTCTTCGTTTTTCGATCTTTTTCTAAGACTCTTCTTACTACTTTTCTTATAATAAAATAAAAAAAAAATTATTGTAGATAGTTTTCCTCAGCGACTTCGGTCGCGTGAGGCCTGTATGGCAGTTGAAGCCCCGTTTACGAAGTGTGTGAAGTGTGGGGTCAAGCTTCCACCTATTGACGGACACTCCCTCTGTGTCCTTTGTTTGTGCTAAGGCCATATCGTTGAGGCCTGCCATCATTGCATGTCGTTTACAAAACAAACAAGGAAAAGCAGAGCTGACGACCTCCCTCCATCTTGGGGGGAAAAAGCTCTCAGAGCCACGGAGGCTCCTACTATGGATAAAACGGCAGTCAGTAAGTCCGTTACCGACAAAACGGCAGCGAGTAAGTAACCATGATTAACTGGAAGATTATGGGTGAAAATGATAACCATTGGACCAAGGGTGAGCACCTTGACATACTCCAGGTGCTGTTGGACTCTTAATCATCCCTGACCATTGGCCATGTTGGCTGGGGCTGTCAGGGGTTGGGGGTCCAACAGCATCTGGAATGCTGCAGGTTGCACCCCCTTGCTTTGGACAGTATTAAAACAACAATTGGCCAGTTGTTTAAGAGAGCTAGGCCTTAGCTAGACCTAAAGTTTATCCTGGGATCGTCCCGGGGTCATCCCTGTTCATGTAAATGACACACAAGATATCCCGGGAGCAGGCAAGGACGACCCCGGGATGATCCCAGGATAAACCTTAGGTCTAGCTAAGGCCCTAGTCACCACACAGATATCAAGGTTTCAAATCTGATTTTCCCTTTGATACCTGTCTGCTGTGGTCTAGCCCCACTAGGCTATACATTTATTTATTTATTTATTTATTTATTGCATTTCTATACCGCCCAATAGCCGAAGCACCTTGGGATCAGACGTCCCGTACTTGCACTCCTCCAAGGTAATACCCATGGAAAGGAGTGCAAATGCAGGGTTTGGAAACTTACAGGCTGCCTCTGCCTCTATCGCCCTGTTCCTCCACCCCGCGGCAGAAAAGAATGGAGTGGGGAGAGCAAACAAACAAACAAACAGACAGACAAAGGAGTCATGGAGAGGGGAGTCAGTGTTTGGAAGGTATTTTGGAGGAGATGTGGGTAAACAAACTGAGACTTAATCCAAACAAGACTTAAGTACAGTGGTTTGGGAAATCAACTACTCTGGATGGAGATCTATGACTTATCTTAGATGGGGTTGCACTTTGGCTAAAAGACCAAGTGCATAGTCTGGGACTCCTCCTGGGCTGTGCCCTAGCTAAGGAAGTTGCAGTGTCCAGGACTGCATTTTACTCGTTTAGGCTTAGAATAAGGGCATGGCTAGATGGCCGATATCCCAGGGATCGCCCCGGGATCATCCCTGTGCATTCACATGATGCACAAGGGATCCCGAGTGCAGGGAGGGATGATCCCTCCCTTGCCCCAGGATACTGCCCTACCCTTTTAACCCACTTTTTCTGCAGTCTTGGGATGATCCCGAGACCGCAGAACATGTGGCTGGACCTTGCGGTTTGTCCTGGCTCCTCATGAGTAACCACGAGGAGCCAGGTCCTGGGTATGCCCATTGGGAGTGGGGTGGGGTGGGAGCGGGGAATTTTCTTACATTTTGTGTTCGAGCGCTCAGGCACTCCTTCGCCTTTAACAACACATACAACAAAATGGCAGCGTGATGTCCTTTTCTTCCTGGGATGTCGCACACCATATCTAGGCAGAGGGGGAGATCTCGCGATAACCATATCGCGAGATCCTCCCCCGTCTGTTGCACTAGACCCGGTAGGCCTATGTTGTATCTAGAGAGGACAGTTTGCCTCAGTTATCCATGCACTAGTGAAATCCAGGCTGAAGTAATGCAATGCACTGAATGTGGGGCTGCCTTTGAAGATGATCTGGAAACTTCAGCTGGTGCAGAATGCGGTTGCCCAAGTATTAGTGGGGGGTGAGGTGGTCAGCAGCACTAGTTATCAATGTGTTTCTGACCCCAATTTAAAGTGCTTGCTTGCACTTTATGATCTGCAAGAAAGGCCCTTCTCGCCCAATTTTAAGGGCAATAATAATAATAATAATATTAAGAAGAAGAAGAAGTGACCCTTTCTGCAGTGGCCTCACACCTCTGGAATGGGTTGCCATTGGGGGGTCCATGAAGCCCCATCATTGCAGGATCTTGGGAAGGCCTTGAAGACTTACTTGTTTAATCTGGCCATCCCGTGATTACGTTTTACTGACTGTTTTGTTTTGTAGCTGCAATTGTACTATAGGTTTTTAGTCTAGGCCGGATGTTTTGTGGCCAGTGCATATTGTTTCTTATGAATTTTTCCTGGTTTATTTCTGTATTGGTTTTGATTACATGGGATTTGTAAGCTGCCTTGGAAGGGCTGCTGAAAGGCAGCCTAGAAATATTTCAAATAAATAATAATAAAAATATTAGAATATGGTCACCAAAACAAGCTTTTCAAGACTGTATTGTGCATAAACAAATAGGCATTGATGTTATGATTGGGGGGGATACAAAGCAGTGGCTACTACACAGAATGATAGTGGGCTTACAATACACATTTTATTCTCTATTGCAAAAGCTGAGGTGAAATAAACCTGTTTTCAATTCCCATTTATCTTTATTTTCTAAGGCAGCTGGCTTTGTAACATTAATCCAAGTTTCATAGTGTACACTCAGTAATAAATAAATCAGAGGTCAGAGACTCTGCAGATGGAGAGCACTTGATTTGATCATCTCTATATGACAGACATGAACATCATTTACTAGCAGCAAAATATGTGTAGTCCACTTCCCAAATTAACTGACAATGATGGCAAGTACTAGAACAGATCAAGTTTTGGCACACTCAACCAAATATGCCAATTAAGCTCCCAAATATCCATTACTGTGAAAGCCTATTGGTGGGTCTTTTTAGTTTTTGAAAACTATCCGCAATCTATCCCATTCTGTTCTTTCTAAAGTCTTCCTGACATGATCTACTACCTGAGCAGCCTCTATAGAGCAGGAAGCACTTGAAATATATGTGTATGTGTGTGTGTGTGTGTGTGTGTGTGTGTGTGTGTATATATATATATATATATATATATATATATATATATATATATATATCTGCCCAGAGAGCTTTGGCTATTAGGGGGTAAGAATTGCAATAAATAAATAAATAAATAAATAAATAAATAAATAAATAAATACACATACACACATGCCTGCATTATGTTTATTTTGCAAATAGATAGAAAGGGGTAAGTGCTATTGGGTGTTCAACTAGGCAGGCGAAGACGTGAGCAGGGAGCAGGGCTGTGCTGAGAGCCCCTCCCATCTGTCTTTGCATTAAGAGTGAACCATGTGTACAGTTTTGTATAGCACAAGGTTCTGGTTTGTATGGAAGTACAGTTGTACATATGAAGGGCCCTTCTCTTCAGACACTTGTGCTCAATGCACATATGTCAGATGGGGTGTGGGCTTCATGGGACACACACAATGTCAAGGTGGAGCTGCATGGTGCTATCCTATTCCTTGGTTGTGTATTCACTTATCTGCTAAGTTGAACGTCCAAGAGAACACAGATACAAAATGAAGAGCAGTAGTTCATGCTTGTCTGTTGCCACAAATGTTATAGCAAATAAAAAAATAAAGATACTTCATCTTAAAGGTTTCATCTGACAAAGTAGCCTTTAGCTCTCAAAATTTTATGTCACAACAAATATGTTAGTCTTCAATACTATGTTCTCCGTTCTTACAAGTTGCCTCAAATCAATTACAAATGAAATTATATTGACAGCAGCTGAGGCTAGTTGTATTTGGTTCAAAATATTACTTCCATTATCTCAACCATTTAAGATACATACTTGCTTTTACTTTTCTTCAAATGTTATTCTAAAAAAAAAAAAAAAAAAGTATTAAGTCAATTAGTAGTGCCAGTATTCAGGCCCAGCTTTCTTAACTGTAAGTGTAAGTCTAATAGGTTGCCCATTGGACCATCCTGGAAGAAATTGAGCTTATCTGTGAGGTAACACATTCCCAACATCTATACTTTTTTTTAATTATTAAATAACATAATGGCACTATTGTACAAAGACATCTGTTTGCCTATAGGCAGAAAAATCTGCCAACTTCAAGTAATATTGTCAGCACCCCACAGACCAGAACATAGAAAATAAAATAAAATCATTCGTACACTGTTGACATATGTTTACAGCTGCTGTGATACTGATAAAGAAACCACCCTGAATGTCTTAGTTACGAAATAAGGTGCTTTTTTAAAAAAAAATAAAAAAAATAAAATGCCTCCCAAAGTGCACAGGATTCATGATTTTAATAAGATGTATCCAATGTTGTTAATCATGCAAGCAATCCATAGGTTCACAAAGAAATACTTTGATTAGCTTGTCCTTGTAAGATGATGCTAAAAACTGAGTAGGTATGTGTGCGGTACCAGTGACAAC